>NC_051434.1:26280071-26284110 GCF_001649575.2 Kryptolebias marmoratus
GTAGTGTAGTAGAAAGTACAGATACTTACTGTAAAATGTAGCGAAGTAAAAGTCGAAAGTACCCACGTTTAAAAATACTTAAGTAAAGTACAGATACATGAAAAACGTACTTAAGTACAGTAACAAAGTACTTGTACTTCGTTACATCCCACCACTGGGAAAAACATGCAGCTCCTATTGGCTGTACAGCCAGTAGTGCGGATAAGACCAACCAGTCTGGCAAAATTCAGTGGATGCAGGAGGAACTTTCATCATTGGAGAAAGGATTGGGAAAACCTGCAAAAACAGGGGGAACCAAGCGGGTAAAAAAATTCAGCTTCTGGGCAGTAATGATGAGCGGATTGCCAGAGATCTTTGCTTGTTCAATTACAACACAGCTGAAGACATGTTCAGAGTGCTGGAAAATAGATATGGGAATAAGTCAACAATTGCAATGAAAATAATTGAAGATCTAGAGGGGGTTACTGCTTTAAAAACCATTCAGTCAAGAGAAATTATTGACTTAATTCAGACTGTGGAGAAAGCTCTAATGGATCTCACAGAGCTAGGAAACACAAGAGCCATCCCCTGGTAATTAGAACCATTGAGAACAAACTTCCTGAGACTGGCTTGTGTTCATGGGCAATCCAAGTAATGGGGTCACACCTGACAACCATTTTGATAGCCTCCTAAAATTCCTAAAAACTCTGGAAGAAATCCTTAAAACACCGGAACAGCTTGGTGTAACTGAAGGACCAGTAGCTGAAAGGAGGAATGGGAAAAAATGTCTCAACACGGTCTACAAGGAAAAGTGGAGGATGTGTTATTTGTGGAGATGAAAGGCACAAGGAGAAAATCTTCTTCTGTAAGCGATTCAAGGAATTGAAACCTAATGAAAAGCTGAATATGGTGGAAAAAAACAGAGTATGTAATAGATGTCAAGGAGATCATGAAAATGACAATGAGTGCAAAGACACTTACCTGTGCAGGGGCAGAAACTGCAGGAAAGGGGGCTTTTCAGATCACAATTTTTTCTTGTGCCTGGAGAGAGATCCCAAGAGAAGTGAAGCAGACATGGGAAGGAGATCCATGCTAAGAAAGCATTTACTTACAAAGGAGCAGGAGAGATTTGTATCAGAACTCTCCCCCAAAATAACTGAGAAATTTAGAAAAGCTTTTACCAATGTTGCAGCAGTTGGTGACTGTGAGAAAAAATTGGTAAAGTCAAGTGGAATGGAAGAACTCCCTGTCATTATAATGCTGTTGGAATTGACTGCAAATGCTGGACTTGCCTTTGGACACCAACTATTTTGCTCTATATTGCTTGCAGATTAAACTTGAAAAGTAAAGCGCTTATTCTAGTTGTTCATGGAGTTAGAGGGATGACTATGGAGGTCAAAACCCAAAAATATCTCCTTAAAGTGAGGATCAGCACATCAGAAAAAAGAGAGAGCTCTCATGAGCTTGTTTGTTATGGGTTGGATGAGATTGCAAAAGTAAACAAAGTCGTGAAAGCAGAGCAATTGAGGAAATTCTTCCCAAGTGTTAAAACAAAAGATCTGAAAAGACAGGAGACGATTGAGCTGCTGATCAGCCACAGGGAAGGAAAACATGCTCCACAGAGGGTGCAAGTTGTTGGAGACCTGGTTCTGTGGGACATTTGGAAAGACTGCTGATGGTGCTCATCCAGATCTTTTTGGGGAAGTGAACATGGGAGTGCACAGATCCAAAACACACTTTGCTAGATCAATTCGAACAACTGCAGACAAGGACGAGGAAGTCAAGTTACACAAATTGAGAACTGAAAGCAAGAGCACACTTGCTGATAAAAAGTTTCTGAGCTGGTGGAAATGGGACAGCATTGGAGCAGCTTGTGAACTGCAGTGTGGAGGATGCACGTGTGGTAATTGCCAGCCTGGAGGGAAAGAAATAACATTAAATGAAGAAAGAGAGCTGGAAATCATAAGGAGAGGCCTGACTTATGTAACAGCAGATGCTCATAGTAATGCCCCACATTGGGATGCAAAATACCCCTGGATTGATGACTTAACCTCACTCCCCAATAACAGGAGTGGAGTGGTGGCAACTTTTCTGAGAACTGAGAAACAGCTCAGAAAGGAACCTGCTTGACAAACTGCTTACAAGGATCAAATTCATGAGATGTTGGAAAGGAGAGCGAAAAAAGTTTCTGCAGAGATGATCATTAATTGGAAGGGACCTGTATGGTATGTGAGCCACTTAGTAGCTCCAAACCCACATTTGGTCACCACACCTGTGCATCTTGTCTCGAACAGCAGCCATAAACTCAAAGGTATAGGTATGAATGATCTTCTGCTTAAAGGACCTGATGTGCTCAACCTCATACGAGCAGTCCTACTCAGATTCAAAGGAAGAGTGTATGCAGCCTTGGGTGACATAAAACAAATGTATAATTTGTGTGGAGCAAGACCAAGAAGTGCACCTTCAAAGATTACTCTGGAGAGACACACCTGATGAAAAAATCCAGGACTATGCCATTACAATAATTAATTTTGGTGATCGACCAGCAGGATGCATAGTGCAACTGGCTATGAGAGAGACAGCAAAGCTCCCCATGTTTTCCCACCTGAAAGACAAATGCAGGATTTTAAATGAAGACAGCTATATGGACAACATTCTGACTGTCACAATCCCAGCGGTGAAGGAGGACCAGCAGTGTGGCGTAAGAAGATCCTTTATTGCGACTTCAAAAACAAAATGTAGCCTGGATCAACTGCCGGCGCAGTCACAAAAAACTCAAGCACGAGGTAAGAACCAGGATCACCAACTGAGGAACCCACAATCAGAAAACTAAACACAGGCTCTAAATACTTCTGATGAAGACAACCAAATGAGGAACGGGTGTGACAGAAAATCAAGAGACAAGAACCAAGGCGAAAACAAAAAACAGAAACGGAGCCCCAAAACGCAAAGACTGACACTGACATCACACAATGATCTAAAAAAGCTTGACCAAAATATTGGAAAAGTAGAAGAAATTCTCAAGGCCGGTGGGTTTTTCCTCAAACCGTGGGTCAGGTCAGGTTAAAGTGGAAGGTAGAAACAGATGTCAGAATAGCTAGAGACATCCACAGCGAAGATCTTAGTTTTGCCCAACCAAATGAAAGAAGGAGATAATAAATAAAGCTCTAGGAGTTAGCTATCTTGTGAAGAATGACAAGCTGTATGTAATGACTTCAATCAAATTTTCAAGGAAAAGAAAGAAAGTGAGAATTGGAAAAAGCCTCAGTGAAGAGGAAATAAAAGAAAACACTCCTAATCCTCTGATTAGAAGAGAGCTGCTAAGTCAAATAGCTGGCCTTTACGATCCTATATGTCTTGTCACACATGCAAAGCAGAAAGGTACTATACTCATTTGAAAAGCATTTCAAGAGGCTGAAAGAAAAGGACCAGGAGCGGAACTTTGTGGTGCAGTATTTGCAGTATGGCTGAGAAAATATATTGGAAAACATAGTCAGATGGTAATTGAAAGATGGTTCCACCTCTTTGATAGCCAAACTGTGTTGGAAGCTATTCAGCGAGATAGTTATGGCTAACAGACCTTTTTGGGGAACAGGATTGCAGTGGTGGGCCGTCAGGGCCTGCAAGGCCTTCTCTGCCGGCCTAACAAATATCTGAATAATTATTATTCAGATAATAATAATTATTCAGATAATAATCTGAATAATTATTATTCAGATATTTGTTATTCAATAATAATTCCAAATGGTCGGTCTGCTTCCTTTCATAGCCTTTCCCTTGGTTGCGCTGTTTCCAGGCATGGATTTTTATATTAAAGCATTCAACCAATCACATTTCAGCAATCATTTGTTGCCAGGGTCAAAGAAATCTGCCTGGAGGCCTTCACAATCAGTTCTGCGGGCCCTGTAGTATAAAATAAGTGTCAACCAAGCTGTTTCTTCAACCAATCAGATATTGAGTTGGCTACACCAGGGCCCTCTAGCAGGCGTACGGTGACGTCAGCACATTCGTACTCTTTGATTGGATAGTCAGAGAGCGTACTAGCCAGACCTAGCAAACC
>NC_051434.1:26286438-26298966 GCF_001649575.2 Kryptolebias marmoratus
GCGTCGGACGGCCCTTTACTGCGTGTCATTTTCTCTATCTCTAATTCCGGTTTCCTGTCTCTCTTCATCTGTCCTGTCCAGTAAAAGGCATAAAAAGCCCCCCCCCCAAAAAAAAAGCTTTAAAAATAAATAAACAATATTACAATTTTATGAGGTTGTTAATAATGCTTTTTTTTTACGTGTGTCGTAGCTGAAGCTGCAGTAGGAGATTTGTGCACCCCGGGTTTGTTTCTTCAGTAAATGCATTTATTCTGGCTAAACGAGTTATCTATCTGCGATGCAACAACTCCTGATACTGCATTTCTGCATAAAAAGATGTTTTTTATAGCCTTGAAATTGTTATTGAGGGTGGATTGATTCAGACGGAGCTCTACTGAAGGCCTAGGTGTGAATTGCACGGCCCGCCACTGCAGGATTGGATTGGAGAGATTTACTTATGTTGGAGATTAGTGGTGGATTCCAGCAGACCTAAACATATCAGACATAATAACAAGAGGAGCATCCCCAAAAGTGTTAGGATTCGGTTTTGTTTGTGCCCCTGTGTTTAATGTTTGTGTTCTGGTCTCCTTTGGGTTTGGTTTTGTTGTGTTCATGTTTCTCTGTTCCTGTCACTATTGTCTCCTTCCCAGTCACTCTTTGGTCTATCTGCCACACCCACTTACACCTGCCCCAAGCCTTGATTGTATTCACTCACCTGTGCCCACTTTCCATAATTACCCTCTGCCTTTAAAACCCTGTCACTTTCTCCATTTCCTCCCTGATGTGCTATCCTGTTTTTCCTGCTGGTATGTGTTGCCTCTTGTTTTGCCTCCTGTGTTCTTATGTTTAGGTTTTGTTATGTTTAGTTCTGCTGCCATGGCAGCCTTTGTTTTTGGATTTTGATTATTTATTTAATAAATGAGTTTATTTTTTCATCACGAGTCTGCATACTGGGTTCGCCTCCTTCAACCCACTTCGTGACAAAAAGATCTTCAGGGAGACTCTGCATGGCGAAATGGCCCAGGATTTCTGATGAAACCAGAGGTAGAGTGGCATAGCACCTGTGGTGTAAAACCAAACTACAAGTTCACTATGAGATTTATAAAGAGAGACTTCAAAATTGTAACTCAGAATTGAGAAATGTAAGTCAGTCCCCCTTCTCTGGTATCATTACCAAAAACACCAACAATGTGCATATCCTGTTTTCTACAATCAATAGGCTAACAAACTCTTTTGTGTTGGTTCCCTCAGAACGTTTATACACAAGGGCGCGCTATGACTTTACAATTTTTTTCACAGAAAAGATTAACAAAAATGTACAAGCAGTCACTTCCTCTTATCAGGTGCAGGATGTGTGCTGCTTCTGACCACTTAAACCTAGTTCATATAACACAATGCGATTTCATTCCATAAACTAGACATACCTAGAGGATATTATACAACATATGAAATTTTTCTCTTATTGTCTAAACCAACAGGCTTATTCAAGAGAGTTTCAGACCATATGGCCTCAAAGATTTTACAGATTGTTAATGCATCCTTTGTTTCAGGAGTTTTTTCACAAACCATAAAAACTGCTGTCATCAAAACACTCCTCAAAAAGAACAGTCTGAACTCAACACTTGTGAATAACTGTAGTCCCATATCAAATCTCCTAAATTCATCAAAAAAAATTAAGTTTCAACAATTGAAACACTCCAACAAAGCCTGAAACCTTGGTGTGATCATGGACTCTTGAGTCTGAAAAGCCGCATTAAGAAATTTACAAAGACAGCCTTCTACCACCTGTCAAGGAATGTGCAATAGAATTGAGATCAGCCCAAAAGATGCAGAAAAAGGACTTTTGCTCCAGAAATAAAGTGTATGGAATATAAGTCCAAAGAAATGATGTGCTTAAAAATTCTGATAAAAAAGATTTGTGTGTTTACTCGATCAACAATAATTATGAATAGAGTGTTGGTTTATAATTGACAAAATAGTGAGTTGTGCTCGAGCCTCTGGAGCACACAGACACAAGCAGGCATGTAAAAAGTCATGCTTGGCGCTCTGTGTGCTCTTGAGAATACACACAGTAAAAAAGTGTTAAGTTAATCAAGCATATTTAATCAGTAGTTAGTAATTTTGATGAAGAATTAATCATGTAGTAACAAGTTATATGTTAAAGGCCCTGTATGCTCTGAGTTGTGTGAAGGAGAATAGACTGTACAAAAATAGTGGTTAATGCTTTGCACATCTTAAGAGCATACAGGGAACAAGAAACAGAGGTATAATCTAACTAATTTTCTGATGGATAAGTAAAGTGTGAACTATAACCATTAGTAAAAATACATTATACTGATTGTGTAAACAATGCTTTATTAAGAATTATAACTAATTATATGATTCTATTATGTTTCCAATCATTATGTGATCCAGTGACGTGCGGTGAGGTTCATGGTTGGTGAGGCACTGACTCCTTTAGAGTCAGATTTACAAATATATAAACCCAAAAGGGTAGCTTATTCAGTTGGCTACTGGTTATTTCGTATCTCATCAGCATTCTTCACACACACACACACTCTCTCTCTCTCTCTCTCTCTCTCTCTCTCACACTGTAACGGTCAATATGTATATCACTGCTGTAGTACCTTTTTAGCACCACACGATGGCGCCTCTTCTGTTCTGTTATAACGTATGTTGTGAAGAAGAGGGCAGAGCTGAAGCCTTGCTGTGTGTACGCGCTTGGCTACTCCGCTGCTCAACCTCGGTAATGCATGGTAAAGGATTTATGGACTAATATCTATATATTCATGTATGAATGTAGATTTAGCGCCGTGGAGACCTGGCATTGTATGGTTTCAAGTCTGTAATAAAGAAATACTTGGGAACTAAAAAGCTGTCGCTCTTTTCGGAGCTACACCGTAACACGTGTTTTATGCTAAGCTAGCTCTCTTCCTACGCGCAACCAACGCATTACAACACGTAAGATACATATTAAAGGTTTGTAAAGATGAGAAAAAACATTACAATTACCATTTTGGCAGTCCGACGGAGCAAAACATAAAAATTAACGGCTCACGGCAGTGCACGTGACTCTCACTCACCTCTGCGTAAAAGGACAGCAGCAACAAACACCCGTTGGCTCATGTATGCCCCCTTCAGTGCGGCAGAGTACTGCCCTGCCTCACCCTGTGCCTTTTCACTGCTGTTTTATGCCCCATCAGCAAAACTAAATATGTCACTAACAAACATTTAACGTAAATGGTTAAAGACATTAGCCAGACTTTGGAAAGTCAGGGTATATAAATGTATATGCAAACATTATATTGATGACATGCAGCGATACGGCAACAGGCACGCACCAATTGCGTGTGTCAACCTAGTTTGTGATGGATTGTGCATTCAGAGGCTTGGCTGGGCTCGTTGCTGCCACAACTCACGTTTCACCCTTGTATTTGAACAGGAAATATGCAATTTCAGCGATTTTGACTATAAAAATGTTCGAAATTAGTCATACATAAAGATCAATGGACAAATATTAATATTCATTTTATGTTATCATTTTTTTTTCTTGTCATGATGACAGGTGAGGCTTTGCCTCACCTACCTCCCCTGACCACATGTCACTGAAATGTTAATCATTGAGTGATTATTATGTGTAATGTATGAAAAAAGTTGAATGTGAAATAAGGTAAAAAATAGGTAATAGTTAAAACAGTCAGATGATCCAAGAAAGCTTTGTGCTAGAATTGCATGCACTCTAAGCAGAATGAGGCACTTATTAAAGTAACAGTTGTAGCAGAAAAAGATGTAGAAATCTCATAACTTCCCACTGAATCAAATGTCCAGAGCTGCAGGACGTAGTATAGGGGTAAGGAATTCTCAGAAGTAATGAAAACGTTTAGAAATCGAAAACACATGTAATTAAGCAGTTGCTACGGAAAAGAGAAGTTGATAAACCTTATAGAAATAAAAAAATCAGAAAAGAGTGTTTGTTGAAAACCACGGGGAACGAGTTACAGGATATAGTCTGAGTGTGCTGTCCTGTCTAAACAAAGCACACAGGGTTCAGGACAAATTCAGAAGAAAAAATATTCTACTGCTGAAAGTTTTGAACCCGGAAAAGCCGAGGGTCAGGCTCTAAATCAGAGAAGCGTTCTTCAGAGACAACGCTGTGAGAGGGTCTCAGGACATCCAGGGACCAGTTTATGCTTATTTCCTCCATCTGATGAGTTTCCAGCTCATTTATTGGCCAAGGACGGTAAGGGGAAAAAAAATCAGAATTTCTATGTCCTAACATAAATTTAAAAATTTAAATAGATTATGGCTGTGGTCTTATGAAGGGGTGATTTTATTGGAAAGTTGTATTTTATTGAAGTTGATTTTAAACCTTTTTTCAGCTGCTGAATTTATGCCACAAAGCTGTAACCTGCAATACATCATTACGAATACAAAGTAAAGCATGGAAAGACCATACTATGCAATGGATTTTTGTCAATTATCCTGAATCTCCATGAGTCAAATAATCTCTATTTTCACCAAGTCATGAATGCATGGAGCTTGGTTCTATAAATATAAGGAGGTTTTGCCAAGGTGGTTCAGCAGGGCGATTTATTAAAATAACCCTCTGAAATTATATTCCTGGATTAAAAGACTTTTCCAGATCTAGTAAAAAGAGCAATTCGTCACAAAGACAGGGACATGAGCGGTTGTTAACACAAGTTACCTGTGGATCACAGACCGATATTGGCTACTGGATTGGTCGTTCTATAAGGTGAGGAAGGGTTTAAAGGAGATCATCTCTGTCTGAGTTTGCCCCCACTAACAGCATAAATAAGGCTGGCGGCAGTACCATTTGGGTAATATCCAAGGGTCTGGGAAGGTCCATTACCCTTTAATGGTAAGCTGGGGGTATTCATACTTGTAAGGGCAGCCCCCAGGGGCGTTGGCACACCTGAAGAATATAGCTACAGTTTGTAGGGTCATACGTCAGAATCTGGACTATTTCTGCATTAATAGCCTAATGCAAACAGGCTGTTTCATCAGTGTTTGGAAGGGAAACCCAGATGGCTCTCTCTTGAGCTTATCAGACCAAGAATGCTGATTGATCAAACACCCCCCTTTTGCTAAACCTCAAGACAACTATAAACTGATCACTTTTGTTAATTCTAACCAAAATTTACATTTCCACAAGCTCTGAAAGACGGACACCAAGACCCCTCACTTAAAAAAAAGCTTTGCAGACTCCCTGATTCCAAAAACAGCTACCCACCAGCGTCAATTCTGTTGTTATTTGAAGAAATTTACATTCTGCGAAGAGAAAACACCAAGAATCTGTTTAAGCTAAAAAAATTATAAATTCTGGTTCCCACAGGCATAAAAGGAAATAACCACATTCCTTTAGGATTGAAAAGTGCCACATTGCCTCCTTTGGTGGATTAAAAGTTTGTGTTACTTTTTCATGGATTGTCTGATTTAATGTGTATTTTCTAACCTGTTGAAACCAATTTTCTGCCCTGCAGTCATCATTTTAAAATTTCAGTTAAAAGAACTAGAATTAGATTTATTTCTCCTATCTTTGAGGCAAAGACGTATAAAGGCCAGACAACATCCCTTTCTTTGGTCTAAAAGCCTAAAAAATTAACCTCCCAGTATGTATAATTTTTATTAGTTGACTGCCCACTAAAATGCCCGCCTTCTTTTAAGAACAGATTTGACAATAGAGATAGAAACGTATACCTTCGGATTTGTTTAAAGCCCAGGGTGCACTTAGTTCTTCTCTTGTCTTTGTCCATCCTCTTGTTTTCGTTTTCTTCTGATTGACGTCCTATTGTTTTTCTCTTATGTACGTTTTGTGATTCTTGTGTATTTCCGCTCTGCCACTTTCATCATATTTTCTCCTCGAGTCAAGTTTTCAGTCACTAGAAAAGTTGTATTCAGTTTATTTCAGAGTGGCATTTGGCTACGATTTTCTTTGCATCCGGGAACTGATGTCGATGCCATTCAACAACTTGCAGCAGGTATTGCCGCTGCTGCTCATCCTTCATCAAGATTTGATTGTAATCCTGGATGAATGCCACACCCTGCTCAGCAAAATCATTGACAGCAGCAATGCCACACAGGACCTGCTGTGATGTCTTGAATGATGGGTCATCCTCCCACTCTGATAGGTCCTTGACAAGGAAATCCGTGTCAATGTTGAATGCCTCAAAAATTTGACTTTAGGCAGATGTAACAAAATCCACCACAGTTTTGGTAGCAACAGCCTCCTTTGCTTCTAGATCCACTGTTGCAAGTGGCTGGGGATCATCATCACCTTCATCTTTAAGAGCAGCCACGATCTTACGCTTCACATCATGTGCACTGCTGCTGTCAAATACGGCAAGTCCAGCCAGCTGTACTGGCAAACTTTTTGCTGGTGGCCTTGGCAATGACAGAATCAGGGTAAGAGACCAGACCCTTTAAGAATGACAGATCTCCAGCTGGACCAGTGACTGCTGTGAAGCATTTCAGGCCAGATAGTTCTTTAGCAGTTAAGTGAATCTGGTTTTGAAACAGAAAGATCTTGATTCCATAAATGACACGTGCCATCCACCTAGCACGATGAAGGGCACCTGGCTGCATGAACCTGAATCCCCTTGGAGGACAGTCACCAAAAAGAATGATGGTCAACTCCAGAAGTTCACAGTAGTCATCTCGTGGTTGAACAGATTCCAGCTTCTGGATGCAGAATAACACAATCTGCTCCATGTTGCTGAAAAACACTTCAGCAAGCACAGAGTTCACTGAGCTCAATTTACCATGTGTCATAGGCGTAAACTTGCTTTGGTCAATATGATTCCAGTTAGACTTGAACCTCTTGAAGATGGCTATATCTGGACGAGAAGATGGGCCAAAGCATGTCACAAATGCTGCCTCTGTTACCAGTTCAAGAATATGATGGCGACATGCAACCTGGAACAGTGGGCGTCTAAGTTTTTGTTGTAGCAAGGTACATACACCAAGTGCTGAGCCAGTATTACTGGACGTGGTATCAAAGCTCATGCCAAGCATCTTGTCTGGTAACTCCCAGTCTTCAAGACGCTGCTTAACAGCAGTGGCTGTTGCTTGGCCAGTTCTGGCTGGGAGTTTTGGTACTCCAAGCAACTTTGCAGTTCCTCACGGGTCAGTAACAATGACAGGAAGACGATCAACTTTCTGCTTCCCATCATCTGGAAGCAGTTTGTCATCCCAATGAACTACCAGACTTGTGCCACTAGCATAAGACTTCTGAATCTCCTCTGCAATATCCTTCCTGTGGGTTTGCCTATATCTACAGATCGATGACCGATTAATAGCCAATGGGTCATGCCCCAGAGCAGAGGCTTCTGCTGAGAGTACATGAACTGCTGATCGGTCACTTACTTTTGTGCAGTCCAGGGCTGCAGTCGATTCTGGTGTCATAATGTTCTGTGCATGCTGGCATGCCTTTAGCATCATTTCATGCTGCTTCCTTGCAATTGACATCTCAGCCTGCTGAAAGGCCCTTTCTTCCCTTCCTCCCAGCAGTTTATCGACACCAACCATGAAGCCACGCCACCCTGGCTCCCGCTGTGCTTTGAGGAATTCGCAAAGCACAGGGATCTCTAAGATCTTTATCATCTGGAATGCTTGGGCATGAGCAATGTCAAACAAGTAATTTATGTTTGACTTCAACTCATCCTCCTCCTTTATCTGAAATGCAGATCATTTGGTCTTTCCCCTAGCTACTGGTCGATACTGTTCCACCTTCCTCTCCAGCTTTTTGATAATGTTCCTGTCTTCAACAGTCGGAATCCTTGCCTTGTGCCAGATGCCTACCACCTCACTAACAACTTAAGCTGCTGCCTTTCTGATTTCCAGCTTCTCATCATGATGCATTTTGAAGTATCTCTGGAGAACCTCAGCCCAAGATGGCAGCCTATTTCCAGGTAGCTTGTCTGTTGGGAAGCCAATTAGCCATACCAAATTCTGTTCTCTTGTTGCATATGCCATTGTAAATAATTGAAAAGACAGAAGTGCACAAATGGTGCAACTAGTACTTAGATATGCTGAATTAGTTTCCCCTATGCTAGAAGGTAATGCAGCCAAGTCAAAATTTGACCCGCATGGCACAAAAACAGGGGTCTTGCGGCAGTGGTTAATATTTTTCAAATTTTATGAAATTTCAACCAATTTATTATTTCCCCCAATGGAACAAAAAAATGAAGAAGCACCTTGGAAATGTTAAAGTTTGTATTTCGGGACCACTCTAATGTATATACATAAGTGTGTATAAGTTTTATACACACTACTCTAAAACAGAGACATAATATAATCACAATCTCTCTAAAAACATAAGAACTTATAACATACTGAAAATTAATAATTTAACAAAATAATAATAATAAATAGTAGTGCCTCTGTTCCTAAACAAGAGTAGGTTAATAAAGACACTAACATCTACCTAGGTTCAGAGAGCAGTGATTGGAGTAACCCACAGGGTGGCGGTAGTGAGTAACAGCTGACACTTTATTGCCAACAGAAATATAACCAAAAATAGAGCTCTTATCAATAAATAAAATTTGAATTGAAATGACATGGTCCTTCTCTGAAAAGAGTCTTTGGTCTTTACAAACTCTGTAGAAGAATGAATGAGAATTCCCCTTTTTTCCTGGGGCATCAATCCTTCTGGATTGTGTATCAGTTTTGTGTATCGTCTTTCTTTCTATCCAGGTAGTGCTAAAGTGTTTGTGTAATGTCTTATCTGTGTTCATGAAATGGCAATCAATGGATCTGTAGTCTGGAACAGCTTCACAGTTGGCCACACCGCTCTCCCAGCTGCTCAGTCATCCAGGGCTCATCTCGCCATCTTGAAATCTTCCACTTTCAATCCGGTATCTTGGAACCAGTCTACACAACAGTATAGAACAGTGAGCTTACCAGGTTAACGTCTAATATGAGATCTCATTAAATCTAATCATTTAGACCATCAATATACAACCAATGGCTATAGATTCAAGTAATTTAGCTATAGCTTCAGCTAATTCAGCTATAGCTTAAGCTATTTCAACTATGCTAATGCTAATTCAGCTATAGTTTCAACTAATTCAGCTATAGATTCAAGTAATTTGGTAAACTGTCATACACCACAACAATTTTAGCTTCAAAATAGGACACTTGCTAACTTAACAAGCAAGGAATAACCTCAGTTATTTTATGAATACTAAAAATAAATTACCACACAAAAATCACAACAGAATGTAACAAGCATACCATGACATATTAAACATTTTCCCAATTAACAAACCCATATAATGTTCTTTTAGTGCTTCACAGTATCCTCCAATGCAGCTTCAGCCACATTCATAGTCAGTTTAACTGACACTGAGTTTCATACCAGCTGTTTATAAAATAAAACCATATAAAACAGAGAAACACACAAAAACATACTTACAACACCAAAAGATTTCAGTTTCCCTTAAGAACCAATATAGATGAATCACACACATACATACTCTTCAACCAGCCACTAGGGAGCACAAGTCAGTGTATCTCTTGAGCTGGTCCCAAGCCCGGATACATAGTGAGGGTTGTGTCAGGAAGAGCATTCGGTGTAAAGAATAACTACTAAGAGTAGCAACTCTAAACGTAGGGACAATGACAGGCAAAGATAGAGAGCTGGCGACATAATGCAGAGGAGGAAGGTAGATGTATTATACGGGCTTTCCCCCAGTGTATTATAAGCCTGCCAGGCTTTGGTGACCCTGCTGCCAGGTTAAGCTACGCTTGTTTATTAGAAATACGTAATTTTTTATACAAGTTTTTTTCCACCCGCTCCCCAAAAACCGCTACCTTTATCTACCTCACCGTGCATACCAAAAGTGACGCAATTGTGCCGTACCCGCCCCTGCATGAAGGTCCAGTGCGGTGTCACGTTGCGTGGTCGTGCACCTCCTAGTTTTTTTAATCTGGCGCAGACCGCGTGTGCCGCGCTCTATTCAAAATGGACGGTTTCGATGCTCTAGCAGAGCTGGTTCGCCTGTATCAGAATTTATATGATCACTCTATGAGAGATCATAAAGATAATCAAACAGGTCAAAACTAATGGAAGGAGATAAAAAGCCGACGATAAAAAGGAGTGTTTATAGAAATATTGTCCTATGATGGGCGAATCACAACTAAAGCAAATACATCAAAGAAAGTCAAACTGAATGCTTTAAGTTTAAGCATCCTCTCTGTATCACAGCCAGAAACACAACAGTTCTTCCTCGTGCAGCCATATTTGATGTGACAACTATCTGCTGTCTTTTTTTTTTACCGTATTTCCACTGGTTTCGTAGCATACTGCCCCCCGTCTTTTCAGAGAATACTGCACCGACGTAAGCGCCAAGTATAAACGCCTCCATTGTGCGACTCTAATGAGCCCTGAGGCCGAGCCATCTTCAGCTACCGCTGGAGTTAGCACATTGTCGGAGCCACAGCAATAAACATTGAACGAGCGGGTTCAACTTAAAATTGTTAGTTGAGCTGAAATTCAGCGGGTGCCTTTCAAGATTAAATATGGTAAGCATGTTTTGTTCTTAGTGAAAATATTATCCTTGTATAACAGTAAAACGATGCTATTAAATTCAACATTAAATATGCTTTGTTTTGTTACATGTAGTAATACAACATGCAGCCTGTGCCACAAAAAGCACAGTACAGTACAGCATCTCTCTGTTTTTCAGAGTTCTCTGTTGTTATTCATTGGCCTTGACGTGAGATGTATTGGTGCTTGGTTTGCACTTTTTCATTTATGTTAATTTAATTTATTTGTAAATGTGACTTAAATTAGGATTCAAATTAGGTGCAAACAATTTGTATTTATTTTATTTGTATTTTTTTCAAGTATTTCTGAAGTGTCTATTTGTTGTTTAGATATTTGATACAAATATCTTACAATATCACATAATAAATAGCCAAATTTTCAACTTTCCTGTTAACTTCAAACTTTTTTTTTTTTTTACTAAATCACAGTTGGTCGGCGATTGGATGGCGCACAGCTACCTACCATCAGGCTTAGCCTCTTTTCTGGGGGAAACCCTGTTATGTGTACAAGAGACAAAGTTGAAGGGCAGCAAGGCTCACAGTATTGGGGCAGGGTTTCCTATCCATGATGTGGATAGAAAGAGAAATGGAGTAGGGGTGGTCCTGAAGGAGGAGTTAGTAAGGAATGTAGTCAAGGTGAAAAGAGTGTCAGATAGGATGTGATGTGTCTGTCTGAAGGTAGAAGGTCTGATGCTGAATGTTGTCAGTGGTTTTGTGCCACAGTTTGATGTGATGTAGATGAGAAAGAGAAATTCTGGAAGGATCTTGAAGAAGTGATAGAGAGTATTCACAAGAAGGAAAGAGTGGTGATTGGAGCAGATCTGAATGGACATGATGGTGAAGGAGGAGATGAAGAAGTGATGGGCACGTTCAAGGAAAAGAACCAGGAAGGACAGATGGTGATGGACTTTGCCAAGAGGATGGAAATGGCTGTAGTTAACACCTATTTTCATAAGAGGGAGAAACATAGGGTGACCTATAAGAGTGGAGGCAGGAGTACACAAGTAGACTACATTCTGTGTAGAAGAGGTAACCTGAGAGAGATTGTGGACTGTAAGGTTGTGGCAGGGGAGAGTGTGGCCAGACAGCATAGGATGGTGGTGTGTAGGATGACTGTTGTGGTGATGAAGAGGAAAAGAGTAAAGGCACAGAAGAGGACCAAATAGTGGAACTTGAGGAAGGGAGAATGTTATGAGGAGTTCAGAAAGGAGCTGTTAAAGGCTCTGTGTGGTAAGAAACACCTTCAAGATGAATGGACTACCACAGCAAAGGATGATAAGGAAATCTAGTGGTGGGATAGTGAAGTGCAAGAAGTTATCCAGAGGAAGAGGTTAGCCATGGGACAATGAGAGGACTGAAGAGAAGCAGACAGAAATACAGGGAGATGCAATGTAGGACAAAAAAGGAGTTAGCAAAGGCAAAACAGGAGGCATATGATGAGTTATACAAGAGGCTGGACACTAACAAGGGATAGAATGACTTGTATCGACTGGCAAGACAGAGGGACCAGGCTGGAAAGTTTGTGCAGCAGGTTAGGCTTGTTAAAGATAGAAACTGTAATGTTTTAACAAGTGAGGAGACTGATTAGAAGATGGAAGATGTACTTTGAGAAGCTGATGAATGAAGAGTACAGGTCACAGAAACTGTGGACCAGGGAGTGGAAAAGGTTAGCAAAGATGAAGTCCAGAAACCTTTGGAGAGGATGAAGATGGGGAAGGCAGTTGGACCTGATGACATACCAGCGGAGGTATGGAAATGGCTAGGACCGATGGCATTGAGGTTTCTGACTCAATTATTCAATGGCATTTTTGAGAGTTTGAGTGTTGGTGCCTGTACGTCGGGGTTTACCCCGGTGAACGAGAGGGTAGCCTCCCTCCGCCTACATGTGGGGGGACGGGTCCTGACTGCCGTTTGCGTTTATGCGCCGAACAGCAGTTCAGAGTACCCACCCTTTTTGGAGTCCTTGGAGGGGTTACTGGAGGG
>NC_051434.1:26305710-26313061 GCF_001649575.2 Kryptolebias marmoratus
CGAGGTGGTCTCACTGGCATTGTGGCTGTGGATGGAGTGCTTGAGGCAGGGCTGGCTGCTGAGGGGGAAGGTGATGCTGATGCTCTTCTTGTTGCTGTGGATGTGGATGGCGTGTTTGGTGACCACTGCAGCTGTCTGACCAAGTCTGCAGCAGCTGGCTCTCGGGGCACCCGTTCCCGTTGCTCAATGTGCGGCTTGACAAGGGAATTCCCGAGCTCCTCAAGAAACATTCTCCGCTTGGTGTTTTGGGTTGAATTCCACCCTTGGTGAATATGGGTCCACAACACAAATGCATTGTATGCAGACACATTGAGGATGTTGTAAAACACAACCATTGGCCATCTCCTGGTCATTCGCTGGCAAGTGTAGGTGGCAGTCAGCTTGTCCAGATTGTCCACTCCTCCTTTGTTTTTGTTGTAGTCCAGGATGATTATGGGCTTTTTGTCACTTCCTGATGACACGGCAGCATCTTTATGAAGAGTGGACATCAGTATCACATTCCGTCGTTTTTTTGGACAGTATGAAACAACAGTGGTGGTATCTGTGAAAACAAATTTGGAGGAAAGTGGAGCCCTGTCCTTCACCAGCAACATTTCAGCAGGCAGCTCAGGTTTATTTTTTTTTACTGTGCCCACCATGGTGAGTTTCCTCCTGAGAAGTTCTTGTCCAAGGTCATAGCTGGTAAAAAAAATTGTCACAAGTGATGTTGTGACCCTGCAGTCCAGTAGTCAAATCGAGGACTACACGTTTTCCTTGGTTTTTTTCAGGGATGCCGCTTGCAGATTTGCCTGTGTAAATCTGTAGGTTCCACGCATAGCTTGTTTTAGCATCACAGGCTGCCCAGATTTTTATGCCATATTTGCCTGGCTTGCTAGGCATGTATTGCCGGAACGGGCATTTTCCTCGGAAAGGGAGAAAACGTTCATCCACTGTCACCTCTGGCCCTGGGTTGAACATCAGTGGAAGGAGTTGCACCCATCTCTCCCAAACATCCCTGATGGGAGCAAGCTTGTCAGATTTTGCTCTGGTGTCTCGATTGTCAAATCTGAGGACTCTTGAGATCATCTGAAAGGTCCGAAGAGACATTGTTGCCCGGAAAATATTTCTGCCCGTTGATGCATTCCAGAGACTCTCAGTTGCCTCATTGCTGGATCTGTAAACTCCAGCAAGGAGGAGAACACCAATGTAGGCATCCAGGTACGTCTCATCAATGTCTTTCCAAGTGTTGCCATGGACTTTTTTCCCCTCAAGGTTTGTCATAGCAATTATGACTTTTTTTAGTGACAATGGCAAAAAAAGATCAAAGCACGTCTTGATGTCACTTACTCTTGTCACAGCAAACCTCGTGACCCCAGGGGTCATTTTGATGATGTTTGCAGCAGCTGTCCTTCCATGCACATCAGGAGGAACTGTGCTCCAACGGATGTTGCCACGTTTGGATTGGAATGATTCAGCAGGAGCAGCTTCAGCACCAGTGACCTCCTCTTCAGACTGATCAGTTGTGTCTGTTTCTTCCAATTGGTACTCCACATCATCTTCGTTCTCAGAGGCCTGCTCATCTCCATCGCTAAAATCCTGTGTGTCCTCTGCCTCATTTGCAGCAAAGATGTGATCCAAAGCTTCATTTACAGTGAATCTTCTCATTGTTGCATCCTGTGAATTGGAGATGTGTACTCTGCAAGTCACCACGTCTACACTCAAATGGCTTGACAAGCCTGGACATGTCTCCCTTTGTTTGTTCTCGCAAAAAGGCAAAGAGAAAAGCCCCTAAATGAACTTCAAGTGGTTGGAGGAAGAGGCTGTTGGTTGATTGTGTGTTTATGATTTAATTTTTGGCATTTTTTTATTGTTTTATAATCGAAAATTTTAACCGGGTCACAAATGACCCGAACACCACAAAAGTCATTTTTTCACCAGAGCACTTTATAATTTAGTAAAAAAAAAAAAAATTATTTTACTTTGTTTAAATGGAAGTCCCTGACAAAGTCAAAAAGTTTCAACGCAAAAAACAAATGTATGAAGTACTTTTATGCATGCTAAAACTCAAAACGGGTCCGTAGGGACCCTAACACCATAGGAAGGTTAAGTATCTCGGGGTTTTGTTCACGAATGGGAGGATGAGGGAAAAATGGAACAACAGGCGGATTGGTGCAGCGTCTGCAGTGAAGCGGGCACTGTACCGGTCTGTCGTGCTGAAGAGAGAGCTGAGTCAAAAGGCGAAGCTCTCAATTTACCTGTCAATCTACAATCCTACCCTCATCTATGGTCACGAGCTTTGGGTAGTGACTGAAAGAACGAGATCGCTAATACAAGCGGCTGAAATGAGTTTCCTCCGCAGGGTGTCTGGGCTCTCCCTTAGAGATGGGGTGAGAAGCTCATCCATCTGGGAGGGACTCTGAGTAGAGCCTCTGCTTCTCCACATCGAGAGGAGCCAGTTGAGGTGGCTCGGGCATCAGGCTAGGATGCCTCCTGGATGCCTCCCTGGTGAGATGTTTCAGGCACGTCCAACCGGGAGGAGGCCCAGAGGAAGACCCAGGACACATTAGATGGAATATGTTTCTCAGCTGGCCTGGGAACACCTTGGGATTCCCCCGGAGGAGCTGGCCCAAGTGGCTGGGGAGAGGGAAGTCTGGGTTTCCCTGATTAGGCTGCTACCCCCGTGACCCGAACCCGGATAAGCGGAAGAAGCTGGATGGATGGATGGATGGATGGATGGATGGATGGATGGATGGATGGATGGATGGATGGATGGATGGATGGACGGATGGACAAGAGACATTATGGCTAAGCTTGGCAATATTTTGCAGATGGTACAGGAACCAACCAGAGACTTTACATGATTTTCCAGAGTAAAACCTGAGTCGAAAATTATCCCAAGGTTTCTAACCAAAGATTTAGCAAAATAATCAAGAGTCCCCAAGGATCTGTTTTATCTTTACAGTTGTTTTTTTCTGGTGCAAAGATTATTACTTCAGTTTTCTCTTCATTTAGCTGGAGAACCTTTTCATTCATCCAACATTTAATTGAATCCAGACAGTTAAGTAAAATATGCAATTTTGAAACTTTATTAGGAATAAAAGAGATATACAACTGGATATCATTACCATAACAATGGTAGGAAATATCCTTAAAAGATGAAAGTATCAGACCAAGGGGGAGCAGATAGAGCAGAAACAACAATGGCCCCAAAACAGAGCCTTGTGGAATGCTAAAATGAAGAGGATAAGAATGGGGTCTGTATATAGTTGTAGCCAAGAAGATTGCTGTATCAGACAAGTAAAAGGACAACCATTTTAAAGCGAAATCTGAAACACCAGCCTAAATCCTCAGTCTATCTAGCAGGGTCGGATGGTCAATAGTGTCAAAAGCTGATGTCAAGTCCAACATAAGCAGCACAGAACACGCTGCATCAAAATATCATTTGAAACTCTAAGAGCTGGTTCAGTTGAGCAGGATTTATGAAACCCTGACTGAAAGTGATCCTTCCCATCATTATTCTGTCTTTAAAACCCGGTCACTTTCTCCACTTACTTGCTGATTCATTGTTGTATTCTTGCCTACCCAATGTGTTGTCTTTCTGGTTGTCGCTTCTCGTCGCCCCTTGTGTCCTAGTTGTCTTGCTCCTGCTTAGTTCCTGGTTTAGTTTAGGTTTTGTTTGCTGCCCCATCGGCTCTTTGTTTTTGTTCCTAAATAAATTAGTTTCTTTCTCGTTTTGAAAATGAGTCTGCACTCTGGGTTTGCCTCCTTCATCCCACTTCATGACAAACAGGTACCTGACCACTCTTAAACAAGCCTGCTGATAAAATGTCCAGAGAGAAGGAGGATGCCTTCATAGTGCTAACAATCTTAACTAGCTCAGGAAGGGATACTGGCTGGAAACAATCTAAAATAATAGGCCCAGCTCGAGAGGGAACAATCAGCCCAAGTGAAGGTGGAGAAATATTATTTCTCACCTCACTAACTTTGTCTATGAAATAAGAAAGAAAAAGTTGGCAATCCTCATTTGAAGAAATAGGAACAGAAGGTGAAACTGGTGTAGTAATGACCCTGATAGTAATTAAAAACAGTTTAGAATTACCTTTGCTCCTAGCAATCAAATTAGAAAAATAAGTTGCCCTTGCTTCTTTAACTGCATTATTAAAAGAGGCAAAAAGATCCTTTAAGAACAGTAAATGCTTTGAAATTTAGCTTTCTTCCACAAACATTAATTTTTTCTGCAAAAACACTTTAAACAGCAGATACTAACATTTACCTACAACGTGGGATTTAACACAGGCAATGACCTCTTTATAATAGGGCAGATATTGTCTAAAATAGAGGCAATTTTCATTAAAATGATCAGTCAGAAAATCTACATCGCTAAAGGAAATTAAAATCAACAGAAAAAAGGTCTGCAGTTGAGGAATTTACAAACTGAGAGCTAACCTCACGGTGAGCTGAAAGCTGTAAGACAGTTTAACATACAATAAAAAGAATACAATGATAATCTGAGATAAAAATGTCCTAAAAAAACAAACAATCAGTGTTTAAACCTAAAGTGAAAACAAGGTCCAAGTTATGACCTTTAGCGTGAGTAGGTCCTGACACATGCTGAATACAATTAAAAGACTCCACGACGCTGATAAAGTTCTTAGTAAAGGAGTCAGCAAGATCATCAACATGGATATTAAAATTCCCAACAATGACCAGCCTGGATAGCTTTAGAGTAGCTGATAAGAAGTCACTAAAATCCCGTAAGAAAGTAGCATTTGGACCTGGTGGACGGTAAACCACTGCACAAAAAAAAGGGTCCTTAATCCCAATTTTAATTAGCTGCAGCTTGAACGATGAAATACATCTAATATTAGATGTGCAGCAGGAAAACTCACATCTAAACACAGCTGCAAGGCGTCCTCCACTGCCGGACAGTCTGGGCTGGCTGATAAAAGAATAGCCACTAGGACACAGTTCAATAAAAGGAACCAAATCCGAATCTCGTTCCCAGGTCTTAGTTAGAAACAAAAAATCCAGTTTTCGGGATTTTATGAAATTATTTAGCAAGAACAATTTGTTAGTTATTGAATGAACATTAAACAATGCCATACGCAGTGGGGCAGAGGATGGGGTACTCACAGCAGCAGTCCGTTTCAGACGACGGAGAAACTGAGGGTTAAATCCACGAACATCACGTAGTCCATCAACAGAAGAAAGAAATGGTGATGAGACCGGAGAGTCTGGATAAACAGACCAGAGGCAGCAGTAGCGCAGAGGTCCAGGTAGTACATAGCCAGGTTGGGATGTGATTGTAAAATCCCCATCGGTCCAAATGCAAAAGCAACAGGTGGTAAAAGATTTATGGAAACGTTTACCAATGACCCCCTGCTTCAAAAAAAGCCTGTGGTTCACCTGGACACCAACTCTCTTACCTCTCCTCCTCCTCAAACCCATTGAGAGATCGCAAAACACGGCAGAAGGGAAGCTGCTCACTGGTGAGAATAAGCTGGCACCTGAGGGTGAGGTCAAGCTCCTCTACATGGACCCCCCGAATGGACAGCAGCATTTACCAATCATAGACCAGCCTAGGTAGTACATCCCCAAAACAAAATGACAACAGGAGAAAACAGATAAAAAATGCTGAAAAATAATGGCAGCCTGCAGCAGTAAAACAACCACCAGCACCATGGCCAAACGCAGGCGCCATCATACCGGAAGCAACACAGAGAAGAAAAGAGCATTGACTGCCAAATTCATGAGTTCATGGGGAAAAGTTTCAGTAGTGATTTGTGACAGAAGGCTGGCAGCAAAAGTCAAAGGAAAGGTTAAAAGAGACATTGGTGAGACCAGCTATGTTGTATGGTTTGGGGACAGTGGGACCGACAGAAAGATAATTTTGTCTGTGTTTCTGCTTATTGACATGAATTGTAAGATTTTTACTTAGAGTTAAGTTTAACTGAAGTGAAAAAATGTCACAATGAACACAGTCATAACACAAGACCAGTTTTATTTCAAAAGGATGAACCAGAAGTGGAGGAGAGTAAACAGAGTCTGTGGGGAAAGATGAAGAGGAGGACTAAATTAGGATTTTTTATATAGCGTTCCTTGTAACAGGTCACCACGGGAGACAAGATTCTAGTCCTCAGGGAGAAAATTGGAGTCTGGAAGTTTCCATGTTCGGGCAGGCAAATAACAGTCTTTCAGGAGGAACAAGAGGGAGCGGGCAGGCTGCTGGGAGCAGGTTGTAGGGTGAGTAGCTGAAGGCACGAACATGCAGACAGAGGTCCTGTTCTGGGATCTGGTTCTACAGTTTATGCATTCCTGACAACATTCTTGATTTCCCAAGCCAGCGTTCTTGCATGGCGAAAGAAGAATGCTCTCTGAAGTTTTCAGCTCATCAGATTGGGAAAACTTACGGCGTTGAGGTTAGTATTTCTGAAACTGGGGCAGTATGTTATAGTAAAACTGAACTGAGCAAAAAACAAAGACCATCTAGTTGAGGTGTTTGGCAAATTAGATGTAATCAAGAATTTATAATCTGTCCAAACAATGAACGGGAGATTTGCCTGATCTAATCAGTGCCTTCATTCTTCAAGAGCCACCTTGACAGCCAGGAGTTCTCATATTCATCATAAATGTATTCAGTGGGTGACAACTGATGAGAGAACAAATTTGGATGAATATCTCTGCCTGCTTTGAGTCATTGCGAGAGCACAACCCCAAAATCCATGTCCAAGGCATCAACTTCAACAACAAACTAGAACTGCAAGCAGTTATCAACGGGTTCCAAGCCTCCACGCTTGCCCCTATCGCTTCGATCCCAAAGTCCCGCCGGCGTGGCTCCGCCGTCTCTCTCGGCTAGCGGGCCGAGACGAAACTCGCCAGGATGGTGCGTAGTCAAAGGCGCTCCATAAGACGTAACAGTTCAATTTGTGTAGAAAGCTCAGGGAGGAAAAGCTAACTGCCATTTGATACCACACAGAGCCAAAGAAATAAATTCATAAAAAATTCAATATTCATTTGAAAAATACCAAAATATTCTCAGATGATCAAGTCTACATCTGTAATAATATGCATTTATCTTTATGTCCCTAGTTCCAATACTGATTCAGTAAAAAAAAAATTTAACTGTAATGTTATACAACAATGAGCCAACAAAATATTCATGAAAAATCCATAACTCTTCCAAAAATTACCAAAATATTCTCGAATGACCATGCCTACATGTGGAATAATATTCTTTTATTTGTATGTTACTGGATCGAGCACATTCTTTATGAAAAATTGAAAACGTCATTTTCATGATGTCCAGCCAATACGCAAAAAATCATAAAAAATTGAAACTTTATTATAAAATTTTCCAAATATTCCCACATCA
>NC_051434.1:26314826-26337976 GCF_001649575.2 Kryptolebias marmoratus
AGTGTAGGACTTACGGTTTAGGAGTTATTGGCAAAAACGCATTGTCCTTTGTTATAGCGCCCCCTAGGTATGGGACGATATGATTTTTTTTGTCTGAGTAGCGGTAGGGGTTTTGTATCAGGCTGTCTGGTTAGCTTTTCCCCAGCATTTTCTCATTTTTCTGGCCACGTAGTTTTACCGGAGAAGAATAATAATACACAATCGTGAAAAATCCTTACAAAAACAATAGAGTTCCCTGCTCCGCTGGGAGCAGGCGAACGGCCATGCCTTGCATTGGCTGCCCGCTTGCTTCCGCGCGCTTGGAACCCTAACAAGCAGGATAGTGGCCCTCGAGTGCCTACCCCAGAGTTAAGTTTGCCTTAGCTATATGGCAATGAGCACATATTTCACTGACAGTAGAATAAATCCTTGAGAGTCTGGCTCTGCTGTAGTGAATCCTATGAAGGACCTTGAACTGAATTAGTCCAAGTCGAGCACATGACGTTGACTCATTAACTCTACGTAACGCATGATTCCAAGTCTCATCAGAGATATATCCAAATTCTTTTGACCATTCTGCTCTGATCTCATTGAGCTTTACTGTATTAAGTGATGAAATACTATTATAAATTTTTGATAAGAGACCTCTACATTGTGTAGGAGTTTGCAAATTGATGTCCATTTCTCCCTTTGGAGATAAACTGGGAAAGCGAGGACTGATGTTACTAACAAAATCTCGAATCTGGAGATAGCGGAATAGGGTGGAACATTGTAAGTTAAATTTAGAGGATATGGCATCAAAGGTAGCGAAAATACCATGGATATAAATGTCACAAAATTTACCTACGCCTGATCTCTGCCATTGGGTGAAAACGGGATCTAATGTGGATGGCAAGAAGGCATGGTTATCACATATGGGACTGTAGACCAAGAAGTTTGTCATATTAAAGTGTTGTCTAAATTATGACCATATTTTTGTGGTGGAGATTACAACAGGGCGTGAAGAGTATTGCTTAGAAGAGAAAGTGAGCTTTGAGGTAACTAATGCAGGGAATGATGATGGCTTATATGCACTCAGTTCTATTTGGCACCTATCAGCATTAGCTTGTTGAAGCAGATAGACAACCTTTTGTAGGTTTGCTGCCCAGTAATAATACATCAGGTTGGGAAAGGTCACACCCTTGTGTCTCTGAAGGAAACGCCAACTGATGCGGGGGTGTTTATTACACCACGTGAACGAGGACAGCTGTTTATCAATAAGTCTGAAGAATGATTTTGGTAGAAAAACTTGAATACTCTGAAAGAGATACATAAATCTTGACAAGATGTTCATTTTATTACATGCTACTTTGCCAGCCAAGGATAAATTTAGGACGGTCCACTTCTGGAGGTTGCGTTTAAGATTATTAAGAAGGGGGTGAAATTTTTTTTCAAACAGATCAGAAAAAGAAAGGATCACATTAATTCCCAAATATTTGAATCCTGTTCTAAAGAGAGGGAAGGGTAGGTCAGTTTCTTAAATTTGGAATGCGGAGTTATTAATTGGGGAACATTCACTCTTTAGGAAGTTCAAGTTATATCCTGAAAATTTACCAAAACGACTCAGCAAGCTCACAATGTTGGGGATAGACAATACTGGGTCCAAGATGTAGCGCAATAAGTCTTCAGCGTGTATGGACAGTCGATGTTCGAGCTGTTTTCTATAAATTCCCTTAAAACTTTGTGAAGTCTTAAGCATAATAGAAAGTGGCTCAATAGCCAAAGCAAAGAGGAGCGGACTGAGAAGACAACCCTGTCGGGTACCCCTGAATAAAGAGAAGGGCCTAGATCGTAGTCCGGTAGTGATTATACTTGCTTTGGGTCATGTATGCAATAGTTGTATACATGATATAAATTTGGGCCCAAACCCAAACCTAGCTAATACTGCAAATAGATAAGGTCACTCGACCCGATCGAACGCCTTCTCTGCATCGAGGGAGACCACAACCTCAGGGGTACCCCCCAATAAGCTGATATATTAGAAAAAGAGTGGCGGCCCCTCATGAAACCAGTCTGATCTGAGGAGATTATGTCTGCCATGGCAGCATCCAGTCTCATAGCCAGAAGCTTAGCTAAGATTTTAATGTCTCCATTTAGGAGTGATATGGGCCTGTAGGAGGCACAGGCTGTTGGATTTTTACCTTGTTTTAGTAAGAGTATATTGTTAGCCTCTGTAAGGGTCTGCGGCAAGGCTCCCAGACCCAGTGAGTGGTTAAACATATCAAGTAAAAGAGGTGCTAACTTGGATGAGAATTTTTTATGAAATTCGATTGGATAGTCGTCTGGCCCAGGGGCCCTGCCACTCCGCATTTCTGAAATACAATTGGTAACTTCACTAAGTGCTAGGGGCCTATCCATATCCCTTTTCTTATCAGGACCTATAACAGGGATATCCAAGCCATCTAAAAAATTATACATATCTAAATTATCCTCTGGGAAATGTGATATGTATAGATCGGAATAAAATTTCTCAAAGATTAGATTTTTTTCAGCTGGATCAACAGTTTGCTTATCGGAAGTCTTTTGGATCTGTGGTATGAGCTGCGCCGCCGACCGACTTTTGAGTTGGTGGGCCAGGAGGCGGCCCACCCTCTCACCGTGCTCAGATATAAAGCCTCGAGATCTAAGCAAGGATTGTTCCACATCCTGTGTTGATATAAGACTGTATTGCATTTGTAAACAATGTCTATCCTTGTATAACTGCAGGGGGGGGATATTGAATGCCTACGGTCCAGCTCCAATATAGAACTGATAAGCTGTTCCTGCCTTGCTTTTCTGATTTTGTTACGTGTTGCCGTGTAAGATATTATAACACCTCTAATTACCACTTTCCATGTTTCCCACAGGATGGAGGGTGACACAGAGTCCGATTTGTTTTCAAGCAAAAAATTATCTATGGCAGTAGATATCAATTCACAAAAGTTGTCATCTGCTAACAAAGTTGAGTCAAATCTCCAGTTGGGGCGCTGAGCTTGATAAAGTGGGAAGGCTAGGTCCAGCATTACTGGTGAGTGATCGGACTCTACAATAGCAGAATATTCACTTTTCTTGACAAAGGGTAGTAGGATTTTGTCTATAAAAAACAATAAATTCTTGAATAAGACTGGTGGACATGTGAAAAAAATAGAACTCTATAATCTGGAAACAAGAAGCGCTAGGGATCTATACATCCCACCATCTTCATGAATGCTGCCAAGGCATGAGCTATTATTGATGGAGACGTTAATTTAGAGTTGGATCTGTCTAGGGTTGGATCTATTACACAGTTTATGTCACCACTAAAGATCAGATGGTGAGAATTCATGTTAGGCAGAGCAGAGATTAACCTGGATACAAAAGTGGGATTATCCCAGTTGGGAGCATATATACAAGCAAATGTGACTTGAACGTTATATAGGTAACCAGACACTATGACATATCGGCCCTGTGGGTCTGATATGGACTTGCTTAAGGTAAACTGTATGTTTTTATGAATTAATATTGCTGTTCCTCTTGCTTTTGTATTAAATTGTGAGTGGTAAACCTGTCCCATCCAAAGCTTCTTTAGTTTCATATGGTCTGCTGAGACCAAATGTGTTTCCTGTAAAATGCTATTTCTGTTTTTAGTTTTTTAAGGTGTGCAAAAATTTTGCCTGTTTCACTGGTCCTCTCATGCCCTTTACATTCCAACTAGTGAAGCGAACTGCTGAGGCCTCCCCTCTTACACTGCTATTACATAAGTCATCCATTAGTCTAATTTTATACCTGTCCCAGCACAGCTGGCCGATCTCGCCCCTCCATGGGTGCCTGTTTTCCTATCCACAGAGTTCAAACTTATGAGAAAAGTAAAATGAAAAAAAACCCAGAACATGACACAAATTAGCTGTATGAACGAAAATAGCAGCTCTGAACCCAAAACTTATTAAAACGCACCCCAACTGTGTCCCTGCTTCTCTTGTCGAAGCCAACTGCTGTCCCTTAAACCCCTCAAAGGTCTTCCAATAGGCCATACTCGCAATCTCAAACTAACTTTGGAAGGCTACTAATGAACTTAACATAAGGGAGTTACACTCTATGGACAATGAATTAAAACAGTACCAGTATCTATAAATATTGGCTAATATAACCTCCACGGGGCACTTGTACCAAAACCAACTTATTTATGAATGTGGAATTTGGGCTAAATTCACTAAATTCTGGAAGCCAACAACAGCCTACAACAGCCTATTAGAACAGGGCAACAGGCACTTAAACCTTTGGCCTATAAATATTCAATTCTAACCTTTAATTTAAATCAGTGGCAGTCAGAACAGATGATAATAAACACATCCTGTCTGCTTCTTTTGTAAGAAGTTCAACATCCATCAAAGACGGTATTCAACGATTGAAAAGGAGACTCTGGCAATGCTTCTGGCTCTTCAACACTTTGATGTGTACGTGGGTTCCACTTCCCAACCTGTGGAGGTTTTAACCGACCACAATCCTCTTGTGTTCCTCTCACGTATGTATAACAGCAATCAGCGACTCATGAGGTGGGCTTTAATTGCTCAAAATTATAACATTGTACTCAAGCACAAAAAAGGATGTGATAACATCGTGGCAGATGCCCTCTCTAGAGTGTGAGTGTGGAAAGGTTAACAAACTTCAATGTTTGGGTTTGTTTTCTATGGGTGGGAGTGTTACAGCTCCAATGTGGATGTTTTGTTTATGTCACTGAAGTAATGTCCTGCTCTGCTTTAGGCTCCACCTCTTCTACGATTAGGTGCTGTGTCCTCGGCTTCCCTCCAATCAGCAATTATCTGCCGGCTACTTAATGGCTGTGAAGCTGCACTTCAAGGCCTTTTGGCCATTTGTCTGCCATACCCCCCTCTGTCGGGTCCATGTGGGCCTAAGCACTTTGTTTAACTGGGGAGATGTACATCTGATCAGACTGTTTGGGTAGGGGAGAGCTGCCTTTTTGTTTATTCTCAGTTTTTCTCCTGTTTTTGTGATTGTTAGGAAGATTATCTTGTAGGTTTGTATTTTTCTTTCTGTGGATTTAGGTAAGTTTACTTTTACTTTTGGTAGGGCTGTTTTGTTTGTTATGTTGGCCTGAGCTCTCCCTGAAGTTTTGACAGTCTGAACTGTACCAGATAACCTGGTGTAAAATAAAACATCTTAACTGTCAAACCGCCTCCTCACTGTCACTGCTAGAATTTATGTTAGCCCCCTTCTCTACTCCTAGACTAAGCTAAGGGGACGTAACATAAATTGGGGGCTTGTCCGGGAATTATTTTGTATGATCCGGTGCACCCAATTTCCGACAGTGAATTGTTGGAGGTTTTTTTTTTTTTTTTAGGGGGCGTATTTGGCCGAGGGGGTAGTATGGCAACCCGTAGCTTTAATTTAAGTGAATTCTTGAATAGTCCTTCTTGGGAGGAGTTGAATGTATGCAGGAAACAAGATTTATATTCTATAGCCATACATTGTAAGTTAAATGTAACTAAACAAATGGTGAAAGAAGAGTTGAAATCTGTTGTTTCAAACCATTTTGTGAATGAAGGATTGCTTACTGGCTCTGACTCATCTGGTCTGCAAGTTTCTCTTGAAAGGTCTACTAATGAAGGATTGCTGCCTGCTGTGTCAGAGGAAGGACAAAGGCCTGCTGCTGTGGATCAGCTAAAGAGTGGAAACTTGAGTACAGATGTGTTCCCTTCTGTTGCTACTTCAACTCCTTCTTCTCACTTAAAACAAGAAGCATTAATTAAGGTACGTTTGGCCCGATTACAAATGGAGGCTCAGGATAAGGCCCAAGCTCATAAGATGGAGTTTGATCTTCGTAGGTTGGAGTTGGAAGCAGAGACAGAAAAAGTTTTGAGACTTAAACGGCTGGAGCTGGAGTTGCAAACTGAAAGGGAGGTCAAACTGCGCCAGCTGGAGTTACAAGATCAACATCTAAGAAGCTCCAGACAGCCTGAAGCTGGTACTATTCAGTCCAGTGCTGTACATCCATCTGTTGTTGGTACAACTGGCTCCCCTGACAACACAGGGTCTTTTAATGTGAGTAAAAACATTGTGTTGGTACTGCCATTCCGGGAATCAGAAGTTGATTCATATTTCAATGTTTTTGAGCGGGTTGCTGCTTCATTGCACTGGCCAAGGGAGACTTTTTCTGACAAATCAGACTTTTGTAGAGTTTGCTCATGAAAAAGCAACACTCTTTGATAGATGGCTTTCAGCAAGTAAGGTTCCTGATTACAACTCTTTACATGAACTAATGTTGCTGGAAGAATTTAAAAATGGCCTGCCAGAGCGCATTGTGGTATATCTAAATGAGCAGAAGGTTTCAACTTTGAAAGAAGCAGCTGTGGTTGCTGATGAATTTGTGTTAACCCATAAAACTGTTTTTGTGCAGAAACGTGAGTTCTCCACTAGAGAACCTCTCCCAAGAAAAGATCCTCCGAGCCCACGAAAAAGTTTTATCCCGAGAACTGAAAGGGAATGCTTTTATTGTCATAAACTTGGTCATGTTGTTGTAGAGTGTCCCTCTTTGAAAGGCAAGAATCAGTCGTGTGAAGTTACGCAGTCAACAGGAGTAGGTTTAATTAAAACCCTTCATGTTGGGGAAGGGAATCCGAATGAGGAGTTTGATCTCTGTTTCAAACCCTTCATTCTGGATGGTGTTGTGTCTCTGGTTGGAAATTTGGAGGACGAAAAACCCATTAAAATTTTAAGAGACACAGGAGGGTCAAGATCTGTGATTTTAGCGGATGTATTGCCAGTGGGTGATCATTCCTCATGTAATGATAGTATTTTGATTCAAGGAGTTGAGATGGGTTATGTTGTAGCTCCTTTGCACTATGTGAGTGTTAAGTCAAAGTTGGTTAGTGGTATTTTCCCTGTGGCAGTACGCCCCTCACTGCCCATAAAAGGGATTCAGTTTATTATGGGAAATGATATTGCGGGTGGAAAAGTGCAACCTGTGTTGGAAGTAACTAATGATCCTAAGTCAACCTTAAAAGATGATGATCTAGCAACATGTTTTCCATCAGTTTTCCCTGCATGTGTCCTTACCAGGGCTCAGAAACGAGACAGAGTTGCAGAGACTGATCTGGGGGATTCTATGTTGGCTTAAACCTTAGCTGAAGATGGCGGGCAAACCCAAAAGGACCATAAAGGGGACTTGAAGGATACTGCTGAGCATAAAGTACTGAATCTTCATTTTCCGCAATTGGATTTGCCAGTCACACGTTAGAGCCTCATCGTTGCGCAGAAATCAGATCCTACATTGGGTAAATGCTTTTCTTTCTCTGATACAGGAGATACGAAGGCTTCCTATTTTCTTGAGGATGGGGTCCTGATGCGCAAGTGGACTGCTAACCCAACAGTAAAATCAGAGGCAGGAGAAGCCTGTTCTGATGACAATGAATGGTGTACTATTTATCAGATTGTCGTGCCTGTTGGGTATCGTCATAATGTATTATCTCTGGCACATGAACATCCTTTGTCGGGTCATTTAGGAGTTACAAAAACGTATAGCAAAATACTTAACCATTTCTTTTGGCCAGGGTTGAAGGCGGATGTGGTAAAGTTTTGTCGTTCTTGTAAAATATGTCAGGTGGCAGGGAAGCCAAACCAGCCTGTTCCAGTTGCTCCTCTCCATCCTATACCAGCACTGGGGGAGCCTTTTGATCATGTCATTGTGGACTGTGTTGGCCCATTGCCAAAGACAAAGAAGGGTAACCAGTTTTTACTGACAGCTATGTGCATTGTGACACGTTTCCCAGAATCCGTTCCCCTCAGAAGAATAACTGCCCCTCTGGTGATCAAAGCATTGATAAAGTTTTTTACCACTTTTGGTCTACCAAAAGTGGTTCAGACAGATCAAGGAACTAATTTCCTATCTAAACTTTTCCAGCAGGTCATGCAGACTCTGGGAATTAAACAAGTTGTGTCCAGTGCTTACCATCCAGAGTCACAAGGAGCACTGGAACGCTGGCACCAGACCTTTAAGGCCATGTTGCAGAAATACTGTCTGGATTTTGGAAAGGATTGGGATGAAGGAGCACCTTTGATGGTGTTCGCCATCTGTGAAGCTAAGCAAGAATCACTTGGGTTCAGCCCAAATGACCTAGTGTTCGGTCATTCTGTTCGGGGACCTTTAAAGCTGCTTAAAGAACAGTTTAGGTCACCAGATCAGGTGCAAACTAATGTTCTGGATTATGTTTCACAGTTCAGAGAGCGCCTCTATAGGGCCTGGTTGGCAGCAGCAGTAGCCCTTTCCTCTGCCCAGGAAAAGATGAAGAGTTGGTATGATAAGAAAGCTGTCCTTCGATCTTTCAATCCAGGTGACAAGGTTTTGGTTTTTCTACCGGCTCCTGTGTCTGCATTATCTGCCCGATTTTGTGGACCATATCTGGTGGACAAAAAAGTGAATGAAACAGATTATGTTATTAAAACACCAGACAGGAAGCGAAAAACACGCTTATGTCATGTAAACATGCTTAAATCTTTTCATTCTCGATCCGGTTCTCCTTGTGGCCCTGCAGAAGAGCTTACTGAGTCCTTGCCCCAAATGCCATCTCCAGAAGGTCTCCTGTATTCTTCAGGATTAAACGTGGGTGCAGATGAGGATGGGCTCAAACTCTGTGATGCCAGCTACCAGAGTGCCAGAATGCTCAACTCTGAGGTACTGTCTAAGATGTCCACATATCTCTCTCACCTTACCTGTGAGCAGAGATTAGACATTAAAGTTCTAATCGATACTCATCCACAACTCTTTGGTGATATCCCGTCACGTACTACAGTGATGGAGCATGATATTAATGTTGGGAAAGCAGCACCTGTTAAGCAACATGCTTATCGTGTGAACATGACCAAGAGGGAATTGATGAAAGAGGAAGTGAACTATCTTCTGAAGCATGGGTTGGCTATACCAAGCTATAGTCCATGGAGTTCTCCATGCTTGGTGATACCAAAATCTGACGGAGCGCCTCGCTTTTGCACAGATTTCCGTAAGGTCAATGCGGTTACAGTGCCTGATTCCTTCCCACTGCCTCGCATCAAAGACTGCGTTGACAGTGTTGGATCTGCGGCTTATGTGAGTAAACTAGACCTTCTTAAAGGTTATTGGCAAGTTCCGTTGACCAACAAAGCATCAGAAATTTCAGCGTTTGTTACACCTGATCACTTTCTGCAATATACCGTGATGGCGTTTGGGATGAGGAATGCTCCTGCAACCTTCCAGAGGTTAATGTCAACTGTATTATCTGATGTGGAAACACTTCAACACTTTGATGTGTACGTGGGTTCCACTTCCCAACCTGTGGAGGTTTTAACCGACCACAATCCTCTTGTGTTCCTCTCACGTATGTATAACAGCAATCAGCGACTCATGAGGTGGGCTTTAATTGCTCAAAATTATAACATTGTACTCAAGCACAAAAAAGGATGTGATAACATCGTGGCAGATGCCCTCTCTAGAGTGTGAGTGTGGAAAGGTTAACAAACTTCAATGTTTGGGTTTGTTTTCTATGGGTGGGAGTGTTACAGCTCCAATGTGGATGTTTTGTTTATGTCACTGAAGTAATGTCCTGCTCTGCTTTAGGCTCCACCTCTTCTACGATTAGGTGCTGTGTCCTCGGCTTCCCTCCAATCAGCAATTATCTGCCGGCTACTTAATGGCTGTGAAGCTGCACTTCAAGGCCTTTTGGCCATTTGTCTGCCATACCCCCCTCTGTCGGGTCCATGTGGGCCTAAGCACTTTGTTTAACTGGGGAGATGTACATCTGATCAGACTGTTTGGGTAGGGGAGAGCTGCCTTTTTGTTTATTCTCAGTTTTTCTCCTGTTTTTGTGATTGTTAGGAAGATTATCTTGTAGGTTTGTATTTTTCTTTCTGTGGATTTAGGTAAGTTTACTTTTACTTTTGGTAGGGCTGTTTTGTTTGTTATGTTGGCCTGAGCTCTCCCTGAAGTTTTGACAGTCTGAACTGTACCAGATAACCTGGTGTAAAATAAAACATCTTAACTGTCAAACCGCCTCCTCACTGTCACTGCTAGAATTTATGTTAGCCCCCTTCTCTACTCCTAGACTAAGCTAAGGGGACGTAACAGGCATATTCATGTACATGCATACATAGCACAGACGTACTCACAAAGGTGTGGATATATGTCCATTATGAGAAAACGGTGCATCCACAAAAATCTTAAATTATTTTACCCAGAAAGTTTCAAAACTCCGTGAAATTAAAACCAAGGATGGACATTACCCCCAACCCCCTTCTCTAGAGATGCTGACAGTCGTTCAATGCAGAGTGCAGCGGTACACCACATAAATCAGTAATTAATTTGCAATGTAGCGGTCGTAGAACGCCTGGGCCTACTTCGACGTTTCAAATAATGGACTTTCTCCCTTAAACATAACTCTAAGATGGGCAGGGAAGAGAAGACGAAAAGACACACCTCTCTGATAAAGAGCTCCTTTAACATCTTTGAATGATGACCTTTTCTGTGCAAGAGTGATGCTGAGATCTGGATATATTCCCTGATATTTGACTTCATGCTGCCTGGACTATCTTAAAGCAATTTCTTTTTCCCGGATTCAATGGAATGCAAGGACGAAGGGCCACGGCGGTCGTCCTGGAGTGGGCTTGGGTCCAGCTGTGCACGCTCCAGTTACGGGTGAGACGGGAAAATGTCGTCCCCCATAGCATCCTTGAGCAACCTGGAAAACAACTTAGTTGGATCGTGGCCATCTTCACTGCCTTTAGGTATGTTAAGTAAACGTAGATTGGATCTAGGAGATCGATTTTCCAGGTTTTCCAGGCGCTTCAGCAAGGTTGCGTTTTTGACCTGGAGTCTTAACAGCAGCTTCAGCTTCGTATATTAATTGAAGTTGTCACCTGCCATGTTTTCCTCTGCTACAAGGCTACCCCGAAAAGAGGCAACTTCATCCCGCAGTCCATCCACTGAGACTTGCAGGGGCCAAATCAATTCTTGGATCAATGCGGCCATATCATCTTTAAAGTTGTTCCGTTGCTTAGACAGTTCTGTGATCAGTTGGGACATGGAAACAGGTTCTCCACATTTACTTACGCCAGGTGATTCATTATCGGAGGGTGCCGTGGCCATTGATGCTACTTTGCTAGCTAGGCTATTCGTTCGCCTGGTTGAAGTAGAAAGCTTTTGTTGTTTAAGATTATCACTAGCCATTATAACGTTGCAAGGGATCGGGAAGGGCACTTCTAACAGTCCAGAGCTTGATAAGAGTGTATATCTCCAGGTTTACAGTCATTTAAAGAAAGTTAGCCGGGAGCTCCTTCACCCTACTTCCTTCTTCTACATCGCCAAACTGGAAGTCACACCAGCAATCTTGACCTTAAACGACGGTACGTGCTGTGCGGGGGGAAGGGTGTAAGCAGAGCATACATGAACGTGATTTGCACTGCTAAGACCCTCTTCCTGGCTCTGATTGATTGTTTCTGACTGGGAGTGGTGTATTTCAGCAATTGGCGGTAGGACCGCAGGGAAGAGCCAGAGCAGCTTGATTTTTTCACAGATTATTTCTCATATTTTACTGTAAGGACATAGTGATAGTTTTAACAAATATGAGAAATTTTTTTATGAAAGTTACCTATTGCAGCTTTAAGATAATTACAAAGACAGCCTTCTACCGCCTAAAGAATATAGCTATAATTAAAAGACAAATGACTCAACAGGACTTAGAAAAACTCCTCCATGTATTTAGCCGTCTTGACTGTTATAATAGAGTATTTACTGGTCTTCCTAAAAATAATCCATCAGACAGCTACAGCTGATCCAGAAGGCTGTTGCCTGAGTCCTCCCAAAGACATAGTTGATCACATCACTCAAGTTCTGAGCTCTTTGCACTGGCTTCCTGTTGCTTAAAGAATTGACTTTAAAAGGTTGTTGCTGTCGAGATCTGTAGTTTTTTTATCTTTGATAGTTTTTGTGTTCATTTTAGCATTTGTGCTTAGTTTTCCCCTGTGCCTTTCTGTGCTTTTCTGTTAATCTTCCTGTGTTTCATGCCACTACTCATCAGTCAATTTCTGCTCCTCAGTCTTGCCCACCCATCTTCACCTGTTCCCTGTTTCACTTACTCCAGCTGTCACCCATATTCTGATTAGGCTCAGCCCATATATCCAGTTCCTGTGTATTCATCTGTGTTTAGCCATTGTTGTTACTATGCACTGTCTTGGTTGTCTTCTGTGGCACCTCTGTGTTTGTAGGTTTTCTTATTTGAGTTCCTTTGTATAAGTCTGCATTTTGGGTCTCTACACTCCACACCCTGACAGTTGCTAGTTTACAAAGTGCTAAATGATCTGGGTCCAAAATACATCTCTGATCTGTGGCTGTATTATGAACCATTAAGGCCTCAGAGAGCAGATTTGATCCTGATGACCTCAGTCACCAGAGTCAGAACCAAACATGCAGAAGCTGCATTTAGCTTTTATGCACCAAATACTGTATCTGGAACAAATTCCCAGAAAACTGAGCATACTCCCACTGAGTTCCTTTAAAACAATGTTGAAAACTATTGTAATGGGGAAAAATACTGTTTCAATTATTCTTTTTTACATGTGATCCCCTTGTGAACTGTGGAAAACACAGAGTGTTCATGTGACCGTGATTTAGTTTAGTTTAGAATACCTTTCATCTTATCTTTATAGGGCCTCGGGGTACAGGGGGCCAGGAAGTCTGTTGGTACCTCATGCTTTGTTACTTCCTCTTGATCAGTTTATTTTAAATGCTAGGTCGCTGGCAAACAAAACCTTCGTCATTAAGGATTTCTTTTCCTCTCAAGGCCTAGACTTCTTATTTATAACGGAATCATGGACAAGTGGTTTGGGTGAGTCCAGCATTTTTAATGAACTTTTACCGCAGAATTGCTGCTACTTTAATTCTCCAAGGATGTCGGGTCGAGGAGGAGGAACAGTGACTGTTTTTAAAAGTTGTTTTACTTGTAAACAGTTGCCTCCAGCCCCGCTGAGTAGCTTTGAGCTTAGCCTATTTGAACTTGGCAGCTCCCACACTGTGCTGTGTGCGGTAATCTATCGGCCACCAAAGTACAACAAAAATTTTATAAATGATTTTTCTGATTTCTTGGCTGATATCATGCCAAGGTATGACCGAGTTTTAATTGTTGGTGATTTTAACATTCATGTCTGTTGTCCTACTTCACCTATGGTTCAGTCGTTTCTTAATGTTATTGATTCTTTTAATCTTGTGCAGTCTGTGACTGGTGCTACACATGAGCATGGACACACTCTTGATCTGGTTTTATCTTATGGTCTACCGGTTTTTAACTTAGTGATTGGTGACCCATTATTTTCAGATCACATGCCTGTTTTATTTGAGATAAAGTTCTCCTGTACTAAAGTTAAACCGCGCGCTGCAGCTCGGTTCTGTCGTGTTCTTAACCCTTCTACTGCTGGTCAGTTTTCCTTTGTTTTTAATCAGAACTGTACCATCCCAGAGACTGTGGGAAATAAAACCGAGGATCTCAGCAACTGGTTTTATTCTACCAGCAAAGCAGCTCTAGATTCGGTGGCACCATTAAAAATTAGACTTTCAAAATCCAAGCATGAACCCTGGTTAAATGATGACACTCGGGCTGCCAGGAGGAACTGTCGCAAAGCTGAACGCAAATGGAAAAAGGATAAATTGCAGGTGTCGCTCCAAATATTGAAGGAATGCTGGTGCTGTTATCAAAGGATTGTAAAAGACGCCAAAAGAAGGCACCTGTCGGATCTAATTGTATCAAACAGTCACAATCCTTCTGTTTTATTTAAAACTATTGACTCTGTTCTAAATGCCCAACATGGTGGTTTTGTGGAGACTTCACCTGCTGTATGTGAAAGCTTTTTACACTTTTTTGCTGAGAAAGTCACTTCTATTAGGGCCCAGATCATACCCTCTGTTCATGACCCTTCAGTTTTTGTGCCTTGCTCTACTGTTTTCCTCAGCTTTGAATGTGTGACCTTGCAATCTTTGCAGGAGGTGGTTAGTCACTTAAGGCCAACTGGTTCTCCGGATGATGCTATTCCACCTCGATTATTCAATGATGTTTTTCTTACTATAGGTCTCTCTGTCCTTGCTCTTGTAAATAGTAGCCTGTCCTCAGGTGTTGTTCCTGAAAATTTGAAACATGCAGTTGTCCAGCCTCTAATTAAGAAACCAACCTTGGATCCTGCTGTCCTGGCGAATTATAGACCTATCTCTAAACTGCCTTTCGTTTCAAAAATTCTTGAGAAGGTAGTCTATAATCAGCTAATGGCCTATCTCATTGAACATAATATTTTAGAGGTTTTTCAGTCCGGCTTTAAATCATTTCATAGTACAGAGTCAGCTCTTTTAAAAGTTTTTAATGATATATTTTTAGCAACTGATTCTGGTGACTGTGTTGTCTTGGTGTTGTTGGATTTATCAGCTGCTTTTGACACAGTTGATCACAGAATTTTATTTTCCCGTTTGGAACAGTGGGTGGGCATTGGTCATATAGCCCTAGACTGGTTTAAATCTTATTTGGCCAAGCGTACTTTCTGTGTCTGTCTTGATGGCCATAGGTCCTCCTCTGTTCCACTGTCATGTGGTGTCCCACAGGGCTCAGTTCTAGGCCCTCTTCTCTTCTTGTTGTACCTCCTTCCTCTTGGCTCTATTTTTAGGAAATATGGGATTGCTTTTCATTGTTATGCGGATGACACACAGATTTATGTACCATTAAGGAAAGCAGACTCCACCTCTTTTCGGTCTCTGTTCTTATGTCTGGAAGATTTGAAGGCCTGGATGGCCCTAAATTTCTTGAAACTTAATGAAGATAAGACAGAGGTAGTGTTTTTTGGCAGTTCCAGTGAAGACACTCTGTCCGATGCTTGTTCCCTGGCTCAATATGTTAAGCCAGTTATTACAAATTTAGGAGTTAAGATGGATGCTGGTCTTAAGCTGGAAGCTCACATTAGAGCAGTTGTAAAATCCAGCTTTTTTCATTTAAGGCAGCTAGCCAAAGTAAAACCTATGCTTTCTAGACAGCACTTTGAAACAGCAATCCATGCATTTGTGACCACACGGCTGGATTACTGTAATGCACTTTATATAGGTGTCAGTGATTCATGCATTTCCCAGCTTCAGAGGGTTCAAAATGCTGCTGCACGACTTTTAACAGGTACACGAAAATTTGACCATATTTCCCCTGTTTTAGCTTCTTTACACTGGTTGCCAGTATATTTTAGAATTCATTTTAAAATCCTTGTTTGTTTTCCTCCAGGTGGGTGACACATGTCTGCATGTTGCAGCTCGCTACAACCATGTGGCTGTGGTCCAGGTCCTACTCAGAACCTTCTGCTCTGTGTCAGAGAAGAACATGGTGAGTCTGCNCTTCTTAAGACCCATCTTTTTTCTTTGGCCTTTGGCACAATCTGAGATGTTTCACCTTGTTTTATTGTTAATATTTTAATTACTTTAGTACTGTTTTATACTTTATACTTGACCTTTCTATTTTATGATTGTACTGTATTTCATGATTGTGTACAGCACTTTGGTCCTGTTGGTGTATAAAGTGCTTTATAAATAAAGTTGGTATGGTATGGTATGGTAACCCTTCTGTTCCTTCTGACCCCTCCTCATCCTACAAATGGTATAAGTAGGGGGAGCTATTTGTAATGCTTCAGACTCACTCTGCTGACTCACCTCAGCTCAGTGATTCTCAGCTATATAGCCTAAATAAATTATCCTAAAACAAAACTTTTCGTTGTCCTCTTTGTTAAAGAAAATTCCACAACATAGTGCTTCTGGTGGTTGTAATAAAAAAGGAAATAGCAGTTTACACAAACTATCCCAGCAACTGTTGAAACTATTACTAACGATTCTCTTGTATTTATTCTTTCATGTCTTATAAGTCAGTCTCTTCTGCCCTACAGTCAAAGCAGTGCAGTTTGGTGAAAATGAGTAATACCAGCAACAGAACGTACCAATAATGCATTTACTCTGAAAACCTGAAACCACAACAAACAGTGTAGGTGTACTGTAGGTTTGAAGGGCAATATGTCAAATAACTTAAAGGGCACCTATTATGCAAAATTATTTTTTGCATGTTTTTGTACTTCCATTTGGGTATCTACTACTTCTAGAAATAGTCCAAGCGCAAAAAGAAAAAAATCACCCAACGGTTTATTGGTAACATGTTTTCTAGAGTTTGCAAAACAACCTGTTTCAAAAACCTCAGGAATGTTGCGTCACAATCCCCGTTACGTAGCAACCCAAAACAGAGCCCAGTCCTTCACCTAACAACCCAATTAGAGCTCCACCCACTTCGTAACAGGAAGACCATCATGTTTGTTCTGCTGGTTTTACAGCAGAACAATGTCTGCAGGAAAAGGAAATGTTTTGTTGCCGGCTGCAATATAGAATGTGTCTATATTGCTACTGTCCCGACCCGCTACCAGTTGGGTTTGGACCGCTAATTGTGGCTGTCCGACTCGACAAATGTCGGATCGGAACCGTGAAGCGCCCGTCTCAAAATCAGAATCCTCAGAGTTTTAATTAATAGCGATATAAATGTCCATCAGATCTCCAGGGTTTAATCCTTCAGTGAGTTTTTATGTTTTGAGATGGGACACTGAGTTGGGGGGCATGGTCAACAGCAGCTTATTTGCATATTAGTGACATAGTCCTAAAACTGCTCATTCTGAAATGAGCTCAAAATAGGCAGAACTGATCAAGTGAAATCTCAATATCTGAGAATGATTTTGTGTATTAATATAATTTTGTATAGCTCACATACCTATACTAACTTATTCAAGGAAGCATAATAGGTCCCCTTTAATTGAACTTATAGCAAGTTGAACAGCTGATAAATTATTGCCGACGGCAACAAACAATCCCAATAATAGAAACACTGTGTATTAGAGGTGTGAAAAATACTAAAAATGTACTTAAATAAAAACACAGTTAGTCAGTTAAATTTTTTACTCACGTACAAGTAAAGTTACTAGCATAAAAATTAACTCAAGTAAAAATGAGCAATAAAAAATGGACTTCTGTAGTTGAAGATGTTTGCTTCCCATATGGGAAGCCTTATCAATTCAAAACTGGATAGTGTGGAGTTCTACGCTTTAAACAGCATGAGATGCCTTGTCTATGCATCTTAATTCACATTTAGTTTGATCTCACTCTCCTCCCTCCTGAGGGTGATTAGGGTCTTTGACTGGCTCACAGAGAGAGGTGTGAATTAGATGGAAAATGAGGCTTAATGCTCTATTTCAACTTTTAGAAGGCTGAAATCTGAGACCTCCTTTTCTCTCAACCTTAGATATTGGTTATAATTTCATAAAAATGCTCTAACGAAGTACAAGAAGTTTGAAATTGGAGATTATAATAACCTATAGTTCTGTATAGACTGATTTTTATTTGACCTAGTTGAACCTTGAAGATCCTGTGATGAAGACCCCAGTCTAGACAGACTGCAGATGGCTGAGACAACAGTCATGTTGACAACTGGACTGTTTACAGAATATTGATCAGAATTTGTTCATTCCTTGGACATCAAATAAAAATTTGCACATACTCTGTGGATCCCAACCACTCAAAAACTGGATTAATTGAGTGAAAGTTTGTCTCACATAAGAAAATGACTCATTTGCTTTTATTTTATTTTGATTACTAAAGCAGCTCATTTTTGTTTTACTATACACATCAGAGATGGAAAATAAATTACAATTAACTGCCATTACTGTAATTGTTTATTATTTTGTCATTTTAAAGTAATCATTTAAGATCTGTATTTGAACTTGATTTTGTGTCATTTCAAATATTGTGCAATTAATATCCCATCTGTTACTAAGTGAAAAATAACTTAAAATCACAAAGTAAAAAAAAGCATACTGTAAGCACCAGCAGTGCCTGGATATGTTCCTTACTTGTCAGATGGCATATGAACCAGCTAGAAATGATGACAAGTCATAAAAGATTAGTTTCCCTGATAAATCATAGAGAATCTATATGACTCCGCCAAGTTGGTGTACCATTTTGTCGGCTGAAGTGAAGTGAAACTCCAAGTTAAATGTTCTGTGTTGGCCAATCTTACAGCTAGCCTAATGTAAGTCAATCACGTGACTTGAGTTGTCCCTTTGTTTATACTGAGTCTGTACCCACTTTTTCAAAACTGCATACCAATATATCTGAAAACATACTGGGGTAATCTTTTTCAAACTGCATTATTTAATGTAGTTCACAACAAAGGTGGACAGTACTAAAACAAAATACTCTAGTAAAAGTGTTTACTGGCACTCCTTACCTCCTAGTTTAAGCACTGGTTAAAAGTTAACAGTTTAGCCACTATGATGAGCTGAAAGTCTTCAGAATCCCAAAGGAGAATGTATTTGAGCCTGGTTAGTTCACTATGGTAACAAAAATTGAGTTCATCCCCTGCTGCTCCAGAGCAGGTGATGAATTTAGTTTCAGCTTAACCTGTAAGTAAGAAACTCTGTTTGTGTAGATTCTCTTTTTTACTGAGAACCATATACAAATATCAGACTAACACAACATTTATATATCATAATGAAACCTCCTGCTGTAAGATTTTAAACAAACAGTCTGTCCAAAAACACAAATTTAAAAATTCCTCTCTCATCCTTACAGTCACCACATTTAGAAACTGAACAAATTTTGGTGTTTTTATTTTAAATTTTGATAACAAAACTATATTTATTTAGGGATATAACTTAATTTTACCATTTCATATATTGCATGTAACTAATAAAATCCAATTTTAGGTGTTCTCATTCCATTTGACCAGAACTACTTTTTAATACCTTACAGATATAATTCTCAGCATAAGAGAAAAATGAAGGAAAACTTAAATCCGCTCTTAGGTCTACATTTTCCACTTTGCTAGAAGTTTGCTGGAAGCTGCAGTTAGACTACAGTAAAAAAAGGAGTGTGCAGTGTACAAAACCAGGGTTTCCCCCAGTGTATTATAAGCCTGGCGACCCGCCAGGCTTTGCTGTCCCTGCCGCCAGGCTAAGCTCTGCTTCTTTTTTGTAAAATACATCATTTTTAATACAGGCTGGTTCGTCTGTATCAGTATTTATATGATCCCTCTATGAGAGCTCACAAAGATAATCAAACAATTCAAAACTCACAGAAGAAGATTACTGCTGCAGCCAATAAAAAGGATTGTTTATAGACCACAGAGGAAAGAAATAGTAGTCCTATGATGGGTGAATCACAACTAAAGCAGATAAATCAATGAAAGTCAAACTGAATGCTTTAAGTTTAAACATCCTCTCTGTATCACAGCCAGAAACACAACAGTTCTTCCTCCTGAATATGTGCAGCCATATTTGATGTGACAACCATCTGTTCTCCTTCCTACTGTATTTCCACTGGTTACGTAGTGTACTGCCCCCTGTCTTTTCGGAGAATACTGCACCGACGTAAGTGCCAAGTATAAATGACCTACACAGCACGCTCAGGTCCGCGCGCTGTTCGCGGAGCCCTGCGCGACTCTAATGAGCCCTGAGGCCGAGCCACCTTCAGCTGGAGTTAGCATGTCGCTGGAGCCACAGCAATAAGCATCGAACGAGCGGGTTTAACCAAAAATGGTTAGTTGAGCCAAAATTCAGCAGGTGGCTTTACAAGACCGAATATGGTAAATATGTTTTATAGTTAGTGAAAATATTAATAAGAGGCGTGCTAATTTATCCTTGTTTAACAGTAAAATGATGCTATTAAATTCAGCATTAGATATGCTTTGTTTTGTTGTCACATTTAGTGATCCAACATGCAACCTGTGCTATAAAAAACATAGTACAGTACAGCATCTCTCTGTTCTCTGTTGTAATTAATTGGCCTTGATGTGAGATGTGTGTTGGTGCCTTGTTTGTTTCATTTATGTTAATTTATTTATTTGTAAATAAGGATTCAAATTAGGTGCAAACAATTTGTATTCATTTTAATTGTATTTTTGTTTAAAAAAGTATTTCAAAAGTGCCTTTTTGTAAAAGTGTAGTTGTGTAAATACTTGACACAAATATCTTACAAAATCACATATTAAATAGCCATATTTTCAACTTTCCTGTCAACTTTAATCATTTTTTTTACTAAATCACGGTTGTCTGGTGGACGGCCACCTTCCACCCTCCAGGCTTAGCCTCTTTTCTGGGGAAACCCTGAAAACCATAATTGATGCTTATTAATCAGCCTCTTTCAAATAATTGAACTATCACTTTAATATTTCGACAGTTGTTGATTGGATGTGACTTAATAAAGATATTTCTAATTAAACTTTAATGGCTGTAATGTTACTGGGTCATTGTTTCCCAAAATAACTTCAAAAAAATAACTTTTAACACCTGTGTGAGTGAATAATAAGCAGCTGTATAAATGTATGACATCTACTGCCATACAAAGAATAGAATTACAGTTATTAAATAATTTATATTTATTCTCAATAGTAATATTTTTCATAATGCTATACGTTTTAATTAGACCAGGTCCTGTCCACCTATTGATTCTCTGGCATGATTTAGATGTTAGTTTGGGAGTTAATAATGTGCTTCATTTATGATCATGTCAGCGTTAGCATAACTAGTTACCACTGCTAATACAACCAGTGTCAGAAAGCCTTGTTTAAACTTACAAAACAAACAAATGTGTTTTAAACTTAACACCACAAGCTGAAAATATGAATCTTTCTGAGCTAACACAGCTAACAGCAAAATGAAGCTGCTTCCTTCCTTTAACTTGGAGCCAGAGCATTTCTTAAACATGGCCATAAGTTACAGGAGTTTATGTCATTATTTTTAGTTCAGCAGAAGTTGTGATGGAGGTGTAACTGCCCGCCAGTTAACAGGTGATGTATTGATAAGTGGCTGTCTGCTGAGTTACAAAAGAATAGTCAAAATGTAACTGTTTAAAAATCAAAAGTGTAAAATTTGATTGAAATTTGACTTATACATTTGAAAGTGATTTAGTTGTTACATTTAGGTATTTTACCTCAAATATTGGTTTCGACCTACACAAACAAAATAAGACCAAATTGTTACACTGGTTTTATTGGTTATATTTCAACAGCTTGTTCTTACAGTGTAAACTTGTAAGAAGCATGTTTTGAAGAATTTCTGTGGGTCTTAAGTTCATATTTCTTGTAATTATTTAAAAAAAAAAGATCCTTGGAGAATAAAAGGCTTGTCAGGTTTATGACTGAATATCCACACTACAGAGAGGTGCAATGATGGTTTGGGGGTCCAGAATGAAAACAGTTGTGTTGATTAAAACCTAAGCCTGAGACCATGATGCTACTGAAGCTGGAGAGGTAAGATTCCAGCATCCAGCTGTTGGAAAACAGACACATTATGATAATTTCGGTTCCCTCCCAGCTGTTCGGCTGCAGTCTGTCATCTGTGAGATGAGTCACAACAGCACATGGAGAGAACAATTACCTGTGAGACAAGCCAACAAATTGTGGCCGAAGAATGTCATGTGACCCCTTATTTATTAATCAACTCATTTATCGTTTTAGTCTTTGATGGTAAAAGAGTCTCAAAAGAATCAAAAGCATTTAATACGTCTAGAAATGACGTATAATAATTCGTCTCATGAAAAGCATACCCAAATCAGTACATCTAAATGATTTTTTACATTTCAGAATAGTCTGTATTGAAAGCTGACGCTTTCCGATATGCGTTTTTTTCTGCCAAAGATAGCAGGAAACTGCGGCTGAAGCAAGGAGGAAGTTAAAATTACGCAGAAAACAAATTGTTTGTTGCGATTTTATTGTGCGCCGAATGATTGTTTTCCCTCTTTTGTTCTTGAATGATACACTGACAACAATCTAAGATACTATGGACAGAGGTAATACCCAAATAAATATAAAATTACGATTTTTTCTTAATGGCGTCTGGCGCTCCGTTCTCTGTGGAAAACATCACGCATCAGATTCAGCCGAAGCAAACTGCCGACACCAAATCAAGCTTTGAGTGATCCAACTGCAATACCATTCTAAATCCACTCTGTAGGTAAACAATGGTTTAGAATAAACACATAATTTTGGCAATAATAAACGATTGTTCTGTGTAAATATTTGAGAAGCCGCAAGAGATAGACAGACAGACATAATAAAGACAGACAGACAGGAGCAACAGGCGATACAGACAATTCACCTGCTGACAGTCAGATGCAGCTGAAATAAAACTGTCTTCTTCACAAGAAGCTGTCCACCAAGGCTCTCAGTGCAGCCGGGTTTCTGCAGCAGCCAGTCCGCCCTCCGGAATGGAAGTCTCCCGATAAATCCGCATCTTTTCTCCCACCTCTCGGTGTGAAACACGGCACAGGAGTGATGGCAAGAAAGGGAGGGGCCCGTTTATCAAGTCCCCGTGTAAAAACGACAACCCCACTTCCAGGCTAAGCTTTCAGTTTAAAATATTGGTAAAATAAAACACATAGATCGTTGCTGATAAGAAGGGACTAGTTTAATAATAAACTACAGATGCAGTATTACATAATTGTTGAACTGTAACATATGATGACATGCAGGTAAAGGTAAATGCATGAATAGATCTTGTGATTACCGTTCACATGCCAAAGCTGCATAGTTAATGCCCTGTGTGTGCTGTATGCTGTGTCATCAGTCCATAAACGCCTAGAAATAGTCTATTTTACTTAAATAAACTATATTATTTATAATTTGAAAACAGAAGACTAGAGTATTCTGAGTATTCAGAGGTGGAAAGAAGCAAATTAAATTTACTCTCAATACTGCAATCGAGTATTAGGTTTGTGTACTTTGTATTTTTCAAGTAATTATTTAAATCTGTACTTGTATTTTAAGTATTGTACTGAGTTCCATTTGAAATCACATTACTGAGTACAAAAATGTGCTCATAAACATGTGAATTAAAATCAGGAGGAGAAAAACATGTGCATCATAACACCTGCAAAGACTTGGTCTGTTCCTTATCAATCAATCAATCAATCAAATTTTATTTGTATAGCACATTTCAGCAGCAAGGCATTTCAAGGTGCTTTACATAATTAAAAAACAAAATAAAAACAGCATGTGACAATGAATAAACAGTAAAAAAGAGACAAACATCAAAAACCCGCACTCTAACCCTAATTTAGCCATAAGCAACTCTAAACAGGTGGGTTTTAAGTT
>NC_051434.1:26338076-26343488 GCF_001649575.2 Kryptolebias marmoratus
AAGTAAGGTAAAAATAAAAGTGAGAAAATCTCCCAGTCCTTAGGTTTGGAGTAATCCAGTAATGATGTCGATAATGTAAATATAATTATAAAAACTGTGACTTTAAAAATAATTCACAGGCAAAGTTATCAGTTATCAGTAAGGACGAGAGCGAGCAGGACAAGCTGTTCCTCCTTCAGCTGCCAGGCAGATACTCTGATACTTATTAATCAGACTGTATGTTCCAGCTAGAAGTGATGACAAGTAAAGATGGAAATGAAATATGTGTTGAAGGAAATAATGCTAAGCTTCAAAGTAAACTCAGATTACCCCGTTTTTTACGAGGATGTGAATGCACCATGTACACATGAATCTGGTTGCTCTCCCGGCAGCGTGAAATGAGTCTCAAAAACACTTGTGTGCTTGTAACCTGATCTGTGCGTGAATGTAGTTTTGTCTGTGTATCAGGTGACTCGTGCACACTTATTTTCTGCTTTTGGGGCTTGGTGGTTTCCTGGCGTTTCGTGAAATTTAGAAGACAGGCAGCTGTTCGGGTCAAGGTTGCCTGGTGTGTGTGTGTGTGTGTAGGAATGTGCTGAGCAGTGCAACACAGACTCAGTTGCTTTGCGAACAAAGGCGAATGGACCTTAGCACTTGCTGGCCGAATGGAATCGACCAAAAACCCTTATGCGCTTGTAACCTGTGCGTAAATGGAATCGACCTTGGAGAAGTTTCTGACTTCGGAGGTGACCACTTTAATTTGGCTGTTTGGATTTGCCTTTGAGATGTACCAGTAAGACTTTTAAGGCTGACTTGAAATTATGTCGGTCTGACCTAAACAATTCTGAAATCTGGCTCCACTGAGTCAGACTTGAAAGGCTGGCTATCTTAAAATTCTCCTGGATGTTATAAAAACTTGACACTCTCTGCCCATCCCCCTACCCCCCACCCCCCAGGACACCTGTGGTTCAGTACTGGGTACCCTCCCAAGGCCTACTGATAAAACTTTCCATCAAAAAATCTGTGTGTAGAAATTTATTGTTCGTGGAAATTGTAATTGTGTGTTTACTTTTATTTTGTATTCATAATTTCTTAATATTTGTGTGTGCATTTGGCCACATATTTGCAAGTACCCAAAGTTACGCAGAAAATGCTTTTTACGGTTTACAAATCATGTTTCACACATACAACTATCCAAAGCTACACACAAACAGGCTTACACAGATTACAAATCCAGTATTACACACGCACAGGTATTATGAATAGATTTTTTTCTCCATATAAGTTACCTATTAACTGACAGATAGCTAAATCACCACTCCTACCACAAATTCTGTTCGAGCTGAACTAAAAATATTAAAATAAACTCCTGGAACTCTTGGGCATTCAATTCATTCAATTCAAATTCAAAGATAATTTAAAGATAATTTGTTAATCCCAAAGTTAAATTAAATGTTGTTGTAGCTCATGATCCTGGTTTGGTTGAATAGTTGTTATAGATGCTGATGGCTGTGGGCAGGAAGGGTCTCTTGTAGCAGTCTGTCCCGATGTGTCCTCGGCCCTGCTGTCCTCAAAGAGCCCCACCAGGTGAGCCTCGCTGGCCTCCTGCGGAGCCATGACGGCCAAGCTCTGGAAGCTCAGGTCAGTCTTGAAGTCCTGGGCGATCTCCCGGACCAGGTGTTAGAAGGGCAGCTTATGGATGAGCTGCTCAGTAGACTTCTGGCAGTGGTGCATCTCCTTGAGATCCACAGTCCCGGGCCTGTAGAGATGAGGCTTCTTCACTCAGCTGGTGGCTGGGGCATTCTTGTGGGCAGCTCTGGTGGCAAGCTGCTTCCTGGGAGCTTTACCTACGGTGGATTTACAGAGGCCATTGTCTTTGATAATATCATGGAATGTTTATCTGCCCAGAGCAGATCCACAGATGTCCTTAGACAAGGAAGGGGGGAGAGCATCTTGTTTACATAAAATCTGGGGGAGAAATTGAAGATAGCTGGCCAGACAAGTTCAGCCTAAGGGAGCCAGATTCACATAACAATAATTGTTTTGGGTCATGCAGACATTATGTTTTCCGTCTGCCTTGAAAATCTTGCTGATACTTCTCAATGGCAAATCCAAACAGCCAAATTCCAGGACTATTCCGCCTGATTCGAGCGAGCAATTTTCTCCAAGATATTACCCATTTCATTCTTGAGTCCCGGAACCGCAATTTAGTCTGCGGTCCTGTAAACGGATTGCATCCAACTTGTGATTCAGCTCCTGTAACAACAGTTTGAGTACAGACTGCCAAACCCATCAAACGAATTTGACGATATGTCAGGTAACTGCCTAATCCAAACAGCAGAAATCCTGTTATCAAAAACCCAACTATGTAAAGATCTTCCACGTCTTTATAAGAGACACTCTGGCTTTGAGTTAAAGGAGGCTGCTTCATTCTGCTATTAGCTCAGAGAGAGTCACACTTGCAGCCTACAAGAAGCAGGTCTATAACACAGACTGCCAACTCACTCATGGTGCCACGGAACACTAACATGCCGCTAAGCATCATGGGAAATACATAACACAAATGTCAGGAGTCTGGAGTTTTGTTTTTTGCCTGCTATTTCCACCTGAGATCCAGCAGAGGGCGCCTGTCATCAGGAGGAGCTACCAGCAGGTGGTTCCAATAATCAGCTCATCAAGGGAGGCTTAAAAGGACGCTGCAGCCAACACTTCACCGTCAGAGTGTTTTACCTGTATGTTATGTGAGTACCCTCTAGACCTAACTAATGATAGTGGTATGTTTTTCCAGTAAAACATTCAGAGTTAGTTCTGGGCACTGAATGGTTGAGACAACATAATCCACATGTGAACTGGGTGGAACCAGGTATAGTCTCATGGTCTAATAACTGTTTATCTTCATGTCTGCAGTCTGCAGTTCCTTCCTCCCAGCCACGGAAGACTCATGTGGAACCTGAATCCATCGACTTGTCTAATGTTCCAGAGGAGTACCATGACCTAAAGATGGTTTTCAGTAAAAGTAAGGCTTTGTCTCTTCCACCCCACCGTCCATATGACTGTGCCATTGATCTCCTACCTGGAACACCATTACCCACAAGCAAACTTTACAATATTTCCCACCCTGAAAGACTGGCCATGGAGAATTACATTAACGAGTCACTCACCACAGGAATAATCCGTCATTCTACTTCCCCACTAGGAGCGGGGTTTTTCTTCATGGGAAAGAAGGATGGAGGTTTACGTCCATGCATTGATTACTGGGGTCTCAATCAGATCACAGTCAAGAATAAATATCCATTACCACTCATTTCCTCCAGTCCAGGGTTCCACCATTTTTTCCAAGCTTGACTTACGCAATGCTTATCATTTGGTCCGAATTCGTCAGGGGGACGAATGGAAGACTGCTTTTAAGACCCCTATCGGTCATTTTGAGTATTTGGTCATGCCTTTTGGTTTATGCAACGCACCAGCTATATTTCAAGCATTAGTCAACGATGTGCTACGTGACTTTTTGAATGTATTTGTTTTTGTATACTTGGACAACATTCTTATCTACTCAAAGTCTGTTTCAGAACATCAACGCCATGTCCGACTGGTACTGCAACGCCTGTTAGAAAACAGACTATTCGTCAAGGCAGAGAAATGTGAATTTCATTCCACATCTGTCACCTTTCTCGGTTATGTCTTTGAGGGTGGGCAGGTTCGGTCGGACCCGAACAAGATAAAGGCAGTTCTGGATTGGCCTATTCCGGAGAACAGAAAGCAACTCCAGCGCTTCCTAGGGTTTGCTAATTTTTACAGGCGCTTTATTAGAAATTATAGTCAGGTGGCTAACCCCCTTACTGCCTTAACGTCTACCAAGAGAGCCTTTACATGGACCCCAGAGGCTGCCTTAGCCTTTGCCGACCTCAAGAGGAGGTTTTCTCAAGCACCCATCCTTATTCAACCAGACCCTAAAAGACAGTTCATTCTCGAGGTGGACGCATCTGACACTGGTGTAGGAGCCGTGCTCTCTCAACGCTCTGTGCAGGATAGCAAGCTCCACCCGTGTGCGTTTTACTCACGTAAACTTACTCCTCCAGAGAGAAATTATGATGTCGGAGATAAAGAACTTCTAGCTATAAAACTGGCCCTCGAAGAATGGAGACATTGGCTAGAAGGTACGGAGTTACCTGTGTTAATATGGACAGATCACAAGAACTTGTCGTATATCTCTACAGCCAAGCGGTTGAACTCGCGTCAGGCCCGGTGGTCCTTTTTTTTTCTCGGTTCAACTTAAACATCTCCTTCCGTCCTGGTTCTAAAAACATTAAGCCTGATGCCCTATCACGTCAGTTCTCCCCAGAAGACATTGATTCTGAGCCCACCACTATACTCCCTCCCGGATGTGTTATTGGTTCCCTTACCTGGGAGATTGAGGGTCTGGTTCGACAGGCTCTACAGAAGGAACCAGATCCTGGAAACGGTCCACCCAATAGAACCTATGTCCCCTCTTCTGTCCGTTCTCGTTTAATTCACTGGTTTCATTCTTCTAGGTTTTCAGGTCATCCCGGAGTCAGTCGCACCATTTCCTTAATATCCAGAACCTTTTGGTGGCCGTCCATTCACATGGATGTCAAGGAGTATGTGTTGGCATGTCTTGTCTGCGCACGGAATAAGACCTCCTCACAACCCCCCGCCGGTCTGTTGCAGCCCCTCGTGGTACCTAAGAGACCATGGTCACATATTGCTTTGGATTTTGTTACAGGACTTCCCACGTCTTAAGGTATGACCACTATACTCACAGTCATTGACTGTTTTTCTAAGACGTGTCATCTTGTTCCCCTCAAGAAGCTTCCATCAGCTTTTCAGACAGCTCAACTCCTTATCAAACATGTTTTCCGTCTTCATGGAATACCACAGGAGATTCTATCTGACCGAGGTCCCCAATTTGTGTCCCAAGTCTGGAAACAGTTTTGCACTTAATGCAAAAGTCTCACTCTCCTCAGGTTACCACCCTCAGTCCAATGGTCAAACTGAAAGGATGAATCAGGAGCTGGAATCCACCCTCAGATGCCTCACTTCATCCAACCCGCAGGACTGGAGTAACTTTTTATCATAAACCCAGGATTGTTTGTCCAAAGAGCGAAGCCGAAACCAGACACGGAGACGTAAATAAAGGTAAGTGAGTTTTATTTACAGGTGGTGCGGATGTATACAGTGAGCAGGTCTCGGGAGTTGTCTGTAAGGCAAGAATAACTGGGTGAGTCTCGGGTACGATTCTGGTCAGTGTAGTTCGAAAAATGAAGGTAGTAATGTCTCTTGTTTTCTTACAGATCCAGAAGGTGAGTTGCTGCGCAGAGGAGATGAGGAGCGGTTCCAGAGTGATCCAAAAGATGACGAGCCAGTTCCAGCAAAGGTAAGTGTCAGACAGGTTCCAGGTAAGTTCCCATTAAG
>NC_051434.1:26343517-26348853 GCF_001649575.2 Kryptolebias marmoratus
AGGCAAGACAAAGAACGTAATTAACACTTAGAGCAGAGTCGAGGTTAGACGCTGAGGCGGAGAATCTAACCCGGAAGGTTTGATGCTCCAGCGAAGATCTGATCACAGCCTGCGGCTTAAATGCTAACTGGTCTCGTCACTGGAATCAGGAACACCTGTGGAGTAAGGGTTAGTGACGCCGCCCAGATCCTCACAGTTTTTACCCTGGATCGAATACGCACACAATTCACATGTCTCTGCTGCTACTGGTCTGTCTCCCTTTGAGGTCTCCTTGGGGTATCAACCCCCCCTCTTTCCATCCGAGGAGAAGAACATTTCTACCACATCAGTACAACACCACATCCGTCGCTGCAGACAAGTTTGGTCTAATACTATCACGGCCCTCCACAGAACAGCCAAGCAGAACCAAAGATTTGCTGACAAGAGACGCAGACCTTCTCCACAGTATACCTCTGGTCAGAAGGTGTGGTTATCAACCAAGAACATTCCATTGAAGTCAATGTCTAGGAAGCTTTCTCCGCGTTTTATTGGCCCCTACGAGGTCAAAGAGATAATTAGTCCTACTGCTGTTCATCTGTGTTTGCCACCTGGTCTTCGTATCCACTCTACCTTCCATGTGTCACAGATTAAGTCTATGCTTACCAGTCATTTCTGCCCTCCGGCCGAGCCCCCTCCACCCGCCCGGGACTTTGAGGGACACCCTGTTTATTCGGTCCGAAGGATTGTGGACTCCCGTCGGCGAGGTCGTGGTTTTCAGTACCTCGTCGATTGGGAGGGCTACAGTCCCGAGGACCGATTATGGGTGCCCCGTTCATTTATATGTGATCCGACACTTATTTTGGATTATTGGGCATCTGTTCCTTCTACGTCATCCCGGCCGCCAGGTGGCAGCCGTTGAGGGGGGAGTAATGTCAGGAGTCTGGAGTTTTGTTTTTTGCCTGCTATTTCCACCTGAGATCCAGCAGAGGGCGCCTGTCATCAGGAGGAGCTACCAGCAGGTGGTTCCAATAATCAGCTCATCAAGGGAGGCTTAAAAGGACGCTGCAGCCAACACTTCACCGTCAGAGTGTTTTACCTGTATGTTATGTGAGTACCCTCTAGACCTAACTAACGTCTTGGACTTTGCTTCATCCAGCCTTGTTTTGTTTCCAGGTTCCCATAGTTCAGAGACTTTTTGATCTTCATAGACCAAGTGCCTTCCCTGACCAAATCCTGCTCACCCTCCAACACCACCGGATCTTAGACCCAACTGGATTCCACCACAACCGGACTCAGACTTGTACATTGGACTCCTCCAGGAAAAGTCATCCTCAACTTCCAGTAAGCATTACTGCTGCTAATAAAATCATCACCATCAACAGACCACCAACTAATCCTCCGTCTCCCATCACAGTTGCTGCTCCAGTATCTTTGTTCCTGGCTTCCAATTCACTATTCACTGTATTCCATAAATCTTTATATTCCTATCTCCTGGCTCCTGAGTGTGTTCTGCATGTGGGCTAAATCCCTGCCTAAAATCATGACAACAAAGTCTACTCCCCATAACCGCTACAATTGTTTCCTTTGTAAGTTAAAACAAGGCTTTCATAGTTTACTAAGACGCCTTTTGAAAAGAAGTCAAAAACACATCAGTGCCTAAAACTGCTAATGTTGGTTTGCTTATAACCTAGTTTAGTGGAACCAGTTGACATAACTGAGTTAAGTAATTGAAACTAACATTTTTTATGTTTCATTGGATTAATTAAACAAATCTTAAATGTAACCCACTAAACTTTATTTAAAAATCAGATTAAAGAACTGAAAGGCAAACATGACAGTTTGACAAAAACAAAAAAGATCAAGTTTTTCAAAAGGTGTGCAAACTTAGGAGTGCTTCTTACAATAAATTAAATCGAACACACACATCAACACCCATACATACACATACCCCTATACATAGACACATACACACAACTGTTGTTAAATAAAAGCTTACACACAAAATTAAATAGTCTTGACCAAGAATAACAGATGCAATAAAAATAATTTTCTCAATTCTTCACCAGTCTGCTTTAGTACACCACGTCAACCATATGTCAACCTGAACAACAGCTTGCTTTAACCAAAATATTGCAGTCAGAAATTATACAAATTGAGAATTAAAAAATATATTTAAAAAAAAAATCCCACAAATACAAAGAGTAGCTCTAACATTAGCTCTCACAACTCTTTCAGATTATGCTATACCAAAAACATTATGGAGTGTTGTACTGCTCTGAACATTTGCAGATATTCCGACAATTTGTAAATTATTTGCCATTACACTTCAGTAATCTGAAACCTTTACTAACCCAAATGCCCAACTGGAAAGTAGCCTTGTCGCTGCTGGGAAAATGATGAAAAAAACAGCAAAAAACAGAGTTGCTCTAGGACTTCAAAAACTGGCACATTATTAAAACAATGTCATAAACGTCATATATTTTATGCTCTGTAGTAAACAGTTCTTCTGAGCATCTCTCCCCATCCACTCAACAGTTTTCTACAGTCATTATGTTCAAGGTTTGCTCTTCTGTCTTTCCTTCACTCATGAAGTCTATTTTTCAGTACTTGTACACTGGTTGAAAGCTTGCCCCCATCTAACCCCATCAACACCTTTTGAAAAAATTCAAAAGTGTATTTTAGAGGCTTTGGATAAATTAGGTTCAAGCTATAGATCAAGCCAAGTAGAACTGCATACCCATTGGCAACATCTCTTAGATGCTGCATCACAGTGCATCCTTCGATGATGACTCCAACATCCTCAGGTGAGTCGGCAGCATCTGCACCTTCATGTTGGGCCAGATACACTCCCATCATTATTGCTTCAAATTCTTTGTGTCCAGCAATGTCAGCATCCTTTGAAAGAAAAAAGTCCAAATATCTATTACAGACGAGTTCTTAGTTTGGGCATTTTTCAGGTAATCAGTGCATCACATTTGTCAAACATATATTCTGTTTCACATTTTGGTACTGTTTTATTTAGCATATATTTTATTTGTTATGGATTGTTTGTATGAAACTAATTTACATTCAGGTAAATGGGGTTTCCTTTGTTTTTAAAAAGTGATGCTTTGTGAAGTTGATGGATTACTATTTTCAGGAGACAGTCAATTTTATAAGCATAATCAGGCAGTTCTCAGTGAAGCAAACAGATTTCAAAATAACTCATGGCACTCCCATTTTCTATACCACTGCTACAAACAGGTATTTTGTTATTCACATGCAACAACTGTAGCATGTTACATTATTCCTTTTGAAACATGTTGCAGAAATAAGCTTGCGTTAACACTACATTGTTTAAGTATTTGATTTATCATTGTGCTCTCAAACCACAATGGCATATATTTCTTTAGCAGTCCTCAGTCTTACTCCATGCAAATTCTACTCCAAGTTTTCTTTTCTAAAATATTGTGCCAAACATTTTTGAACACTTTTGTACTTTTACAAAGTCAATCCCTATCATTTCACTATTTTTTTTCCTAAAATTTGTTTCACTAAGAAAATACTTGTACACTCCAGATTTCACATCTTGAATAAGAAATGATCTTAAAATTAGGTGACCACAACATCAGAAAGTATGGTTTATGTACAGTCAATAAATCTAAACCCACAAGGTCTGATTTACATTTAGGGAAATGTCCACATTGGACCTTGCCTTTTGCCTTCTGACTTACAGACATTGTTGATTTATTTGATACATCACAACTTTAAAGAAATCAAGCTGCATCTTACCCAGAAATTCTTAATTAGTTCGTCTGGTTTCTCATGTAGGTACACACACAGAGATTTCAGAATGCATTCTCGTTGCATTTCAACAGTGGGATTTAGTGTGATAGAAAACAAGTTTTCAAAAACGCAGGTTTTAATAAGTGCTCTTTAGAATTTTAGTAGAACATAAACATTATTAAAAGCATACAGATCAGATAATTAAAGATAAAAAACACATTAAAGCTACAGTATGAAACTTATAAATATATTTGTTGTGAGAGTATGTAATGAGACAATCTGTTAAGAAGTGAAGTGAGATTTATTTATATAGCACTTTTCAGCAACAAGGCAATCCAGAGTGCTTTACAACAGAAAGAATGAAAATAAAAAAAGAACTCCTCTGCCTTCTCCCAGTGCTAACACTGAGAAACAACCAATCAGAGCCAGGAGGCGGCTTTTAGCCCCGGCAATCATGCTTGTGTTATGCGCTGCTAACACCCCTACCCCTACTACAGATTTTCTCCCATAGGAGAATTCTGATGCCAGTTAGCATGGCTACCGATGACGACTATTTCTCCACCATTAGCACATAGGACATGGTGACAGTTTTAACAAATATAGAAGAAACATTTTTTGTATAAGTTACATACTGCTGCTTAAAAAAAAAGAGCTTAGTTTATTTAAAAACTAGCAGGGAAATACATACTTTGTCCATGCCCGTCATTAATCGGGTGATTTGGTACCTTGGTGCTCCTCCTTTCTTCTTGAACACTTTGATTAACTTGCTGGAATATTGATCCAGTTGAAACATAAAAGTTGACACCAGAGGGACAGGAGTGATACGTGTGAATTCTGCATCAACCTGACAGGTTAAGATACAAAACAAATGTAAAAAGTTTACATGAATATTTAAACAACAGAATTACACTTCTGTTTTATCAGTATGTTTGCTGTGCAAAAAGAATGATGAAATAAACAACTTCATACTGAAATGCTGTTTTAGATTCGGATTAAAGAAATTACTTCACTCTCTGAAAACAGAGCTGGCCACCTGGACTTGAACTCTGATATGAAGGGCATATCTGTGATGACTTCTTGTTGTCTATAGGCAAAAGTTCTTTCCATTTTCTTTTTGATTAGCTGTTGGTTGTTCCTCTTCTTTACCTCAAGTGTTAATGCTTGTCTTTCTTCCTCAAGGGTCTCTTTACTTTCCCCAACAGGATAGTCAGGACAGTAGTTAACTTCAGCCTTTCATGGTTTCTTCACTTGATTAGGACCTTGACTTGTAGATCCGCGCTTCTTTGCAAGACTGTTGATGTCCAACTCTGGACATCCAATGTTTTGAAGTCTTGTGCGGTAGTTAGCCATTTTGTACTTCAAGCTTATTTTCCATCCATAGTATCCAGTGATGAATCCTTGCTCCTTTAAACAGGGGTACTTGGTGATCAAAGCCTTAGCAACATCATCAAACTCTGCACTTGATGGGTAAACCTTGAACCAAACTATTTCCACTGCCAAAGCTTCTAGTGTGTCTGACTTCAGTTTGTTACTTACATTTAGAGGAGTTCCGCTGCTAAGGAATGCTTGATTGGCCCTATCTAACTGAAACT
>NC_051434.1:26348953-26351917 GCF_001649575.2 Kryptolebias marmoratus
GTTCTTCTACCTTATGCAAATCTTCTACAAATCAGCTTCTGTTCCACTTTTTGCATCTTCATTAAACTTCAGCTGTTCAGCATATCTTCAGCCGCTTTCAGCAAAATCATTCAGCAAAAAAAGCATTCACACTGCATTTTCGCAGGAAATGCAACTTCTCTAGTTCTGCAATGTCTTTCAAATCTAAGACCAGCTGCCAGGAAAGTTCATTGTTGGGAACAAGATTTCCCACAATTAGTGGGAGTAACCGAAGGAGACACCAATTTTCATGAGCATTGCCTCCCACTGTATGATTTTTAGTCAAAGTTTTAGGTAATGACTGAGGACTAGTCTTTTTGTCCACTCCTTTGTATGGAAATGACTGAATGAGTTTATTGGGATGATCAAAAGTGAAAAACTTCTTAGACAGAAGTACTTCAATACATTGAGCTAATTCTACTGGTACAATACCCTCAAATAAATCATGGAAAATATCAGGAGGAAAACCAGTTAGTGCATCAAAATGTGTTAGGCTATCAGTTAGAATGCAGACTGTTTTCACACTGAAGGAGCTCACCCCTGTTTCTTGTGCCAGTCTGATGTGAAGATGATGAACTTCCTTAGTCCTACGCTCAAATGTTCCTGTCTTCACCTCTTTGTCCTGGATGTCAGAGAGCTGTGCTGTACAAAAGCGACAAAAATATATCCCTGAAAAACTTTCTACAAAGCCAGCCAACCCATGAGTCCCAAGGTTATCTGATACTACACACTGGACAGTCCCCTTGATTAGTGTTCCAAAGTGTGGAATGAACAGTCCCTGCTGCTCCAATATTATTATATCATGTATTAAAGGTTCAAATATTTTCCTGTAGCTATATGTCTTAACGTCATTACTTTTACACAATAATGCCAGGTAAATTGAAGACAATGCAGAGTTTCTGCCTTATGGCAAGTTACCCAAAATCCAGTAAACTGCACAAAGTTTGTGCTTTTTACGCGATGTACCTAAAGGATTGCAAACCTCAAAGTCATCAATGTACAAACACAGGGAAATCCGGAAGTCTTTACTTGAAAAAAATACATTGTTTTTGTAGAACTCTCCATCCTGATATGATAGATACTGGTTTTTATTTTCAGGGACAGATGTATGCTTCATAATGAGTTCATCAACTAAGCAGCTGTTGCAGAGACTTTAGCAGTGGAACATACTGAAATGTTTTGTTTGATTTTGCTTCTAGTACATATTCAACAGGATCAAAAACCTTAAAATTTTCTTTGTAAAATTGCTTCCGTTTGAAAGTTGAGGCTAATGGACCTTCTTTAGCTACAGCTTTGACCAATGGATTATTTGTGAAAATAGCACATCCAAGTTCACTTATTATTACCTGATCCATTTGAAGGTTATGCTTTCTGAAAACATCAAAAATTGTACTATTTGATGACTGTAATGAGGCTGAAGACAAAAAGTGCAGCTCTTCTAATAATTCATCAACAGCAGAGCTTGGTACATGTGACACAACCTCTAATTTCAAAAGAAGAGCTGCAAATTCTTTAATTATTGTGTCCTCTAAGTTCTCCTCAGTTATAGTAGCTATCAAACTGTGATCATTTTGATCACAAGAAAGGTCCTCAGTCTCGCTTAAATGTTCTTCAGAGAGTTGAGACTCTTCAGTAATGCTGTCTTTTATGATTCCAGGCTTAAAGTCACTTATAGCAAAATCTGCATGCTTTCTATTCTTATGAGATCTAAAAGTTCCATAAACATTAGTTTGAAAAGAACAATTCTCAAACATGCATGTTACAGTCTCATAATGCTTCAAATGAGTGCCAATATGAACAAAGTATTCTTTACTTGATAATAGACAACTTTCAGGACATAAAACACATGTAAAGAGAACAGATTTTTTTTGTTGTTTGTGAACTGCTACTATGACAACGACTAAGATGACATCTGAGTGCATTCCATGTTTTAAATGTGCATGTGTCATGATGTGGAGTGACGACAGCGAACCCAGAGCGCAGACTCATATTAACAAACAATAATTTATTAAATAACAAAACACAAAACAAAAGCTGGCGTGGCAGCAAAAACAAAATAAAGAACAAACTAAAATTAACATGAATAGAAACAGGGACAAGCCGGACGGAAAAACGAACAACCAGAAACGAAGCTACAAACACTAGACAAACCTTAGACAAACCTTAGACAAACCTTAGACAAACCTTAGACAATGGACCAGCGGAGTGTGGAAGACAATGACCGGGTTTTATAGACTGAGGATAATTAGGTAAATGGAGACAGGTGACGTGATTACAAAGTGGGGACAGGTGTAGGTGTGGCAGGGAGATAAAGAGAGACTGAGGAGGAGCAAATGAAACATGAAACAAGAGACAAGACAGAAACCAAGCAAACCAACAAACTAAATAAAAACCATAACACAGAAAAAACCCAAATCATCACAGCATGGGCATTTATAGTATGTGCATGGATAAGAATGTCTTTGACCAAAGTGATATTGCTTTAATTTGTAGTGTTTTATCAACTGGGACCTGTTAGATACAATGAAAGAACACAGTTTGCACCTCCACAGTCATAAACTAGAAAAAAAACAAGGACGTGTTATACAATTTCTAAAAGTTTTATATTTTCAACATTAAATGATGTAAAATTGTTAGACTTTATTACTCACTAGCAGATTCCTTTGTAGTCAGCCACAGAATGTACTTTATTTATTTATTTATTTATTTATTTATTTATTATTATTTTTTTATTTATTTTTTTTTTTCCTGCTCTTGGTGGAAGGCGGACGTGTTTCTTTTCTCTCTGTCTCCTTGTGCCCCCCTCCCGCCTTTCCTTTTTCGAAGCCTCTTTTTACATATTTTCCAAAAATTTAAGGAATATGGATCTGATCAGCTGGTTTCTCAACGCAATTGATACAATTTCCTCGACTGGGTGAAGGAGAGTCCAGTCTCGGGATATGTCTC
>NC_051434.1:26353039-26356459 GCF_001649575.2 Kryptolebias marmoratus
TGTGGAAATGTTTATCACCATTTTATATTTAGCCACCATTTTAAAAGCTTTAACAAGGAGTTGTTTAGTTTATCTGGAAAGAGAGATAGGTGGTGAACGCCCTGGAATGTGAGCAACGGACGTTTCAGCAAGGAAGGGGGAAGGAGAGACCTTTGACCTCCAGAGAAGGAAGGCAGTGACCCACCCTCTGGAGGAGGGGGAGCCCAAGTTGTAAAAACCAGAGAACATCCTTTCTTTCCTCAGACAATCCTGGGGTGATGGCTTGACTAGTTTTCAAGATGATCTGTGTCTCATTCCCATTGATTGTCTCCCAGATGCATCCGGTTTTATTATTGTATGAATGTTGACTAAGGGTGTATGAATAAATGTGTTAAACTTTAGGGTAACGTCTCCAGAAGGTCTTTACTCGGGAAGGAAAGGTAGTATATCTCGACAATATACATACACACACACAGTTTTGGCTCAAAAGAAACACCTAATCTAAAAATCTTAGCTTTTCCTTACCTTATAATGTAACACCAGATGTCCTGTTTAGAATCTGGAAATTCCAACAACAAAAAAATCCCGTCTGCGTGGCTAAATTTTATCTTTTAGAATCTCTGAAATAGAGAAATAATACTTTAATATTTTTTGAGATTTTTTTTGGCTGAACAGTACGAAGAGACGTTTACTTTAAAACGGTGGTTTGTGAATTTAGCCAGCTTAAACTTTTAGCTAACTGACAAGACTACACTTTTTTAAACGCGTACAAAAAACATGTGAATAAATAACTATCTATCACATATGCGGTTTAAAATACAGCTTTTATTATCCTGGTAATTGAAGTTTTATACTCACGAGCATGTTGGAAAATGAAAACTACATTGTTACTTCGAAGCACAGAGAGAGTAACTTCTTGGGCGCGTTTGTGAAAAATGTCACGTGCAAGTAAGGTACACAAGGTTGACGCAACTGACGTGATGACGCAATGCGGAAAGCAACAAGGAACAAAATTCATTTCCATGAAACGCCTATTAGAGTTAAAGTGACAGGATTACATTTGATTAAATCGCTTATCTTTAATTATTTTAATATATATTATTGCTATTTAACTACAGTGAAACCTGCTTATGCTAAGCTTAAAAAGGTAATTTCAAGTAGTAATTTGACCATGAAACAGTTATATAAAACAAGCATCATCAGAATTTCATTTCTTAGAGTGTAGGCTAACCAAGTAATAATTATGCTAAGTCTATAGCAAAACATGATCCTGAACAGAGAGAATCATTAGAGCTCAGACTCACGTTTGAAGAAATGTCAGAGAATCAATAAGTGGACAGGACCTGGTATTTGTTATGCTAAGCTTGGACAATGTAACTTTGGAGGCCAGAAGGCTTCCCTACCACCGTTCCTGTTTGATGTTCCTTTCTAGTGTTCCTGTCGGGCATTCCTGTCTATCTATGCTGTTGCCCCGTTTTACCTTGGCTGGTGGGGCATTCAAAAATGCCAAGGAAGACATGGTGCAGTTTCAATGAAGTCTGAAGCTTTTTTGGCATTATCTGCTGGATCACCTTTCCCTATGGCCATGAGTATCATCGTTGACATGTCATTTACTAGTGTTCTCTGGACCCAGCTTGCACTGCCTGGAATGTGTACCATTGTCCCTCGCCAGACTCAACTGTGGCCTAGTCCACACGTAGCAGTCTTTATAAAGCCGAACCATCCACATAGAATTGCTTTAAAAAAAGTGTTCATTGACACAATTTCATCGATCATTGTTTTAAAAATGCCAAACCCATAGGAAGCATGTTTAAATCATCATCATTTATGATTGCTGATCCTAAAGCGGCAACAGCAAACAAATTTACAGACCCCTCTTGTATGATGTTCCTGTCGCCGACTAGAAAAGACCAGCCACGGATTTCAGTTGCAGCACTCCACTCATGTCTTTGATCCTACTTCGCTCGATCCAGCAATACTGCCAGAGACTTCCTGTTTAGTGAATAAAAGTTTAAATAAACGATCCAGGAAGAGGACACTCAGGTTAATCCTGCAAGTACTGTAAATAGCTCTGCAGTTTTTTTTTTTTAAATGAACTTCTTGTTAATAAATTGAATTAATGTCAATTACTAGTTTTTGTAACCACTTTATTTTGAAATTTAAAACAAAAACAACCTTTTTCAAGAACATAAAAAAATACAACCATCAATTAATTTATTTGCAATTTTTTCAAGCAAGAATTGAGAAAAGCCTTTCCATTCTCTCCTTGTTTTTGTCAGGTTTTAGTGACGTCAAAGAAGATTCAGCTTGGTGACAGACAGACAACAGGAAGCCGGCAATCAGGTAAGTGATTTTATTTACAGTGAAGTAATTTAACAAGTCGGAGCGCTTGGATCTGAAACGGAAGAAACGAGAAGGTAAGATGAGACGATGGTTCGAGAACACTACGAGAGAGTACAAGATTGCAAAATATTGTCTTACGAAACAAACAAGCGAAGTTCTGCAAGGGCTGTGTGATCTGAGGTGAGTCTGGTAGAACAGGTATCCCAGTGACTGGTGTCCAGATGAGGAGGTAAGTTTTAATCCACTGAACGAGGCAGGTAGGTTCAGACAAGCAGCACATGTACTTAGCTCAAGAGAAGACAGACCTCTGGACCAGAACAGGGTCTCCAGGAAGACTGGCACTCTAAGAGGACACAAAAACAATACAATGAGATACAGTACAATAAGAATGATTTCTCAAGCACTCGAAGAGAGGTTTGGCTCAGAGACTTTACCACATAGGTAAGCAATGCTCCAGCGCTGGTCTGATCTCCACCACAGCTTTAAGTACACTGCCCGTCTGATAACCCTCATCGTCTGCAGGTGTGGAAAGCAAACAACTCCACCAGGAGGAGGAGAGGGACACGCCCACCAGGAAACAGAACTCACAGATCACCACAATTTTCATTTGCTCCTCTCTCTTCTGCTTCCCTCTGCTTTCTCATATCTTCCCTGATTAAGTCTAATAATTCATCCTCTGTGTCTTGTTGCCTCTTTCTTTCCTGTCTCCTTTCCTTTCTTTGTGCCTCAGCCCTGTCTTTTTAGTCAGCCACTTCTGCGCTTGGACCTAGAGTGTTCTCAGTGATAGAGGCAATTAGGACAGGAGGTGCAGCAGTAGGCCTCCCACTAACTCCTTCCCCTGACCCTGGATATTTGCAGTCCTAATCAGAGGAAATAAGACATCACATTACTCTCGCTTCGTCCACCATTGTGAAAAAAATTTTCCCTGGGCTGCCACCTTATTGTGGTGGAGGGGTTTGAGTGTCCCAATGATCCTAGGAGCTATGCTGTCAGGGGCTTAATGCCCCTAGTAGGGTCACCCAAGGCAGACAGGTCCTAGGTGAGGGGCCCGACGAAGTGCAGCCCAAAGACCCCTTATGATGAGTAAGATTATTGGAC
>NC_051434.1:26357428-26359013 GCF_001649575.2 Kryptolebias marmoratus
CTTTAACTCCCACCTCCGGGAGAACTTCAAACATGTTCCGGGGGAGGCGGGGGACATTGAGTCCGAGTGGGCCATGTTCCGTGCTTCCATTGTTGAGGTGGCTTATCGGAGCTGTGGCCGCAAGGTGGTTGGTGCCTGTTGTGGCGGCAACCCTCGAACCCGCTGGTGGACACCGGTGGTGAGGGATGCCGTCAGGCTGAAGAAGGAGTCCTACCGGGCGTTTTTGGCCTGTGGGACTCCAGAAGCAGCTGACAGGTACCGGCAGTCCAAGCGGCATGCGGCTCGGATGGTCGTTGAGGCAAAAACTTGGGCATGGGAGGAGTTTGGAGAGGCCATGGAAAAAGACTTCCGTATGGCTTTGAGGCGATTCTGGTCCACCTTCAGGCGTCTCAGGAGGGGAAAGCAGTGCAGCACCAAGACTGTTTATGGTGATGGTGGTGTGTGTCAAGATTCAGAGTCTTTTCTATATGAGCAGTTCGGCGACAGACAGACAACTGAGACCAGGAAGTAACGGTAAGTGCGTTTATTTACAGTGATGGAACAGTGCAGACTGGAACTGGAATCAGGATCTGGAAAACGGAGGACGAGGTAAGTGAGTGAATATAAGTTCTGGATATGAGAAGGAAGGCGAGGTAATTTGTTTGTAGGTAACAGAATGTTCTTACGAGGAGGCAGGCGATCCACTGCTCGGAGGTGAGGTGAGGCAGTGAGTTATTCTTCCAGGTAGAGCTTGATGGTATTTCTCCACAAAATGGCAGGTGAGTATTTCCTTTTAGGTGGCAGCAGACTTGCAGACAGACAGGCACAGGTGATCAGATGAGTACTTGGTTAGACAGGGTTTCCAGGAAGAAGACCAGACTGGCTCCAGAGTGAACAGGTAGTTCTAAGGCAAAAAACAAAACAACATTAACAACAGGATTCACAGGTCTCGGGTTTTCACGAAGGCTTGGCACATTTACCACAAGGCAAGTAATGCTCCAGCGCTGGTCTGGTTCCAACCACCGTACTCCTGGCTCAAGGTGCAAGTACTCCTGGCTTCCTGATCAGTCTGATCAGCTGCAGGTGAGGGAGGAGTGGCGACGAGATGTCACTCATCAGCCCAGGACGGCCCATGAGGAAATAAACACCACAAACACACCACCAAAACTCCACCATCACCACAGTGTGCTTCTGACCTCGACTTAGGACGTTGTGGGTCAGTGGGCCGAATACTTCGAAGACCTCCTTAATCCTACCAGCACATCTTCCATTCAGGAGGCAGAGCCTGGGGACTTTGGATCAGGCTCTCCAATCTCCGGTGCTGAGGTCACCGAGGTGGTTAAAAAGCTCCTCGGTGGCAAGGCTCCGGGGGTGGATGAGATTCGTCCGGAGTTCCTTAAGGCTCTGGATGTTTTAGGGTTGTGTTAGTCAACGCGACTCCGCAATATCACGCGGACATCGGGGGCAGTTCCTCTGGATTGGCAGACCGGGGTTGTAGTCCCCTTATTCAAAAAGGGGGACCGGAGGGTGTGTTCCAATCACAGAGGGATCACACTCTTAAGCCTCCCTGGTAAGGTCTATTCGGGGGTTCTGGAGAGGAGGGTCC
>NC_051434.1:26360039-26362157 GCF_001649575.2 Kryptolebias marmoratus
ACTATGTTTCTCGGCTGGCCTGGGAACGCCTTGGGATTCCCCCGGAGGAGCTGGCCCAAGTGGCTGGGGAGAGGGAAGTCTGGGTCTCCCTGCTTAGGCTGCTGCCCCCGCGACCCGACCAAGGATAAGCGGAAGAGAATGGATGGATCTGCAATGCATTTTGGGATAGGATGGGCTGAAAAGGATACACCGGAGCCGTTCTTCAAATCAGGGAAAAAAGAGTACGCATTTGTGGGCTGCATTTGACGGAGTCTTCGACTCGGGACAGCCTTCGGCACGCCGCTGTCAAATCTGGCCTTCAAAGGATGCAGCCGCTGAATTGGGACACGGTGATAGCCTCTTAAAAGAATCAGAAGTGAGAATTGGAATTGGAATCGGAACCGGAGTCGTTCAAATTCAAATGATGCCCAACCCTAGTGATGCTGAAATGGTGGACTTGTTACTGAAGCACATCCTCATCATCAATTTTGTTGTGGTTGTTGTAATAAAAAAGGAGACAGCAGTTAAACTTACAAACTCACAAGCAGCAAGTGTGCCATGATGCCAGACCCCATTACCAAAATCTGGTCCAACCTCATTCTTCTTCTGCATTTCTTTTAACAGAGTTTTTTCTGCCCTATGTTGTCACAGCAGTCATCTAGTGACAAGAAGTAATAACAACAAAACAGAATGTAATGCATATTCAGAACACAATAACATAGGTCTTATCTTGCTCCTGTATGTTCAAATATTAGTTTTTCTAATATGTTTATCTATAAATAGTTATTTCATGCTTAAAAGAAAGGTCATGTAACACCATGATCGTATGCGGATAGTAGCCAGGCTTAAAGCCCCACAACACTAATGCTTGGTTGCTAGTTTAAAAAATACATCATGGCAGGTTCTTCAAACCAGTTCCTGCTGGCTTCAAGTCCCAACAATGTGGCAGAGACAGTTGGCGTAGTATTATATGTTGCTAAGCTGTGCATTATCCACAGCACATTATTAGCTATTGGAGCACTGATTATTTCTGCTGGATTCCATTATTGTGGAAATACAGTGACAGGCCTTGCCACAGGTCTATAATATGTTCACAGAGGCTTTATTGATGATCCTGTATTTTGAGAAATATTTCCATCTCTGCTATGTGAGCAGTATCTGTTGATTTCCCTACAGCTTGTGGAAGCAGTTTAAATATGAAAAATAGTGCTGTTCCAATAGAACACCACCTCATTCATAATAGCACACAAAAATAGGCCTTTGTCATTTTTGTTTGTACATCTTTAAAAAGAGGGACAACAAACCTTTTCTTGTTTTTGTCAACTAAACTGATTAAATTTGCTAAAAAGACAAAGAGCACAAACTTCTTCAAAGCAACTCAGTTTCTAGCAACAAACAGTTCTGTATCATCTAATGAGATTTTCTGTGTAAAATGTGGAGCAGATGGTCCAGGCCTTTCATTCCTACTTTTATTCACTGCAATCTGTTAGTAAAATTATCCACAGAGAGGCGAGCAAAGATGTTTCTGGCACTATCCCTCACAGAAGCTATTAGTCTATAAAAGATTTTATGATCTACAGGAGGACAAATAATTTGTGGTTATGTAGAAATATTTACACAACTGTGGTCTTTGTAGACAAAGTTTATTTAACAGTGGATGATTTGGTGATATTTTATCAAAATGGCAATACAAATACAAACATCACTCCAGTCTTGGAGGTTGCATATTCATTTAAATAACTATACATATGCAGTATATAATGGTGCATTCTTATATACATATAGACCACAATGAATTTTCTAAATGCACTGCATAAAAAAGTTATCAATAATTCAATTTTTATCTGAGATCAAACTTGGTTTCACTATATTATAAACATCTTCTTTGCAATAATACATCCATAAAAGCTGACAATGTTTCCTCTTTTATTCACTGAAATTAGAAGAGGTTTTGCAAACTTTTTTAAAAAATACACAGCAAATCCAGGAGGCCCAGATTAACACTGTCAGATTTGATTTCAACACTTTTAAAGTGTCTATATGGGTCCACACCAGAAAGTGTTAATTTAACTCTTTTTGGAGAGTTGGTACCTTAACTCTTATAAAGTGTCAAATATCAAATCTCCTGGAGTTAATAAT
>NC_051434.1:26365787-26376375 GCF_001649575.2 Kryptolebias marmoratus
CATAAACAGAATGTGACTCTATAAGTGTAAAATTAACTCTGCTTTTGCACAAAGTCTGCTAACACCAAAACATTTAACACTTTTGAATTTGCTGTGTACACAGGTCAAGTTTGGGGAAGTCTGGGTCTCCCTGCTTAGGCTGCTGCCCCCGCGACCCGACCCCGAATAAGCGGAAGAAAATGGGTGGAATGTATGGATGGAGGTAAGTTATTTTCAACAAACAAAAGAATAATGAAAGGCCTTCCTTGAAGAATTGCAAATCACCTGCCACTATTCATGCCAGAATTTTAAACTAAGGGATCAGTTTGTGTTTAAAGTATGTGTTGGAGGTGACCTTCAGCTACTACCACACAAAATTTTAGAAATTTTTACAGACAAATGAAAACACACACACAGCTACAGGCAAAATCTTCACTTTTACAGGGTAGTGAGTGGGGTGGATGTTAATCACTTACACCATTGTTAAAAAAAAAGAAAGAAAACATGCCCATCTGCCGAACATGAGGGAGCCAAATCAAACGAAGCTTACCAGTAGTCTCAGGACCATTCAAGGATTTTCAGTGACATTTGACATTTAATTGCTGGACAGTGACTCAGCTTAGCCTTAAGTAGACCTGCAAGCATCAAGAACAGGGGTGAAAATTGGCACCCGCCACTGGCCAAATGCAGGTAAATGTTTGAAGTGGCGTGTAAATTTGAACAATGCACCAGCCACCATGGCAGTTTTGCAAATTGAACTTGAGAAAAATGTGTTCAATTTGTACTCCTGACCTGTAGGGGGCAGCAACAGTGTTTCCCCTAGTCATAATTTAAATAACATAAGATCACATCAAGAGCTATTTCTGTGGTTGGTCCTCCACATTATGAAGCGCCAAACTTAAAAAAAGGGCCAAAATATATTTCATATTCAGCGAACAAGGAGGGCAAAGGACGGACATCGAGCAACGTTGCAACAGTCCTGCAACGTAACCAGTTGGCGGTACTGGACTGAGTGAGTGAGAGTGTGTATAGGGCCCATGCATGATGATGTATAAGTGTTAAATTTTTACTTGGGGAAGCTAAGGCTAAAGTTATTAATAAGGGCAATTAAGGAGGGTTATTGTTATATTGATAAGTCGGGAGAAATGTCAAAGTGAGAAATGCTATATTGTGTGTGGGATGTTCAGTTCTATTGAGCTAATTAGAGTGAGTTCTAGCGTTTAATTGACTGTCTGGAGTATATTTGTAAAATCACAGATAGCTTTGGCTTGAAACAAAGACGGAGTAATTCCTAATTCATATCAGGATAAACCTGTGTGGTATCTACCCGGTACCTACGAACCCAAATAGCACCCCAACTGTCAGAGTAGGTCCTGTACCCAGTTATTTACCGACGGAGTGAAGGGGTGCTACATGTGTAAAAGCAGTGACATGAGGTGAGGTTCATGGTTGGTGAGGCACTGACTCCTTTAGAGTCAGATTTACAAATATATAAACCCAAAAGGGTAGCTTATTCAACTGGCTACTGGTTATTTCATATCTCATTAGCGTTCTTCACTATCTCTCTCTCTCTCTCTCTCTCTGCTGCACCTCGCGTTTCACCCTTGTATTTGAACAGGAAATATGCAATTTCAGCGAGTTTGACTATAAAAATGTTTGAAAATTAGTCATACATAAAGATCAGTCAATAAACTAAATTAAAAACAAAGAAAATCAGTTGGTTTCATTTCTTATGGCTCTATCTGCAACTTATCCAAAGGAAACTCAAGTAAAAAAAAATTTCTACAGGCAAACAGCCCAAAATCATTTTATTTAAAGAAAACTCAAGCATTCTGTCCAAGAGAAAATAATGCAAAGTTCAAACTGCAATAAAAACTGAAAATCTGTTAAAGCTCAGTTTGCTGCTTTGTGATGCCCACTAGTCTGAGCCAGAACCTTCTTTATTGATAACTTATTGATATGATCTTATTGCACATACTGAACCTGGAACTAACAAGGCCTATAAAACACCATTAAAAATATAACATGCTTATAAAACTGCAATATTCAACAAATAAATAAAACTACAATTAAATCATGTTCTTTCATTTCTTGTGGCTCTATCTTTAATTTTTCCAGTGTAAACCTAACATTAAAGAAAGATTGACGATTTTTAACAAAACCGGTCTGGTCAGGTGAGATAATTGTGGGGATAATCCGTTTGACTCGCTTTGCTAACATTTTTGTAAGAATTTTTGCATCAGTGTTCAGAAGTGATACTGGGCGATATGAACTGCAACTCATCCTTCTTTAATAGCAATGAAATTACAGCCTGACGCATAGACAATGGCAATAATTGTTTGGCCAGAGATTCTTCAAAAACTGACAATAGCAAGGGAGAAAGTAGGTCTGAAAATTTCTTTAAAAATTCTGTTGGGAAGCCATCTGGTCCTGGAGATTTTCCATTTTGCATGTTTCTAATCGCACAATTTATCTCTGTTAGAAAAAAATCTCTCTCCAGCTCGTTAGACAGGTCAGAACTTACTGAAGGGATTTTAACATCTTTAAAAAAGTCATCCAATTCAGTTGGGTTAAGTGAGGCTTCACAGGTATACGGAGATTGGTAGAATTTGCTGAAACATTGATTAATTTCAGCATTATATCAACATTCTACACCATGTTTGACATTTATTGCAGAGATATCCTGGTTGGCTGAGCGCTGCCATAACTGCTGTGCAAGAAAGTGCCCAGCCTTCTCACCATGCTCATAGTAGCCATACCTAGATTTGGATATTAAATATTCAGCCTGTTGAGTAGATAGGATGTTAAATTCAGTTTGGAGTAATATACATTTCTTCAGTAAATCCTGTGAAAAAGTGTGACTGTACTCCCTGTCTAGTTGTAGAACCTCATTTGTTAGCAGTTTTAGTCGTTCCATGCCTTTCTTCTGTTTATTTGCACAATAAGAGATGATTTGGCCTCTCAAGTAAGCCTTTAATGACTCCCAAACAGTGCCAAGTGGCATCCCAGTTATCCAATTAACATCAATAAAAAAATTAATTTCCGATGAAAGCATATTGACAAAGTCTTCATCAGATAAAAGTGTGGGATTCAGCCGCCAAGGATGATAGATCGATTGCGTGACAGGGACATTCAGCTTCACTGTGAGCAGACTATGGTCAGAAATGACTATCGCTTCATAATCACGTTCTCTCACTAAAGGTAGAATCCGTTTATCAAGGAGAAAATAGTCAATCTGTGAGTAAGTCTTATGAACAGGGGAGAAAAACAAATACTGTCTTGATGTCAGATTTCAGAAACGCCATAAGTCTGCAACACCATAAGAATTAAAAAATTAGTTTACTGACTGGGCTGCTTAGATTTGCACTGTCTGCTGCACGTAAATGGGTCTCTTGTAAAAAAGCAATGTTAGCATCTAGCTGTCTCAAATATATCATTACTTTTCTAAATTTCGCTGGACCATCACGTGATTTTACATTCCAACTCACACAATTAACTGGGTGACTGTTAATTAACCTATTAGAATTAGGACTGCTCATATATGGCCAATCAGACTGTAGTATGATATCCACAAACCATCACAAGAAGATACCTGACAAGAAACACTCAAAACAGAGTCGGTATATTTCCACCCCTCTCTCCTGAATGAACAAGGAGAACCAAACAAACAAAAAATCCACACATTTGTGCTTATACTGGGGAACATAAGTCCTTGCCTGGGCTCCCGTCTTACCCAGATAACAGTAATAAAATAAAAAAGGTTTCCTCTCTTTAAAGCACTGATGTTTTTATATGCTTCTTTCAGCATAAATAAAATGTAGGACATATCATTAACCAAGATCTGTTCAGTCCCCCTGCAAATCTCTCATACATCAAAAAAAGAAAAGACAGTTGTCCCTCAGAATGTCTGAAACAAAATCAAAGTATAACGTGGGACATAAGTTCCATACAACCTGAGAGACATAATGGACTGGTGGGGATCTGACCTGCGGTCAACACTGGTCCTCACTGGTCATCGCTGAGATGATTTTCTTTTTAACGTAATCCATAGCTTTATTGGCATTGAAGAATTCCTTCTCTTCCTCCCCATGAGAAATGCGGAGTCACGTGGGAAAAAGCAGGCCTTAGCGGACATCTCACCGGTTGCGAAGAAGCCTCCTCACTGTCATGGTCCGAGTTTTTGGGGTTTTTTTTGTTTGTTTTTTGCCTGCTTCCCCGTCCACCAGATGTCACCAGTTGACTGAGCCCCGGGAAAGATGCGGTGCCAACCCCGTAGGCGCACCTGTGTCCAATCTGAAGCTGGCTGCTGTGGCGTATTTATGGAGCGGCTGGCCAACACTTCAGTGCCTGAGTGTTTGCCTCCCATGGTAAACGTTGCTCCTCGACGGCTTAGAACCCCCCCCGAGAATTCCCTCGTTGTGCTACAGCCTCTGAGTTAAACCTTGTGTTCTCCTCGTCAGGTGTTTCCCGTGTCTGTCAAGATCGCCGGAGAACGCCGCCGCCTCAGGATTTCCCCGTGTGTACCTCCACGACGCCACAGGTGGCCAGGATTAGTCCCGGACCTCTGGACGTAATATTTCCACACAATCTTGATAATAATGCAGCTTAGAGACAGTAACTCACGGCTTATCGCTTGAATTTTTCCCTCCTGGGGTGCGGTGGGATCGGTCAATCAGCGGCATCTTATCCAGCTGTAGCTCCTCCGCTAGCATTTTAGCCACCGCTGTAGTGAAGCTGGATTCTGGCGTCTCAGGAACCCCCATGATCTGCATGTTAAACCTTCTCATACATTCCTCCATATTCTCACATTTGTTTAAGAGTCCATTCATCTCTTCTTTCAGTTCCATCACTGTGGTGCACAGAGTAACAACCTCATTGGACCAGGTTGATAAACTGTCTTCCATCTCTTTGACACTCAGTTTAACCTGGTCCAGGTCGGCCCAAAGTAGCATTGTGCCATTAGCCACTTCTGCTCTCCCCGCTTGTAGCTCTCCTTTAATAAATGTGAACTCTTCAGCCAAGGCCTCTTTTATTTCCAATTTAATCACAGCTGAGATATCAGATTTTTTAGTGGCAAGGATGTCAGACTTCAAGGAGAGTGTGTCCACCTCGCTGGGGGACGGCGAAGGAGGTGTCGAACTTCTAGCTTTAGCTGTAGTCTGGTCCGAGATGGTATCGGGTCTAGCAGCCGCTGGTCCGTATACTTGTTTTTCTTCAAATTTGTCGCCATTCTTCTGCCTTTCCAGGATAAAATCACTCAGGGGTCGAGTCCAAATAAATCAAATAATCAGTATAGTGAAGATATATAATAGAAAACCATGTACAAAGAAATTGGAGCGGGAGCCCACGCAAAGTACGTCTTACTCCTCCTCCTCCATCTTGAACCACCTGCAAATTATATTTTTAAGCACATAATTTAAATTGTACTGTTTATAAAAATATATTCTTTGTTTTTCCTTTTCCTCATAATTGCATTTTTGTATCTTTATTTATTATTTTCTCCCCACAAGTCTTTTTATTTTCATGTTGCATTTGCATTTTTTCATGTGCAAATGTAAATGCCCCCCAAGATCATTTCCCTAGGGGAAACACTTCAGCAATATGTCTGAGTTGCTGGTAGTTTGCTCTACATGCCATTAGAAGAAGGAGAAAATTTGAGCTGTAACTTTAGCAATGTGGCAGTACATTTTGTGAGTTAAGCAAATGGCAGACAACAAAAAAGTTTTTCAAGAGGAATCGAAGGAAGAACTGAAAGTTAAATGGCTGTTTTTTAATGAAAAATGGAAAAGAAGTGACAATGGTGAGTTCTGTGACAATGGCAAGTTCCGTGACAATGGCAAGTTCCATGACTGCTCACTTTTGATGATATAATTTGATAGTACTGGTGGGGTTTGTAACCAAAGGAAGCATTACACACAAAAAAGACAAACAGTGGCTTGTAAAATGTTTGAGTGGCTGGTAAAAAATTTTTTATTTCCACCCCTGATCAGGAATCACTGTTAACAGCTGGGTCAAGTGACGTATAGAATGACAGCCTCACCCAACTAGTGATATGAATATATATATATATATATATATATATATATATATATATATATATATATGTAACCCGTATGGTATAAAAACATAAGAGAAATCTAAGATACTAAATAGCAAGGATAAGTTCATTTATTCTTTCCTTTTATTTCTATTAACATTTCAAAGTTCATATAAAGTTATTAAAAATGTGTTTACATTGTTTAAAATAAGTTAGCTTTACTTTGCGGGGAATTGGCAGTGAAAATTGTACTTTCCTACGGGAGTACGGTCTGTGAAGGTAACACAGGTGTGAGGGAGAAAGAGAGTTGGGTTGAGCGCAAGTTTTTTTTTGAGTGTTGTTTTTGGTCCGGCGAGAGAGGAGATAGCAGAGAAGGAGCAGTTAGCTGGGTTTCGAAGTGTTTAAGCATAAACTTGTCGTCAGGAGAAGTTGTAGTACACAGTATGCAAGTTAGCAGGACACGGTAGAGTTTCAACGAGAAGCTGTTGGACTGTGTTTGTTTTCTTCGTCGCTCTATGTACTCGAGAGCTAGCGCGAAGCTAACCTAGCTGTTCGCTAATATGGACTGCTGTAAGCTGCGGTTTCGCTGTTAGAGTGAAACTTAAAGGGCTACAGAAGATCATTACCGGACAGGATAACGAGAGACGGACTCCAGATAGTCACTCTGAGTGCCCGCGTCACTCAGAGTACCTCTGGCAACGTGGGAACTGAGAGCCTGGTGGATTACGTGGAGAGCACATGGAAACCACACAACTGCCTCGTTCGTAAGCTGCTGTTTTTTTCGGACTGCTGGAAGGGTTTTTTTGGACCACAGGGCGAAGGATTCATCCGTGGAAAATCACGATTACCAAGGTACTGAGTTGCACTTTAATATCTTGCTCTTTGAGTGAAGAGGCTCTGGACTGTACGAAGCTGAAGTTGGTTTCTATTTCTAGTTTCCAATAGCTAAAGGGCGATTCCACTTAATTTTTCACTACCTCCCGCATCATTAATCGACTGTAGTTCAAAATCTACTGTACCTAGACACTTCAAACCTGGACTAGATTATTCTGCTAGCATAGCAGAATATTTAAAACCATGTTTGGGATTTGTGAAAACCTTTTCTGATTTGTGAAACTTCAATAAAGGTCGAAAATCATCATTTTTTTGCATCTCTTTCATACTTAAACTGCTCTAATTAAAAAACTACAACATCTAGACACTTCAAACCTGGACTAGATTATTCTGCTCTAATAGCAGAATATTTAAAACCATGTTTGGGATTTGTGAAAACCTTTTCTGATTTGTGAAACTTCAATAAAGGTCGAAAATCATCATTTTTTGGCATCTCTTTCATACTTAAACTGCTCTAATTAAAAAACTACAACATCTAGACACTTCAAACCTGGACTAGATTATTCTGCTCTAATAGCAGATTATTTAAAACCATGTTTGGCATTTGTGAAAACCTTTTCTGATTTGTGAAACTTCAATAAAGGTCGAAAATCATCATTTTTTTGCATCTCTTTCATACTTAAACTGCTCTAATTAAAAAACTACAACATCTAGACACTTCAAACCTGGACTAGATTATTCTGCTCTAATAGCAGAATATTTAAAACCATGTTTGGGATTTGTGAAAACCTTTTCTGATTTGTGAAACTTCAATAAAGGTCGAAAATCATCATTTTTTGGCATCTCTTTCATACTTAAACTGCTCTAATTAAAAAACTACAACATCTAGACACTTCAAACCTGGACTAGATTATTCTGCTCTAATAGCAGATTATTTAAAACCATGTTTGGCATTTGTGAAAACCTTTTCTGATTTGTGAAACTTCAATAAAGGTCGAAAATCATCATTTTTTTGCATCTCTTTCATACTTAAACTGCTCTAATTAAAAAACTACAACATCTAGACACTTCAAACCTGGACTAGATTATTCTGCTCTAATAGCAGAATATTTAAAACCATGTTTGGGATTTGTGAAAACCTTTTCTGATTTGTGAAACTTCAATAAAGGTCGAAAATCATCATTTTTTGGCATCTCTTTCATACTTAAACTGCTCTAATTAAAAAACTACAACATCTAGACACTTCAAACCTGGACTAGATTATTCTGCTCTAATAGCAGATTATTTAAAACCATGTTTGGCATTTGTGAAAACCTTTTCTGATTTGTGAAACTTCAATAAAGGTCGAAAATCATCATTTTTTTGCATCTCTTTCATACTTAAACTGCTCTAATTAAAAAACTACAACATCTAGACACTTCAAACCTGGACTAGATTATTCTGCTCTAATAGCAGAATATTTAAAACCATGTTTGGGATTTGTGAAAACCTTTTCTGATTTGTGAAACTTCAATAAAGGTCGAAAATCATCATTTTTTGGCATCTCTTTCATACTTAAACTGCTCTAATTAAAAAACTACAACATCTAGACACTTCAAACCTGGACTAGATTATTCTGCTCTAATAGCAGATTATTTAAAACCATGTTTGGCATTTGTGAAAACCTTTTCTGATTTGTGAAACTTCAATAAAGGTCGAAAATCATCATTTTTTTGCATCTCTTTCATACTTAAACTGCTCTAATTAAAAAACTACAACATCTAGACACTTCAAACCTGGACTAGATTATTCTGCTCTAATAGCAGAATATTTAAAACCATGTTTGGGATTTGTGAAAACCTTTTCTGATTTGTGAAACTTCAATAAAGGTCGAAAATCATCATTTTTTGGCATCTCTTTCATACTTAAACTGCTCTAATTAAAAAACTACAACATCTAGACACTTCAAACCTGGACTAGATTATTCTGCTCTAATAGCAGATTATTTAAAACCATGTTTGGCATTTGTGAAAACCTTTTCTGATTTGTGAAACTTCAATAAAGGTCGAAAATCATCATTTTTTTGCATCTCTTTCATACTTAAACTGCTCTAATTAAAAAACTACAACATCTAGACACTTCAAACCTGGACTAGATTATTCTGCTCTAATAGCAGAATATTTAAAACCATGTTTGGGATTTGTGAAAACCTTTTCTGATTTGTGAAACTTCAATAAAGGTCGAAAATCATCATTTTTTGGCATCTCTTTCATACTTAAACTGCTCTAATTAAAAAACTACAACATCTAGACACTTCAAACCTGGACTAGATTATTCTGCTCTAATAGCAGATTATTTAAAACCATGTTTGGCATTTGTGAAAACCTTTTCTGATTTGTGAAACTTCAATAAAGGTCGAAAATCATCATTTTTTTGCATCTCTTTCATACTTAAACTGCTCTAATTAAAAAACTACAACATCTAGACACTTCAAACCTGGACTAGATTATTCTGCTCTAATAGCAGAATATTTAAAACCATGTTTGGGATTTGTGAAAACCTTTTCTGATTTGTGAAACTTCAATAAAGGTCGAAAATCATCATTTTTTGGCATCTCTTTCATACTTAAACTGCTCTAATTAAAAAACTACAACATCTAGACACTTCAAACCTGGACTAGATTATTCTGCTCTAATAGCAGATTATTTAAAACCATGTTTGGCATTTGTGAAAACCTTTTCTGATTTGTGAAACTTCAATAAAGGTCGAAAATCATCATTTTTTTGCATCTCTTTCATACTTAAACTGCTCTAATTAAAAAACTACAACATCTAGACACTTCAAACCTGGACTAGATTATTCTGCTCTAATAGCAGAATATTTAAAACCATGTTTGGGATTTGTGAAAACCTTTTCTGATTTGTGAAACTTCAATAAAGGTCGAAAATCATCATTTTTTGGCNACCGAAAGTGTCATCTCTGTGCCACGCCAAAAACATGAAAGGGCAGTATTTGACAGTAACCAGATTGACTTTGGTGACTCGCCTGTGCCTGAGGAATGGAAAGACCGGCTGAGACAGAAACTAGCGGAACGCCCCCACGTCTTCTCGGCTACTGAATGGGATGTGGGCCTTGCAAAGAACGTTGAGCACACTATCCGTCTGGCCGACACAAGGCCGTTTCGGCAAAGATCCCGTCGACTGGCACCTGCAGACATTGAGGATGTCAGGAAACATCTGCAAGAGTTGCTCTGTGCTGGCATCATTAGAGAGTCTCGTAGCCCCTATGCTTCACCGATTGTTATAGTTAGAAAAAAAAATGGAACAATACGGATGTGTATAGACTACAGACTCCTTAACAGTCGGACCATCCCGGACCAATACACAACTCCTTGCATTGATGAGGCCCTGGATTCTCTGTCTGGCAGTAAATGGTTTTCAGTTCTCGATCTGCGTAGTGGATACTACCAGATTCCCATGGCAGAAGAAGATAAAGAGAAGAAAGCGTTCATCTGTCCACTGGGCTTCTTCCAATTTGAGAGAATGCCGCAAGGAATAACAGGAGCGCCTGCGACTTTCCAGCGACTAATGGAAAAAACAGTGGGAGATATGAACCTCCTTCAAGTCCTCGTATACTTAGATGACTTGATTGTTTTTGGAAAGTCGTTGGAGGAACACGAGGAGCGACTCATTAAAGTCCTGGATCGTCTTGGAGAAGCCGGATTGAAGCTCTCCCTGGACAAATGCCAATTTTGTCAAC
>NC_051434.1:26376498-26392124 GCF_001649575.2 Kryptolebias marmoratus
ACACGCAAGACTCCTGCCCAGAAAGCTGCACCACTTCACCAGATCTCCAGTAGTGGTCCATTGGATCTTGTGTGCATCGATTTTCTCTCAATGGAGACTGATTCCAGAGGCATGAGCAATGTTTTGGTGGTCACCGATCACTTTACACGTTATGCTCAGGCGTTCCCAACCAAGAATCAGACATCTCGAACAGTGGCTAGAACCTTAGTGGATAAGTTTTTCGTCCACTATGGTTTACCAGCTCATATCCATTCTGATCAGGGTCGAGACTTTGAGAGTCGCCTGATCAAAGACTTACTGAAGACTATGGGGATAAGAGAATCTCGGACTACCCCATACCATCCGCAAGGAGACCCTCAACCGGAGTGGTTCAATCGTACATTGCTTTCGATGTTGGGTACTCTAAGCCCTGAAAAGAAACGTCAGTGGAGCCAACATGTTCCTTATTTAGTCCACGCATACAACAGTACCAGATGTGATGCAACTGGGTTTTCACCCTATTCTTTAATGTTTGGTCGTGAAGCCAGATTGCCAGTAGACCTGTGCTTTGAGACGACAACTGACAAATCTGATGAGAGTCACTCGCACTATGTGTCAAAGTTGAAGGAGGACCTCCATCAAGCATACAAGCTTGCGTCGGAGACAGCAGACAAAGTTCAACAAAAGAATAAAATGGCTTATGACAGAAAAGTTGGTTTCCAGGCTTTAGAAGTAGGAGACAGAGTCTTGCTAAAGAACTGGGGTCTAAAAGGGAAGCATAAGTTGCAAACAAGATGGAGTCCTATACCTTATCAGGTTGTTGGGAAAATGCCCAATCTTCCTGTCTACCAACTGAAGAAAGAGAACGGAAGTGGTCATCTGAAAACGATCCACTGAGATCACATCCTTCCTATTGACCAACAAGTGAGATTGCCAACCCCTGCAGAGGGCCAGCCTTGCCCCAACAGATCAAAAACAAAAACCAAGACACCGAAGCAGGCTACAGTTGTGTCTGAACCTCAGCTATCCCTAGATTCGGATTCATCCTCAGAATATGAGTATTATGAGCCAAAAAAACATTACTACACGAGAGAGAGAGTGAAAGAAGGATTGAGACACACTTTCACATCTGAAGCGACTGCACAAGAGGCCAATGTGAATGAACAGGACATTGTCGCTGATGAAAAGGATTCTACTGATAGCAGTGAGGGGGAACTGCAGCTGGAGGATGGCGAATCCATTCAGGGCAGTGAGTCTGAGGTGAACTCAGTGGTGGATATACAAGAGGAGCCTGATCAATATGGAGAAGATGAACAAGATTCTGCCCCTGAACGGGATTTGAATTCCAGAGCCGGCCCATCTGTCAAAACTCCAAAACCACAAACTCGTAATCAGTTGTACGACACCCCTAACTTAAGGCCTAAGAGACATAATAAACCGGTAGTTCGATTAACTTATGATGAGCCAGGGAAAGCTCATGATCAACCTATTACTATTATCCATCGCGGGGTTGTCATTACTATAGGTAAAGATTAAGAGCCATAGGGTCTTTACATGAGGTTCATCCTATCCCCGAAGTTCTAGTAGTTCTTTGGTAGTCTGTTGAGGACACCAGACATTTAGTGGGGGGAGAGTGTAACCCGTATGGTAAAACATAAGAGAAATCTAAGATACTAAATAGAAAGGATAAGTTCATTTATTCTTTCCTTTTATTTCAATTAACATTTCAAAGTTCATATAAAGTTATTAAAAATGTGTTTACATTTTTTAAAATAAGCTATCTTTACTTTGTGGGGAATTGCCAGCGAAAATTGTATTTTCCTACGGGAGTACGGTCTGTGAAGGTAACACAGGTGTGAGGGAGAAAGAGAGTTGGGTTGAGCGCAAGTTTTTTTTTGAGTGTTGTTTTTGGTCCGGCGAGAGAGGAGATAGCAGAGAAGGAGCAGTTAGCTGGGTTTCGAAGTGTTTAAGCATAAACTTGTCGTCAGGAGAAGTTGTAGTACACAGTATGCAAGTTAGCAGGACACGGTAGAGTTTCAACGAGAAGCTGTTGGACTGTGTTTGTTTTCTTCGTCGCTGTATGTACTCGAGAGCTAGCGCGAAGCTAACCTAGCTGTTCGCTAATATGGACTGCTGTAAGCTGCGGTTTCGCTGTTAGAGTGAAACTTAAAGGGCTACAGAAGATCATTACCGGACAGGATAACGAGAGACGGACTCCAGATAGTCACTCTGAGTGCCCGCGTCACTCAGAGTACCTCTGGCTACGTGGGAAACGAGGACTCGGACTCCAGATAGTCACTCTGAGCGCCCGCATCGCTCAGAGTACCTCTGGCAACGTGGGAACTGAGAGCCTGGTGGATTACGTGGAGAGCACATGGAAACCACACAACTGCCTCGTTCGTAAGCTGCTGTTTTTTTCGGACTGCTGGAAGGGTTTTTTTGGACCACAGGGCGAAGGATTCATCCGTGGAAAATCACGATTACCAAGGTACTGAGTTGCACTTTAATATCTTGCTCTTTGAGTGAAGAGGCTCTGGACTGTTGAGTCTGTGAGACTCCTACAGTCAAGCATCTGCACAGGCCTGCAACGTAGGGTGTATTTTCTGCCGGCATTAGATTTAGGTTTTACAGTAGTGGGATATATTACTGGTGTTTTACACTGTATATGCAGATTTATGGTAATGCTCTTTTTTTTCTGTTTTGCCTGAAACTCAAAACCTGCCGTTTCTTTATTTTTTTATTGTTATTATTTCCTAATTAAAGGAGGGTTTGTATGGTTTACTTTACATGGTGTGTAGTGTAATTTACTTGAGTAATGTCCAATGCTGATCGATCCAAAAGTAGAAGAGAGAGATTCAAATTAAATAGTAAGACTATACTGAAACAAAGAACCCAAACTCACTTATTCACTAACATTGCTTAAGTGAGGGCTACATAAAATGGAGGCACCGCTGGGATCTTTTGGGTCTTTTTGAAGCATTGAACAAGCAAGTTCATATATTTCATTACTGTGGTTTTAAGTATGGCAGATTACATTGGGCTAGCTGCAGTACTGAAAAGGTGGTGTTTTGGGGTGAAGGGTTGGAAGAAGCTAAAGCTCTCTTGGTAATGGTTCCGGAAGAAGTGGAGATAGCCAAGATAGAAAAAACCTTAGAGACTATTAAATGCTTGGGGCGAGTCAGGGTCAGAGGCCGTCAGTTCCACACCTCCTTGAGTTGCCGTATGGTGCTCTGTGAATGCAGAGAAAATGTACCCAGAGAGAATGCCCCAAAGGAAGTGCAGGAGCTGGACAGTGGTCAAAGATGGCCGATAGTCACTCTGGATAGAGATGCAGCTTCTGATGATTTCGCTCAGAAAGTGAAAAGTCTCCTGGACACTGAGGGAAAGACTATGGAAGATATACAAAACTTAGTTTCCAGCTCTACTCCACCACGGCACAACTCTGATCTCCCCGTAAATTCTACTGAGTCTATATTACAAGCGGTGGGCGATCTGTTGGAGAAGACACGTAAACCACAAGCTGAAGGTGGTTATCGGTGTTTGAGGCTGTTCTCAGGAAACCTCCCAGTTCCTCCTAGTGAGGAGCCATTTGACCACTGGTTGGAACAGGCATGGCTCATGGTAGAGGAAAGTGACTGCACTGACAAGGAGAAAAGGTGCAGGCTGATGGAAAGCTTAAAGGGGCCAGCATTAGAGATTGCTAAATCCGTTCGTGAGTCGAACCCCGAGGCAGGTCCCGATGAATACTTGGAGGCGTTGGAAAGTGCATTTGGCAATGCTGAATCTGGGGATGATCTTTACTTTGCATTCTGATTAATGCAACAGCAACCAGGTGAAAAGCTGTCTGATTTCCTAAGGCGCTTGGAGAGGGCCCTCACTAAAGTTGTTCAGAGGGGAGGATTAACAAGTTATAACAAAGACACAGCTCGCCTAGAGCAACTTCTAAGAGGGGCGGTTGCTTCCGACCTAATGTTAATCCAACTGCGTCTGAGAGAGAAAAAGTCCTCACCCCCAACGTTCCTCCAGCTCTTAAGTGAGATCCGCATAGAGGAAGAGTATGAGGCATCGAGGAGAAAACTGAATTCATCCGTCCACCTTGTACAAACAAAACCTTCTCAGACAGACCCAACCGAAATACAAAATCTTAAAGCTGAAATTAAAGAGCTTAAGACCAAGTTTGCCACCTGCATGTCTAAGTCCCCTGATGCCCCAGAGAAAAGGGTGTCATCTGTGCCCCAAGTGCAGTCAAGTGAAGGCAGTGATACCCAAGAACTGGCTGCATTGAAGAAACAAGTCAGAAGACTGCAGCAAAAAGTAGCCCAAAAAGGTACTGCTCCAGAACCCTCAGTACAACTTGCTTCTGTGGCAGCAGTAGAGGCTACATCAACGACAAGAACCCCCAATCGGAACAGACCACCTTTGGAGGAACAGTTCTGTTACCGTTGTGGAGAAAAAGGGCATTTTGTGGCAAAGTGTCAAAATCCTGAAAATCAGAACAAGGTAATCCGAAAGCTCATTCAGACTATACGAACAATGAAAGACAGTCCAGCTGCTTCATCAAGTAATACCACTGACACCAGTTGCAATGTTAAGCAGGGTCTTTTGACTTCTCCCACTACGGCTGGAATCCCTGAAGGACTGATTGGACCACCCAGCATTGTACCACTCAAGGTGAATGGACAGCTCTGTGAGGCCTTATTCGATAGTGGATCACAGGTCACCATAATATTTGAGTCCTGGTACAACACCCATCTGTCCTCTGTCCCAGTGCACCCAGTCACTGGCCTTGACCTTTGGGGTCTAAGTGAGTCCAATGTCAGTTACCCCTACCTTGGGTATACGGTGGTGGACATTGAGTATCCTGCTGAAATAACCGGTGTCAGACATACAGTGCCGGTTCTTGCCCTCATCTGTCCAAGCCCAAAAGAAGAGCAGATTCCGGTCATTGTCGGTACCAACACCAGCCATGTCCGTAATTTGGTACAAGAATGCAGGAAAGAGGGGCGGGACATCACTAGAACTCTGGGCATCCAAGCTTACGGTGAAATGCCAACAATACCCACACACTCTAGCACCCTGGGCTCCCAAGATGACCAGGTGGGTTGTGTGATTTGGCAGGGATCCAGTCCATTGTCCTTACCCCCGGGGAAAGAGGTGCAGGTAACCTGCAAGGTTCATTTTCAGCAGGCACTGGGCAAGGAGGTTCTGATGGTTGACTCCTCTCCATTAGCTCCTTTGCCAGGTGATGTCTTGTTGCAACCTATGGTGGTGCCTTCCCATGCTGTACAAGTTAACAACTTTAGGATTTTGGTCGAGAACCAGTCTGCCAGAGAGACCATCATTCCTATCGGAACTGTCATGGGTCACATTTACCGCACCGAAAGTGTCATATCTGTGCCACGCCAAAGACATGAAAGGGCAGTATTTGACAGTAACCAGATTGACTTTGGTGACTCACCTGTGCCTGAGGAATGGAAAGACCGGCTGAGACAGAAACTAGCAGAACGCCCCCACATCTTCTCAGCTACTGAATGGGATGTGGGCCTTGCAAAGAACATTGAGCACACTATCCGTCTGGCCGACACAAGGCCATTTCGTCAAAGATTCCATTGACTTGCACCTGCAGACATTGAGGATGTAAGGAAACATCTGCAAGAGTTGCTCTGTGCTGGCATCATTAGAGAGTCTCGTAGCCCCTATGCTTCACCGATTGTTATAGTTAGAAAGAAAAATGGAACAATACGGATGTGTATAGACTACAGACTCCTTAACAGTCGGACCATCCCGGACCAATACACAACTCCTTGCACTGATGAGGCCCTGGATTCTCTGTCTGGCAGTAAATGGTTTTCAGTTCTCGATCTGCGTAGTGGATACTACCAGATTCCCATGGCAGAAGAAGATAAAGAGAAGAAAGCGTTCATCTGTCCACTGGGCTTCTTCCAATTTGAGAGAATGCTGCAAGGAATAACAGGAGCGCCTGCGACTTTCCAGCGAGTAATGGAAAAAACAGTGGGAGATATGAACCTCCTTCAAGTCCTCGTATACTTAGATGACTTGATTGTTTTTGGAAAGTCGTTGGAGGAACACGAGGAGCAACTCATTAAAGTCCTGGATCGTCTTGGAGAAGCCGGATTGAAGCTCTCCCTGGACAAATGCCAATTTTGTCAACCACAGATGAAGTACCTTGGACATATTGTGTCTGCCCAAGGTGTCTCTCCTGACCCGCAGAAGATTGAGGCAGTTACCACCTGGCCTCAGCCCCATGACCAAAAGTCTCTAAGATCCTTTTTAGGCTTCTGCGGATACTATAGGAGATTCATTGCTAACTATGCAGCAATTGTGAGACCCCTCACTGAACTGACAAAAGGCTATGCTCCAACCCAGAAGAGTAAGAAAAAGAGTCCAGATCTCAATAAGTCCTATCTGAAAGAGTCAGAGCCCTTTGGAGAACGGTGGGATGACAGCTGCAAACAAGCTTTCCACCAGATTATCCATTGCCTAACACATGCGCCAGTACTAGCCTTCACTGATCCTACAAAGCCCTATGAGCTCCATGTGGATGCTAGCTTCAAGGGCCTGGGGGCTGTACTATACCAGCTGCAAGAAGAGGAACTAAGGCCAGTTGCCAGCAGGAAACTAAGTCAGTCTGAAAAGAAGTACCCTATACATCAGCTTGAGTTCCTGGCATTAAAGTGGGCGGTGGTGGATCGCTTCCATGACTACCTCTACGGGGCGCTCTTTTCAGTACGTACTGACAATAACCCATTGACCTATGTACTGTCCACTGCCAAGCTCAATGCAGTAGGACATAGATGGTTGGCTGCTTTGTCGACGTACGACTTTGATGTTCTTTATCGTCCAGGCAAGCACAACATAGATGCGGACATCCTCTCGAGGAACTTTGATGCTGACACTGAATGGGAGACTATACCTGAGGCAGCTGTTAAATCCATCTGCGGAAGGCTACAGGTACCAGAAAACCCAGAGTGTTCAACCAGATGTGTAGACCAAACTGGAGCTTCCCCAGAATGCGTACCAGACATCTATGCATTCCCATTGAGAATGGAGTTGCAGTCTCTGGAGCATGTTTCAAAAGCTGATCTGGTTCAGGCGCAAAAAGATGACCCAGTCATTGGTCCAGCTGTCCAGGCAGTCAAGCTTAATCAGTGGTCTGTCACCAATCCAGAGCTGTCGCTTCTGAAAAGAGAGAAAGACAAATTGACCATACTGAAAGATGGTCTGCTCTATCGTCTCACTAAGCATCACTCAGGTGGGGAGGTCCATCAGCTAGTCTTGCCAAAGATTTTCCATGATGTTGTATTGAGATCAGTACACAATGACTCTGGACACTTAGGCATAGAGAGAACTCTGGACCTACTCCGTCAGAGGTTCTACTGGCCAAGGATGATGCAAGACATTGAGCTACATATTAAGAGGTGTGGCGAATGCATCACACGCAAGACTCCTGCCCAGAAAGCTGCACCACTTCACCAGATCTCCAGTAGTGGTCCATTGGATCTTGTGTGCATCGATTTTCTCTCAATGGAGACTGATTCCAGAGGCATGAGCAATGTTTTGGTGGTCACCGATCACTTTACACGTTATGCTCAGGCGTTCCCAACCAAGAATCAGACATCTCGAACAGTGGCTAGAACCTTAGTGGATAAGTTTTTCGTCCACTATGGTTTACCAGCTCATATCCATTCTGATCAGGGTCGAGACTTTGAGAGTCGCCTGATCAAAGACTTACTGAAGACTATGGGGATAAGAGAATCTCGGACTACCCCATACCATCCGCAAGGAGACCCTCAACCGGAGTGGTTCAATCGTACATTGCTTTCGATGTTGGGTACTCTAAGCCCTGAAAAGAAACGTCAGTGGAGCCAACATGTTCCTTATTTAGTCCACGCATACAACAGTACCAGATGTGATGCAACTGGGTTTTCACCCTATTCTTTAATGTTTGGTCGTGAAGCCAGATTGCCAGTAGACCTGTGCTTTGAGACGACAACTGACAAATCTGATGAGAGTCACTCGCACTATGTGTCAAAGTTGAAGGAGGACCTCCATCAAGCATACAAGCTTGCGTCGGAGACAGCAGACAAAGTTCAACAAAAGAATAAAATGGCTTATGACAGAAAAGTTGGTTTCCAGGCTTTAGAAGTAGGAGACAGAGTCTTGCTAAAGAACTGGGGTCTAAAAGGGAAGCATAAGTTGCAAACAAGATAGAGTCCTATACCTTATCAGGTTGTTGGGAAAATGCCCAATCTTCCTGTCTACCAACTGAAGAAAGAGAACGGAAGTGGTCATCTGAAAACGATCCACCGAGATCACATCCTTCCTATTGACCAACAAGTGAGATTGCCAACCCCTGCAGAGGGCCAGCCTTGTCCCAACAGATCAAAAACAAAAATCAAGACACCGAAGCAGGCTACAGTTGTGTCTGAACCTCAACTATCCCTGGATTCGGATTCATCCTCAGAATATGAGTATTGTGAGCCAAAAAAACGTTACTACACGAGAGAGAGAGTGAAAGAAGGATTGAGACACACTTTCACATCTGAAGTGACTGCACAAGAGGCCAATGTGAATGAACAGGACATTGTCGCTAATGAAAAGGATTCTACTGATAGCAGTGAGGGGGAACTGCAGCTGGAGGATGGCGAATCCATTCAGGGCAGTGAGTCTGAGGTGAACTCAGTGGTGGATATACAAGAGGAGCCTGATCAATATGGAGAAGATGAACAAGATTCTGCCGCTGAACGGGATTTGAATTCCAGAGCCGGCCCATCTGTCAAAACTCCAAAACCACAAACTCGTGATCAGTTGTACGACACCCCTAATTTAAGGCCTAAGAGACGTATTAAACCGGTAGTTCGATTAACTTATGATGAGCCAGGGAAAGCTCATGATCAACCTATTACTATTATCCATCGCAGGGTTGTCATTACTATAGGTAAAGATTAAGAGCCATAGGGTCTTTACATGAGGTTCATCCTATCCCCAAAGTTCTAGTAGTTCTTTGGTAGTCTGGTGAGGACACCAGACATTTAGTGGGGGGAGGGTGTAACCCGTATGGTATAAAAATATAAGAGAAATCTAAGATACTAAATAGCAAGGATAAGTTCATTTATTCTTTCCTTTTATTTCTATTAACATTTCAAAGTTCATATAAAGTTATTAAAAATGTGTTTACATTGTTTAAAATAAGTTAGCTTTACTTTGCGGGGAATTGGCAGTGAAAATTGTACTTTCCTACGGGAGTACGGTCTGTGAAGGTAACACAGGTGTGAGGGAGAAAGAGAGTTGGGTTGAGCGCAAGTTTTTTTTTGAGTGTTGTTTTTGGTCCGGCGAGAGAGGAGATAGCAGAGAAGGAGCAGTTAGCTGGGTTTCGAAGTGTTTAAGCATAAACTTGTCGTCAGGAGAAGTTGTAGTACACAGTATGCAAGTTAGCAGGACACGGTAGAGTTTCAACGAGAAGCTGTTGGACTGTGTTTGTTTTCTTCGTCGCTGTATGTACTCGAGAGCTAGCGCGAAGCTAACCTAGCTGTTCGCTAATATGGACTGCTGTAAGCTGCGGTTTCGCTGTTAGAGTGAAACTTAAAGGGCTACAGAAGATCATTACCGGACAGGATAACGAGAGACGGACTCCAGATAGTCACTCTGAGTGCCCGCGTCACTCAGAGTACCTCTGGCTACGTGGGAAACGAGGACTCGGACTCCAGATAGTCACTCTGAGCGCCCGCATCGCTCAGAGTACCTCTGGCAACGTGGGAACTGAGAGCCTGGTGGATTACGTGGAGAGCACATGGAAACCACACAACTGCCTCGTTCGTAAGCTGCTGTTTTTTTCGGACTGCTGGAAGGGTTTTTTTGGACCACAGGGCGAAGGATTCATCCGTGGAAAATCACGATTACCAAGGTACTGAGTTGCACTTTAATATCTTGCTCTTTGAGTGAAGAGGCTCTGGACTGTTGAGTCTGTGAGACTCCTACAGTCAAGCATCTGCACAGGCCTGCAACGTAGGGTGTATTTTCTGCCGGCATTAGATTTAGGTTTTACAGTAGTGGGATATATTACTGGTGTTTTACACTGTATATGCAGATTTATGGTAATGCTCTTTTTTTTCTGTTTTGCCTGAAACTCAAAACCTGCCGTTTCTTTATTTTTTTATTGTTATTATTTCCTAATTAAAGGAGGGTTTGTATGGTTTACTTTACATGGTGTGTAGTGTAATTTACTTGAGTAATGTCCAATGCTGATCGATCCAAAAGTAGAAGAGAGAGATTCAAATTAAATAGTAAGACTATACTGAAACAAAGAACCCAAACTCACTTATTCACTAACATTGCTTAAGTGAGGGCTACATAAAATGGAGGCACCGCTGGGATCTTTTGGGTCTTTTTGAAGCATTGAACAAGCAAGTTCATATATTTCATTACTGTGGTTTTAAGTATGGCAGATTACATTGGGCTAGCTGCAGTACTGAAAAGGTGGTGTTTTGGGGTGAAGGGTTGGAAGAAGCTAAAGCTCTCTTGGTAATGGTTCCGGAAGAAGTGGAGATAGCCAAGATAGAAAAAACCTTAGAGACTATTAAATGCTTGGGGCGAGTCAGGGTCAGAGGCCGTCAGTTCCACACCTCCTTGAGTTGCCGTATGGTGCTCTGTGAATGCAGAGAAAATGTACCCAGAGAGAATGCCCCAAAGGAAGTGCAGGAGCTGGACAGTGGTCAAAGATGGCCGATAGTCACTCTGGATAGAGATGCAGCTTCTGATGATTTCGCTCAGAAAGTGAAAAGTCTCCTGGACACTGAGGGAAAGACTATGGAAGATATACAAAACTTAGTTTCCAGCTCTACTCCACCACGGCACAACTCTGATCTCCCCGTAAATTCTACTGAGTCTATATTACAAGCGGTGGGCGATCTGTTGGAGAAGACACGTAAACCACAAGCTGAAGGTGGTTATCGGTGTTTGAGGCTGTTCTCAGGAAACCTCCCAGTTCCTCCTAGTGAGGAGCCATTTGACCACTGGTTGGAACAGGCATGGCTCATGGTAGAGGAAAGTGACTGCACTGACAAGGAGAAAAGGTGCAGGCTGATGGAAAGCTTAAAGGGGCCAGCATTAGAGATTGCTAAATCCGTTCGTGAGTCGAACCCCGAGGCAGGTCCCGATGAATACTTGGAGGCGTTGGAAAGTGCATTTGGCAATGCTGAATCTGGGGATGATCTTTACTTTGCATTCTGATTAATGCAACAGCAACCAGGTGAAAAGCTGTCTGATTTCCTAAGGCGCTTGGAGAGGGCCCTCACTAAAGTTGTTCAGAGGGGAGGATTAACAAGTTATAACAAAGACACAGCTCGCCTAGAGCAACTTCTAAGAGGGGCGGTTGCTTCCGACCTAATGTTAATCCAACTGCGTCTGAGAGAGAAAAAGTCCTCACCCCCAACGTTCCTCCAGCTCTTAAGTGAGATCCGCATAGAGGAAGAGTATGAGGCATCGAGGAGAAAACTGAATTCATCCGTCCACCTTGTACAAACAAAACCTTCTCAGACAGACCCAACCGAAATACAAAATCTTAAAGCTGAAATTAAAGAGCTTAAGACCAAGTTTGCCACCTGCATGTCTAAGTCCCCTGATGCCCCAGAGAAAAGGGTGTCATCTGTGCCCCAAGTGCAGTCAAGTGAAGGCAGTGATACCCAAGAACTGGCTGCATTGAAGAAACAAGTCAGAAGACTGCAGCAAAAAGTAGCCCAAAAAGGTACTGCTCCAGAACCCTCAGTACAACTTGCTTCTGTGGCAGCAGTAGAGGCTACATCAACGACAAGAACCCCCAATCGGAACAGACCACCTTTGGAGGAACAGTTCTGTTACCGTTGTGGAGAAAAAGGGCATTTTGTGGCAAAGTGTCAAAATCCTGAAAATCAGAACAAGGTAATCCGAAAGCTCATTCAGACTATACGAACAATGAAAGACAGTCCAGCTGCTTCATCAAGTAATACCACTGACACCAGTTGCAATGTTAAGCAGGGTCTTTTGACTTCTCCCACTACGGCTGGAATCCCTGAAGGACTGATTGGACCACCCAGCATTGTACCACTCAAGGTGAATGGACAGCTCTGTGAGGCCTTATTCGATAGTGGATCACAGGTCACCATAATATTTGAGTCCTGGTACAACACCCATCTGTCCTCTGTCCCAGTGCACCCAGTCACTGGCCTTGACCTTTGGGGTCTAAGTGAGTCCAATGTCAGTTACCCCTACCTTGGGTATACGGTGGTGGACATTGAGTATCCTGCTGAAATAACCGGTGTCAGACATACAGTGCCGGTTCTTGCCCTCATCTGTCCAAGCCCAAAAGAAGAGCAGATTCCGGTCATTGTCGGTACCAACACCAGCCATGTCCGTAATTTGGTACAAGAATGCAGGAAAGAGGGGCGGGACATCACTAGAACTCTGGGCATCCAAGCTTACGGTGAAATGCCAACAATACCCACACACTCTAGCACCCTGGGCTCCCAAGATGACCAGGTGGGTTGTGTGATTTGGCAGGGATCCAGTCCATTGTCCTTACCCCCGGGGAAAGAGGTGCAGGTAACCTGCAAGGTTCATTTTCAGCAGGCACTGGGCAAGGAGGTTCTGATGGTTGACTCCTCTCCATTAGCTCCTTTGCCAGGTGATGTCTTGTTGCAACCTATGGTGGTGCCTTCCCATGCTGTACAAGTTAACAACTTTAGGATTTTGGTCGAGAACCAGTCTGCCAGAGAGACCATCATTCCTATCGGAACTGTCATGGGTCACATTTACCGCACCGAAAGTGTCATATCTGTGCCACGCCAAAGACATGAAAGGGCAGTATTTGACAGTAACCAGATTGACTTTGGTGACTCACCTGTGCCTGAGGAATGGAAAGACCGGCTGAGACAGAAACTAGCAGAACGCCCCCACATCTTCTCAGCTACTGAATGGGATGTGGGCCTTGCAAAGAACATTGAGCACACTATCCGTCTGGCCGACACAAGGCCATTTCGTCAAAGATTCCATTGACTTGCACCTGCAGACATTGAGGATGTAAGGAAACATCTGCAAGAGTTGCTCTGTGCTGGCATCATTAGAGAGTCTCGTAGCCCCTATGCTTCACCGATTGTTATAGTTAGAAAGAAAAATGGAACAATACGGATGTGTATAGACTACAGACTCCTTAACAGTCGGACCATCCCGGACCAATACACAACTCCTTGCACTGATGAGGCCCTGGATTCTCTGTCTGGCAGTAAATGGTTTTCAGTTCTCGATCTGCGTAGTGGATACTACCAGATTCCCATGGCAGAAGAAGATAAAGAGAAGAAAGCGTTCATCTGTCCACTGGGCTTCTTCCAATTTGAGAGAATGCTGCAAGGAATAACAGGAGCGCCTGCGACTTTCCAGCGAGTAATGGAAAAAACAGTGGGAGATATGAACCTCCTTCAAGTCCTCGTATACTTAGATGACTTGATTGTTTTTGGAAAGTCGTTGGAGGAACACGAGGAGCAACTCATTAAAGTCCTGGATCGTCTTGGAGAAGCCGGATTGAAGCTCTCCCTGGACAAATGCCAATTTTGTCAACCACAGATGAAGTACCTTGGACATATTGTGTCTGCCCAAGGTGTCTCTCCTGACCCGCAGAAGATTGAGGCAGTTACCACCTGGCCTCAGCCCCATGACCAAAAGTCTCTAAGATCCTTTTTAGGCTTCTGCGGATACTATAGGAGATTCATTGCTAACTATGCAGCAATTGTGAGACCCCTCACTGAACTGACAAAAGGCTATGCTCCAACCCAGAAGAGTAAGAAAAAGAGTCCAGATCTCAATAAGTCCTATCTGAAAGAGTCAGAGCCCTTTGGAGAACGGTGGGATGACAGCTGCAAACAAGCTTTCCACCAGATTATCCATTGCCTAACACATGCGCCAGTACTAGCCTTCACTGATCCTACAAAGCCCTATGAGCTCCATGTGGATGCTAGCTTCAAGGGCCTGGGGGCTGTACTATACCAGCTGCAAGAAGAGGAACTAAGGCCAGTTGCCAGCAGGAAACTAAGTCAGTCTGAAAAGAAGTACCCTATACATCAGCTTGAGTTCCTGGCATTAAAGTGGGCGGTGGTGGATCGCTTCCATGACTACCTCTACGGGGCGCTCTTTTCAGTACGTACTGACAATAACCCATTGACCTATGTACTGTCCACTGCCAAGCTCAATGCAGTAGGACATAGATGGTTGGCTGCTTTGTCGACGTACGACTTTGATGTTCTTTATCGTCCAGGCAAGCACAACATAGATGCGGACATCCTCTCGAGGAACTTTGATGCTGACACTGAATGGGAGACTATACCTGAGGCAGCTGTTAAATCCATCTGCGGAAGGCTACAGGTACCAGAAAACCCAGAGTGTTCAACCAGATGTGTAGACCAAACTGGAGCTTCCCCAGAATGCGTACCAGACATCTATGCATTCCCATTGAGAATGGAGTTGCAGTCTCTGGAGCATGTTTCAAAAGCTGATCTGGTTCAGGCGCAAAAAGATGACCCAGTCATTGGTCCAGCTGTCCAGGCAGTCAAGCTTAATCAGTGGTCTGTCACCAATCCAGAGCTGTCGCTTCTGAAAAGAGAGAAAGACAAATTGACCATACTGAAAGATGGTCTGCTCTATCGTCTCACTAAGCATCACTCAGGTGGGGAGGTCCATCAGCTAGTCTTGCCAAAGATTTTCCATGATGTTGTATTGAGATCAGTACACAATGACTCTGGACACTTAGGCATAGAGAGAACTCTGGACCTACTCCGTCAGAGGTTCTACTGGCCAAGGATGATGCAAGACATTGAGCTACATATTAAGAGGTGTGGCGAATGCATCACACGCAAGACTCCTGCCCAGAAAGCTGCACCACTTCACCAGATCTCCAGTAGTGGTCCATTGGATCTTGTGTGCATCGATTTTCTCTCAATGGAGACTGATTCCAGAGGCATGAGCAATGTTTTGGTGGTCACCGATCACTTTACACGTTATGCTCAGGCGTTCCCAACCAAGAATCAGACATCTCGAACAGTGGCTAGAACCTTAGTGGATAAGTTTTTCGTCCACTATGGTTTACCAGCTCATATCCATTCTGATCAGGGTCGAGACTTTGAGAGTCGCCTGATCAAAGACTTACTGAAGACTATGGGGATAAGAGAATCTCGGACTACCCCATACCATCCGCAAGGAGACCCTCAACCGGAGTGGTTCAATCGTACATTGCTTTCGATGTTGGGTACTCTAAGCCCTGAAAAGAAACGTCAGTGGAGCCAACATGTTCCTTATTTAGTCCACGCATACAACAGTACCAGATGTGATGCAACTGGGTTTTCACCCTATTCTTTAATGTTTGGTCGTGAAGCCAGATTGCCAGTAGACCTGTGCTTTGAGACGACAACTGACAAATCTGATGAGAGTCACTCGCACTATGTGTCAAAGTTGAAGGAGGACCTCCATCAAGCATACAAGCTTGCGTCGGAGACAGCAGACAAAGTTCAACAAAAGAATAAAATGGCTTATGACAGAAAAGTTGGTTTCCAGGCTTTAGAAGTAGGAGACAGAGTCTTGCTAAAGAACTGGGGTCTAAAAGGGAA
>NC_051434.1:26392224-26405665 GCF_001649575.2 Kryptolebias marmoratus
TTCCAGGCCTCGTCTTGACACAGGTTTAATGAAAAGGTGAAGGAGCGGAGGGGCCCCTGATCAGTGACGTGTCTCTGTTATCGATCATATCATTTACACATGNCACAGACAGCTGGGAAATACAGAAAATGCTACTGGATTTGCGCCACTGTGGACACAGAGTGGAGCGGGTCTCCTGTGAGATTGACAGCTGTCAGTGCTTGGGGAAGTGGGCGGGGCTTATGGAACGCTGCAGAATAATTGGTGCTTCCACACATTTACTTGCCAAAGTCTCCAATAACACAGAAAAAAAGTCACTAGATTTGTCGCTAGTCGCTTTAAAAAAAATGGCCAGATGGATCTGAAAACTCGCTAACTTGGCCCCTATTGTGCTCCAGCTCGTGTGGAAAACATTGTGCTGCACATTGGTTCCGGTTCAAAAAAAGGGCGTCTGCGTCAAACCTTGTAAAATACATTTTGCTCATTCTCATTCAAGATTGTGAGATCTGTCAGATGTATTTGTGCTCAGAATATATATTGGGAATCACTATTCAATTTTAGTCTACCACACCAAACTTTATCTCAATATCTGCAGAATTGACAGAATTATGCCCATTTTTGTATTGGCTAATGTCATTTATCTGTGGGGGACATTTTGATTTGTGTTGACTGTAAATGGTAATCAGTTGTAGCTGTATATCCCATATTTGCTTTCTGAAAGTTTTACCAAATTCTATCCAGTAGTTTATGAGATATTTTGCAGACAGACAGACAGTGTTGGTTTCAGTAGTTTCTGCCAACATTTTAAGCAAAATCATGTGCAATGTGTGACACTCAGAGTATTTGTTGTAAATGACCGTCAGCGACGATGACACCAAATTTTTAGCTTAATATCTGTAAAATTGACAGTTATAATCTGTGTATCATTCGTTCTTTTCATTTTCAATTGACTATCAAAAATCAAATAATGAAAAACGTTTATTTGTTTTTTTATCATAACACCAAAAATGAAAAAAAAAAACGCCTGGATTTTCATATTTCAAAACACGAAATGGAAAAACGGGCAGCAGGACAGAATTTGATTTTAATATTTAATTAGTCGGGTTTAGGTGACCTGGAAGTTTGGTAAGGAGCGCTAGCAAACAACAAATGTTAGCTTGTTATTGGCCACCATAGACATTGTTTACATAGACACCTCGAAGACTGGTGCTGTCTACTGGAGCTGATGAATCAGCACGACCGCCATCTTGGCTGGGTCCTTCATGTGCCCCCCAGTTCATTTCTTTGTACTGAGGAAGCTGTATGTCCAACTAAAATAATCAGAACTCTCTGAATCTTTACCTGATTTTCAAACAGTTTGGTTTGTTACAAACAGCAAAGATGTAGTTATGATGCAGGACACTTTCACACATTAAAAATATGTGCTATCATGCTAAAATACTCTGTTTTATGATCTTTAACAAAGACAGACATATGGCATATTAATAGATGTATATTTCAATACATTTCATATTTTAATAAAGAAACAAGTTTGATTGTTCATTCAAATTTATTTCACTCTCACACACACATACACCACATCAATAATTTCTTTATATTTTTGTGTGCTGTGCATGCACACACATGCAGTTTTTTTAAAAGGCATGGAAAATTAATCTTTAAAAACTCTAGGTTATTCCAGGGTCTCACACTGCCCGGCTTTAATTGGAGCTGGAGAGCTGAGCTTCACTTTTGGTGAGAGAAAGGGCTGCTTGAAGCTCTCTGCAGCTTTCCTTCATGTTTCTGTGTTTCTAAAATATAAGACACATAATACATAAAAACAATTTAATTGAAAACAATTTAAAAAGGTTTTAGTGTCCCACAGTGTATTGTAATACACAATACATTATTAATTCCTAAACATGCAGAAAAAAACTAAGAGGTAAAAACAGGTTAACAAAGTGTAGTTTTAACTTTAGTTTTACTCATGAATCATAGACATTTCAGGTAGCATGTGCAGTAAAAAAAAAAATCACCTCCTTTTTGGAGATGGGATGGAAAGCTGAAGACACACCGTCTCTAAGTCAGTCCTGTTAAAGTCCTCTGGTTTGAAATGTTCACTGCAGAGCTGAGACGACTCTGTAGCAACAAAACCATCCCTTCTTACTGCAACTTCCCATTGCCTCCTTAAATCTGTGTTATCGAGAAACCTTCAAAAGAAAAAAAACCTGAAAAAGCTAATGAGAGAGGAGCACCAGTTCCTCCTGTTAACATTTCATTGTTTGCCAAATAACGTTAGCTAAGATGACATAATATGGTCAAAAAATGGTCAAATAACCTAAATTATTGTTCAATCTTACTTGTGAAAGGTAATTCTATGGAGTTAGATTTTTTGGTTGAGTTGAAAAAAAATCGACTCAACCAAAAAACAGAGTTTCAAACAAAAAAATTAGTGACTTCAATCAAAAAAAAAAAAAATCTGTAAATAAATTTTTGTTTCGTAAAAAAATATTTTTATGGTTAAAAAGTTTTTAAGATGTTTTTTTTTGTTTGACATTATTATTTTTTTGATTGAATACTACTTTTTTTTGTTTGACATGATTTTTTTTTGATTGAATACTCCTTTTTTTGTTTGACATGATTTTTTTTTGATTGAGTACTCCTTTTTTTGTTTGACATGATTTTTTTTTGATTGAATAATTGTGAAACAAATCTAACTCCATATAATTCCCTGTGATATAAAATCTTGTCAAAGCTGATCGCTCTGTGTTTATTCCTGTTGGCTCTTAGAGAGAGGAGAGATCTGTCCAACATGGCGTCGACGACGGATGTGCTCCGGGACGTAATGGGCGTCTACATATTTATGTTTGTTCAATATCGATCAATCAGGACCGGATAATCCAGTCAGACCCATCAGCCATGGAGACTTACATATTGTTATATTAGTGCTTATACAGCATTGGAAATCAAAGAGCAATCTGTGTGTCTCTTTCCCAACATACTGAAGACTGTACAAAAAACTGCAGATGTGTTTCTCAGCAACAGGCTGTGATCAAGGCCTTACACACCACAGGGCTAGGTGAGACTGGTTCTGAAACTGGTTCGTTGTCAGCAGAATCCCTTAAGTGGCCATTGGGGACAGAGTGGTCAGTGGCTGATCATTCTGCAATAACCTTCCAACCTACAATCCCCAACGTAGATTCCAGAGAAGGGTGGACTAACCTCAAAGTCAGCGAACGCTAACGGTTGGATCCGGCAAATGCAAATTTTTGAGTAAAATAAACAGGCATAATAATTTAAAATAAAGGGAATAGAAAGTAATATACAAGTCTTTTTGTGGGGCAGGAGGGGACTGGTTGACACTTTGCCTGAAAACTAAGTCCAAGCCTTCAGAGTGACAGAAAAGTAGATCCTCTCTATAGTCAGAGAAAAGAGAAGTTAAAGTACTAACTTCCACTCATCGTAGATGTATGTTTCAGATAAAGTGCATGCACAATCATCAAGAAAGATGGGTTCAAGTAAACACTTGTTAAGCACTATGTGGTCATATGTGGCAGTATGGCCTTTTTGTGTTATTTGCATGTCTTATTTTAATACTTGTGTGTTATTTTGTATTTAGTTAACTTTGGTTTGGATTTATTTGGGTTTGTTGTGTTGCATGTTTGTGATTTCTTTTGTGCAAATTTGTTTGAGGCTGTTATATCCACCCACGACACAGCCAGAATCGCCCACTGACTGCTCACGCAGGTGTTCCCCTTCAGCTGCAGTAGCATGACAGGCAGAAATGGGGAAATAAAAAGAGCAGCTCATTAGAGATGAACGGAGAGAGACAATAGCTGGGGACAAGCCAGTTAGTAGATCAGCAGGAGCTAAGGGCATGGCAATTAAAGCAGAAACAAAGCAGGGGTAAAGATGCATACCAGGAGACCTGTGAGGCTAGGGTGACAGAAGCACAGTTGAGATGTGGAGCCAAGCACCCAGCTCCAGCGGATCATGCATGGTTGGAAGGTGCGGAGTCATCCAGGTCTGGTGATGAGGGCAGAGGGAGGTAGAGGCTGCCAAGGAACGCCGACTGGGGAAGGATCGAGTGCTGGAGGTTGAGATCGCCAAGGACAGACGGTGACAGGAACACGCCCCAGCTTCAGCTAAGACTCTGCTTCTGAGTCTGAGTCTGAAGACTCAGAAGCAGAAGAGTCTGAAGACTTTTACTGGCCATGATGCCCTTTAGCATTTAATCTCTTTCTATTCTGCAGACTGCTTTTAACACACTGCTCACTCCTGTGATTGTTTACCTATTTTATTCATATTTGACTGGGTGGTGTTGTTAGCTTATTTCATTTTGTTTGCTTAAAATCAGTACCGCTTGGCTGCCACACATACACTATATATACTATGGGGTCAGAAAAATCCAAGCAGTTTCAAGTTCCTGAGGGCCCCACAGTGGTTTGAGTAAAATTAAAAATAAAAAAATAAAATCATTGCAAGGAATAAATATTTTCTTTTTTGTTGATAATATGGCCACAACTTCATAAGACCTTCACACTCTGTATGAACCCATGTCCACTGCTTGCATTCTTGTAATATATGCCACAAAATACAGTTTTCACTTGTTTATATTTTTGAGTTCAACTTATTATTTCAGAAATTCCACAACATTTTGGCATCACAAACAAACATCTGGCTGGCAGAAATGTATCAGGAATTATAGAAATACATTAAATTGTTAGAGGTCTCCCAAGAAGAGGAATTGCTGGGCAAAATACATAAAGCAAAACTAGAATTAAATGAAATTATCAACAAAAAAATCAATTCTTAGTATGACTTTGATTAGAAAACTTTGGACATGGTAATAAATCAGGCAGCTTTCTAGCTAACCAGGTTAAAATACATAAGGAAAAAACAACTATATCTGCTGTTAAAGACTTGACTGAAATTACAGTTTATGATCCTGAAAGAATAAACAGCACTTTCAGAGATTTTTACAAAGCTTTATACTCTCCACAGATAAACCCATGAGATAATAAAAATGATCAATTTCTGGATAAAGTAACACTTTCTAAATTATCAGGTAGTCAAGTAGCGGTGCTGGATTCACTGCTGACACCAGTTGAACTCCAGGAAGCCCTCAAAAGCATTCCCAATAAAAAGGTGGTGTCACTTCACTGTTTCTGTGGTGTTGGCCTGGGTGTTGGTGAATACGGGTTTGGAAGGGGGTGCTGCCTCTTTCACGGTGTGTGCTGTGCCTTTTCTGTGGTGCCCTTCAGCTGGCTGTGTTGGCATCCTTCCCTTCGGGGTTGTGGTGGGTGCTGTGTCGCAACACGACAAAAGCTGTAATGCTGCACTTGTGAAAATAAATCTGTTGGATCTCACCTTGGCACTCAGACAACAATTTTAAGTGCCACACTGCCAGACAGGACACGTTAAAAATTAATAAATAAATCAAAGTATAATGTCCCAACCTCCTAGTGGACAAAGAAAGCCATGCCACTCAAGAGCACAGTTCACAATTGTGGAAAAAGGGTTTACAGATAGTAACAAACCTCAGAGAATCATGATAAACAATGTCATACTTTTGAAGGCATTGAGCTGAGGCATTTATATACAACAGGTCCCCATAATCTAAAATAGATAAAAATGTTGCTGTGAAAAGCTGCTTTTTCACCTCAAAAGAAAAAAAAAAAAGATTTATTTTGAAAGAAAAAGCCAAATTTCGGTTTGAGTTTTTTCACAATATTATCATAATGGGGCTTGAAGGTGAGGGACAAGCCACTGATATCAAGACAAAAGCTCCTCACAGTACATGGGGGGTTCATCCTAAGTCCAGCATCCTGAGACTGTACATTAAGAGAAAGAAGGGAGGCAGATGACTAGTGAGAATCAGAGCCACTATAAAGTATGAAACAACCAAGATCCTGGAGTACATCAGGAAGAAAGCCCCCCAATGATGATCTGCTGAGTGAATGTCTTAAACAGCAGAAACCCAATGTGGAAGAGGAGAAAGAGGAACCCTCATGGAAAGACAAGCCCCTGCATGGCATGTACCACTGGCAGATAGAGGAAGTGGCTGATATCAACAAATCCTACCAGTGGTTAGAAAGGGTTGGACTGAAGGACAGAGGCACTAATCATAGCAGCACAAGAACAAGAGGCTGAGGTCTATCATACTATGCAGGACCCAAGATGCAGGCTGTGTAAAGATGCCCCTGAGAGAGTCCAGCACATAATAGCAGGATGTAAGCTGCAGACAGGCAAAGCATACATGGAATGCCACAACCAAGTGTCTGGAATAGGAACATCTGTACCAAGTATCAACTGGAAGTCCCACAGTCAAAGTGGGAGACTCCACCAAGGTTGGTGAAGAATGACAGGGTCAAGATACTACAGGACTTCCAGATACAGACTGACCTTGAAGCTCCCAGGCCTCTGGTAGAGGACTCAAGTTAAATACGGTTATTTAATGAATATATATATATATATATATATATATATATATATATATATATATAAACACTTTCTCTGGTTATGCGTGGTAACTCACACAAAGGGCGATTCTCGCTGAAGTGGAACGGTTTTTATTATACTAGCTGTTGTCAGCCACGCCGTACAGACCAAAACAGAGGTTTTTCTTACCCACTCCCTTTTCTTCCCAGCCTTCTGCACCTCCTGTCGTAAACTGTCATGAACATATATGTCATCTTTAGACCAAGACATGTTTCCTGTTATCAGGTTCTGTGGTTTTGCCAAACGTGAGTAACCCAGAGAACGGACAGACACAGGAGACCAAATAAGGTAAGTATATTTAGTTACACAGAAGAATAAGTGACAGGACCTGCAAGGGAAAGGTAATGTTTCAGTTCAGGATTCAGTAACTGGTAGAATGGTGTGGAGCTACGAAGCAGGAAGGTGAGTTCTTACAAGTGCAGGTAACAGGTTGAGTTTGGCAGTGCGGTCCCAGGTGATCCAGGTGAGTATTTACAAGGTGCTCTGGTGAGAAGGTGTCCAAGTAGGTAGAAGCAGACAGAATTCCAGGTTCCAGTTTCCCAGGTAAGTATTTCCAGTAAGTTCCGGAAAACAGGCTGTCAGGTAGGTTGAGGTTCAACAGGCTTCAGTCGGGTCTCATAAATCCATGCAGGCAGGCAGCTTGGGTATCGGAGCAGACTCGGGCGGAGACAGAAACACTAAACAGGTACAGAGCAGAAACAATGAATCCATATTTCTCAGGTAAAAGAAGCGAGAGTTGGCCGAGACTGTTTACCAGTGGCAAAATTGAAATTAAACCAGGCAGCTCTGTTCTGGGAGAACATGCATTGACACATGTTCTATATTGCAGCTGACAAAACATTTTCCTTTTCCAGCAGACATTGTGAAGCGCTAAAACCATCAAAACGAACATGGTCTTTGTAGGGATCTGGAGTTTTAGCCCCGCCTTGGGGCGGCTCCTCTAGCTCCTCCGTTCACAGGTGATCCAGATCCAGTTAATGAAGACCGCCAGTACTTAAGCCTCCAGCTGAGACCAGACCTTCGCTGGAGCATCGAACCTCCTGGGTTAGATTCTCAGCCACAGTTTCTAACCTAAAGTGGTTGTTTATTGACTACGTTCTTTGTGCACCTTGACTTCAGGTTCTTCGCCATGCTACGGGACTACGACCATCACGGATACTTACCTTGGACCTCTGGATACTCACCTGGACAGGATACTGGCTTGTCGACCTCTGGATCACCTAATACCTCCGTCATCTCCTCCACACCGCTGGACACCTCCTGGATCTGTAAGGACAAAAAGAACATTAACAAAGCCATCTTGCAGTGCTCGGCTGATACTAGGATTGGTACCCGAGACTCACCCTGTTCCTCTTACTTTACAGATCATTCCACGAACCTGTCGCACTGTATATATATTGGGCACCTGTAAATAAATTGCACTTACCTTCAGCTGTTGTCTCTGCGTCTGGTTTTGGTCTCGCTCTTGGACTAGTTACCCGGCGTTCTTGTCAGTCTTCCTGTAACGAAGTGGGTGGAGCTCCACTTGGGTTGCTAGGTGAGTGGCTTGGCTCAGCTTGGAGTTGCTAGATAAAGGGGATTGTGACACTACAATCCCGAGGTTTTTGAAACAGGTCGTTTTGCAGATACTAGAAAACATGTACTTATTGCCAAAAAATGGCTGGGTGTTTTTATTTTTTATTTTTAGCTTGGACTGTTTCTAGAAGTAATAAATAGAAAGTACAACAACATGCAAAACGCAAATTTTGCATAATACCTTAAGACAACTATTTTAAGAGATTAATCACACAATTTTTTTTTTTACATATTTCAAATCTCAGGTGTCAGGACTGAGCTTTTGCGACTTACACAAGGAAATCGAAAACCTAATGCTATTCACAAACTACTCACCAGCGGTCATTGCTTTAACAGAATGAGCTGAAATACTTTGCTGCAGTATTTTTTTTACTAACCAAAGACAATTTTGTGAATCTCATGTAAAATCTGAAGAAACCATTTTAAATAGTGTTGACTTAAAAAGTTAATCAGTTGTAGATGGACATCCAATGATAAATTTCTGAAAGGTTACTCCACATTGTTGACATTGAGCACTTACACAACGAGCAGGAATAAAAAATAAAAAAGCTTTATTGCACAATTAAACAAATTCTTTAGTTTATTGTCAGTCTAATGAGAGGGAAGATAAAAATAAAAGCCTTTCTTTGGAGTTAAAGCTCATAAGCATCAGTTAAAGAGGAATTAATCTTACTGTGCTTTCTTTCTGTTGCCAGGAGGCGTACAGCAGATTCCAGATGCTAAGGAGAAAACAGGATGTCAGAATTTCACCAATTTGTCAAAAGTGAGCAGCCCGGCGACAGACAGACACAGGAGGCTTCGGTAACGATTAGTGATTTTATTTACAGTGACTGTGACAACAGGTATCCGGATCTGGAAGAGAGGACGGTCGGTAAGTATGTGAGAGTGGTATTTGGTTAAACAGGCAGTGGTAAGTGAATGGATTTCCAGAGAGTCTTTTCTTACTGAGTTGAAGAGTGAGTTCAGCATGGAGGGTGGTGAGGAGGTAGGTATTTACAGGTGAAGCGTTTCCAAGTAGCTGTGTTCCAGGTGGCTGGGGTAAGTAGGTCCTCCACAGAATGCAGAGAAAAAGATAGGTGGAGAAGATGAGAGGTGTAAAAAGGAGGAAAACAAAAGAAGGGGACCATGGACATCTAGGAAAATTTGACACCCACAACATGATGCTAGCACCTCTGTACTTTACAGTTGGGATGGTGTTCTCAGACTTGCAAACTTACCCCTTTTTCCTCTAAATGGTCATTATAGTAAAAAGTTCAATTTTATTTTCATCAGACCACAGGATACATCTCCAAAAATTAAGGTCTTTGTCCCTGTGTGAATTTGCAAACTGTAATCTGGCTTTTCTATGTTGCTTTGGGAATTACGGCTTCTTCCTCATTAAATGGCCTTTCAGCTCATGTCGGCAGAGGATTCATTTTACTGTGGATAATGACTTTGACCAGCTTCAGCAGTATCTTCACAAAATCTCTTACTTTTGTTTTGGGGTTGGTACACACATTTCACGCCAAAACATGTTCATCTCAGGAATGCAGAGCTTTTGTCCTTCCTAAGTGGTACAACAGCAGGGCATTCCCATTGTGTTTATATTTATGTATATTTGTTCAAACAGATAAATGTGGCACCTTTGAGCATTTAGAGATACCTATATCATCATCAGGGCCTTCCCAAATTGTTTAAAGGCATAGTAATTTTGGATGAGTTTACATACAGTATATGCAAATAATTACAATTATACAATACCAATTGTAAAATAAATACAAATAATTTTGGAAATCTTAACTGATCTAAAACAGTAAAATTTTAATCTGATTTAATGTCAAACTGAATTTATTGTCAGATGTACTGTCTTTTTATAAAGTAGATGGAAACATCTGGTTTCAGCAGTCAACAGAAAACCTTGAAATGTAAATTGCAGTTTGCATAACTGTCCACTAGACAACAATGTAAGATAATTTATTTCATTGGGCTTTTGCAATTTCTGCTCCAAATCTGTGGAATAGTTTATGAAACCAGACTATTGAGACTTTTTTTCTTGACATTTAATTCAGGCAAGATTTGAGATCTAATTATTGTCTTATGTTGGTTTTATGGTGATACACTTCTGACCTGTCCACACCCCGTCTCTTGCACAGTGACAGCTGGCGATAGGTATCAGCTCCCCAGCTCCCCACAACCCAGAAAGTAGAAGAGGGTCAAGAGAATTGATAGATGGTTTTATAGTATGTTTTTGTTTCGTTTTACTTTTACTTGTTCTTTTAATTGTTAGATAACCAGAATTAACACTCTGTTTAAGGAAGGAGCATTAAGGTTAAGCAGCATTGGTTACAATGCATAATGCGTCTTCTCAGTTCTTTAAAAATTCTCCTTTATTAGTCATATGAGTGTGTGTGTGTTAGAGTGGTCCCGAAATACAAACGTCAACTCCAAACTTCCAAGGTGCTTCTTCATTTTTTTTGTTCCATTGGTGGAAATAATAAATTGGTTGACATTTCACAAGATTTGAAAAATATTAACCACTCCCGCAAGACCCCTGTTTTTGTGCCATGCGGGTCAAATTTTGACTTAGCAATTGGCTGCATTACCTTCTAGCACAGGGAAAACTAATTCAGCATATCTAAGTACTAGTTGCACCATTTGTGCACTTCTGTCTTCTCATGTATTTACAATGGCATATGCAACAAGAGAGCAGAATTTGGTATGGCTGATTGGCTTCCCAACAGACAAGCTACCTGGAAATAGGCTGCCATCTTGGGCTGAGGTTCTCCAGAGAGAGGGCAAGAAGAGCTATAGAGAGAAAATGGAGGCCCAGCTGCAGCGGAATAATGTCAGAGGAGTCTGGAATAGCCTTAAAGCTATTTCTAGCCACAAGAAGCCTGACTCCCAGGATAGTGGGGACCAGAAGTGGGTGAAAGAACTAAATCTATTTTTGAAAAGGTTTGCTCACTCTCCTGATTCCCCCACTACACAGGCACCACTGTTGATACCTTTCTGTCTGGCAAGACCGACATGCTTTCCTCTTCCATCTCCCACATCCACCCCCTTTCTTCTCAATACACAGCCTCCTCCAAACATTTCTCCTGCTTACATATATTCCAGCACAATTACCTCACCCCCTCGATCCAGCCTGACATTCACAGCACTCCAGGTGAGAAGTGAGCTCAGGAAGATAAAGACCAGGAAGGCTGCAGGTCCAGATGGTATCAGCTCAAGGCTTCTCAGGACCTGTGCGGATGAGTTGTGTGATGTGACCAGGTACATCTTTAATCTTAGTTTGAGTTTAGGGAAAGTTCCACAGCTGTGGAAGACATATTGTGTGGTACCAGTGCCAAAAACCCCACACCCAAAAGACCTCAACAGATACAGGCCGGTGGCATTGACATCTCACCTGATGAAGACCTTGGAGAGACTGCTTCTTGCCTACCTCTGCCCCCTGGTGAGTCCATCCATGGACCCACTTCAGTTTGCCTATCAACCTGGCATTGGAGTGGAGGACGCCATTATCCACCTTCTACACAGCACTCTCTCTCACCTGGAGAATACTGGGAGCACAGTGAGAATTATTTTTTTTGATTTCTCAAGTGCTTTCAATACCATCCAACCCATGATATTGAAGGGCAAGCTGGAGTACATGGGTCTGGATCATCACCTCATCACCTGGATCCTGGATTACCTCACAAATTGACCACAGTATGTGAGGACTCAGAGCTGTCAGTCAGACAAGGTTGTCTACAGCATGGGGGCTCCACAAGGAACAGTCCTTGCCCCCTTCCTCTTCACCCTTTACACTGCTGACTTTAGGTACAGCTCTGCCAGTTGTCATTTGCAGAAGTTCTCAGATGACTTGGCTATTGTCGGCCTCATTAAGGATGGAGATGATGGGGAGTACAGAGAACTGATTCAGAACTTTGTGGAATGGTGCCAGAAGAACTGTCTGCAGATTAACACAGGTAAAACAAAAAAACTTGTGGTGGACTTCCGCAGGTCTAAACACTCCCCTTCTGTGCCAGTGAACATTCAGGGAATAGACATTGAGATCGTGAGGTCCTACAAGTACCTGGGTGTTCACCTTAACAACAGGCTGGATTGGACTGACCACACAGCTGCCCTCTACAAGAAAGGACTGGGCAGACTACATCTCCTGAGGAGACTCAGGTCCTTCGGTGTGTGGGGGGCTCTTCTCAAGGCTTTCTTTGATGCTGTGGTGGCATCTGCCATCTTTTATGGAGTGGTCTGTTGGGGCAGTAGTATCTCCACTGCTGACAGGGGGAGACTGAACAAGATCCTCAGGAAATCGAGCTCTGTCCTGGGGTGTCATGTTGACCCGGTGGAGGTGGTGGCAGATAGGAGAATGAGGACTAAGCTTCAGCGTATGCTGGAGTACCCGTCCCACCCCATGCACCACTCTCTGACAGAACTGAGCAGCTCCTTTAGTGCCTGGCTGTGGCACTCTAAGTGTGTGAAGGAAAGATACCGCAAGTCTTTCCTTCCGGCCGCCGTCAGACTGTACAACACCTGCTGCTCTCAGTAGTTCACTACTCTCTACTATAGGCAATAAACCTGTTCGCTTTACTTACTTATCACTGGTATGGTGTTCAACTGTGTGCAATATCAAAATTCACCATGTATAACATAACTTGCCTATCAGATACTATGTGCAATTATTTATTTACTTTAGTCTATGTGTAACATCATTTATCTGCTTACCCTAACATATACAATCGGAATTTACTTATCTTTTTACTATACTGTTTCAGTATTTTTTCTTTTTATATTCACTTGTATTTTTTGTATATTGGTTCTGTTCTGTCCTCTGTGCTGCTGTTACAATGCAAATTTCCCCACTGCGGGATTAATAAAGGAATATCTTATCTTATTTAAACTGCACCATGATGAGAAGCTGGAAATCAGAAGGGCAGCAGCTTAAGTTGTTAGTGAGGTGGTAGGCATCTGGCAAAAAGCAAGGATTCCGACTGTTGAAGACAGGAACATTATCAAAAAGCTGGAGAGGAAGGTGGAACAGTATTGATCAGTAGCTAGGGGAAAGACCAAACGATCTGCATCTCAGATAAAGAAGGAGGATGAGTTCAAGTCAAACATAAATGTGTCAGGTTTTCAGATATACCCAAGCGAGCAGTTTGGCCACAAACAAACGCAGAAACCAGCAGGTAACGGGAAGTGAATTTATTTACAGTGCCAAGGAATATTTACAGAGGGAACCGGAGCCAGGACCTGAGGAGCGGAGAATGAGGAGAGTATGGGATCTGAGAAGAGAGGAACAGCAGGTATGGCACAGGTAATGTTCCGTGTGAATAGTTCTTACTGAACAGGTATGAGTCCAGAACACAGAAGAGATGACGAGATTGATCCTTGTCCAGCGATGGTCCGGTGACAGTTCCAGAGATCGAGG
>NC_051435.1:0-11040 GCF_001649575.2 Kryptolebias marmoratus
GTGAGCTGGGTTTTAACAGCATTTCTGCAGCAAAGCACAACACACAAGCTGCTGAAACACACTGATACAAAAACACACTAATGCACACACACACACACACACAGATTAAAAACACAGCAGCCTGAGTCTATTTCACTGCAGCTGAGGTGGCCCTTGAACACAACATGTAGAACTGCTGTGTGTTTCTGTGTGTTAGTGTTGTGTGTGCTGGATCATGATCCTGGTTTCTGATTCTATTTTAGGATCTGTGTGTCTCCGGGTCACTGATCCCATTTCTGTAGAGGAGTAGTTACAGATGGACTTGTTTCAATTACAGGTTGTACACTGTGTTTAATGTAACACAATAAATTCAAAGTTTCTACTTTTTAAACAGATTTTATATTATTGAGTTGTTTGATTATTACATACATAATAATTTTGTTATGTATTGTAAATAAAAACCGGGGCAGAACCCATAAGTGAAAAATAATCAGTCCTTCATGTTTACAAACAAGAAAGACAGGAAGTTGTCAATAGATCAGAACATGATCGCTGTCCTTCATTTATTTCATAAATGACAGAATAATTCTCAATTTAATGGATTAACTCTGTTTTAATAGAGATAAGCCCCGCCCCCACACTCGTCATCACTTCCTGTGGTAAACAAAGTGAACCCTCACCTGTGGTCATCAGCTGGAGCTCTCCTGTGCTTTTTGCCTCTTCTTCTGTGTTTCCTGCCAGTGGGGGCGGAGCTTCCGGTTGCAGCGCTGACAGCTGCTGAGAAAATAAACAACAGAGTCAGAGTCTATTTCAGACCCACAGTAAACTTTATTTAAAAATAAAAAGAAACAGTCTATTTTAGACACACAGTAAACTTTATTTTAAAAAGAAACTGTCTATTTCAGACACACTAAACTTGATTTAAAAAGAAAAAGAGTCTATTTCAAACACACAATGAACTTTATTTAAAAAGTTTAAATTTAAGAAGGTGAGCATCAACAGGAAGCCTGAATATTTACAGCTCTTCCAAACATTTTATTTTCTAGAAAGTCCCTGAAGTTTAGCTTCATGGAGAAATAAACTTGAAAATGTTAGAATTTGGAGACTGACAAAGGTGGCAAAACCAGAAAATAACGTGAATAAAATCTGTTATTTTGATTAATCCCAGGTCACTGTGAGCTTCAGTCCAAAGCCGAACCTATCCTCACAACTTTATTTTGAAATCACCCGGAAGTAAAATTAGTTCATGAGCCAAACCCTAAGAGGACAAAGTTTCTAAAATGTTGGATTCTTTGCATGAAGTCTGGTGGGACAGCTCGGTTAGTTCTGATAAGTCACACACCTGTTCGCTAACCCGGGTCAGGTCTAATTTACCTATCAACATGTCGGTTTCTGCGTCTCAAGCCGAACCGGGTCAGTGCCGACTGAACAGCACTAGAAGGAGTCGCTGAAAGTCGGAGACGGTCCAACCGGAGCGGTTCCGAGGCTCCACCGACCCTCTCCACGCTCCTCTTACCGGGTCGCGGCCTGTCTGGCAGGTGACGCTTCGCCTCTTAGCTTTGTTAGCTCGGTGGTTCTCCCTCTGGTTCCGACCCAGTTTCTCCTTCACTGGGACGGCTCAGAACCAGCTCCGTGCCACTTCCTGGACCGGGCTCGAGCAGTTATTCTGGGTTTGTTACACGTGCTGTCTCGGTTCTGCCCAACACGATTCAACAGCTGTTCGGTTTGACATCCGACACCCAGCTGTGCGCATGCGCGCTGAGGGACCAGGCTGAAGGCGCAGGGGCGGATGTAGTTGAGAATGAGGGGGGTCAGGGCACTGAAACACAGGAACCCTGGAATGACCACTAAGAAGGATTTTGATACACAGTTCATTAAAACTTTTAGCCATAAAAACAAAACAAAACTAACAAAAAAAGTTAAATCTTCAGAAGATGTCCAAGTATGGTTGTTTAATTATCTTTAAACAGCTAGCAGCTGAGCAGGCTTTTTGTACCTGAAGATGTCCAGAATAACTCTGCTGCTGGTGTGGGGTCATGTCAGTCCAGTAGGAAGTACGAGGATAAAAGGGGTCCATAAAAACATTTTTTTCTCTAAAGAAATTCAGACTTGTTTGGGGCTATCTGATTGCAATTGGATGATGTGGGCAAATTTTTACTTTAGCACAGATATTTCTTTAATGTATGAACTATTTTCTGACAGCATTCAGCATAAAGAGTGAAAGCAACAACATTAGACTCCTTTGTTGAGATTAGTTTTTTTACTCTTATATTTATGGTTTGCTGCCATTCTGTCAGTAAGGATGTCCACGAAGCACGTAGCAAAATGGCAGCACACATTCTTGTCTCGTTACCATAAATTTCACTGTGGCTGGCAGTTCCAGTGTATCTCTGTTTCAATGAGTCAAAATCCCATAAATCTAAACCTGTGTGGAGAGTTCCTTGGTCTTCATGATGTCTCTCGCTTGATGGTAGACCTTATCATTTATGTTGGACTGCTGTTGATTCTTTCAGAACAGGTGAATATAGACTGAGATCGTTTGACACTTGGATCACTCACAGATGGTTTATTTATTTAACAAATGATGTGGCTTTTACAGGGAATGATTGGGACTTCAGTGCAAAGGAGCACACACCACTTTTTAGTTTATTGTTTTACAATTATTAAACATTTCATTTATCTGAAGTATTTTGTGTACTGTGGGTTAATTACTTATAATTAAATTTAAAAAACAATTTAAATTTCAGAATGTACAGCAACATAACATGAAGACTGCTAATAGATGATGAGCCCATTCTCCAAATTTGATGGACCAGTACCGTCTAAGGTGATGAAGGCTCACAAGGGCTATATCTCTAGAGATGGAAAACAGGTGATAGGATTGTAGATTTGGTAGCCGTCCTTGTTTAAGCGCACGGTTTGTAACCCTACCCCTATTTTGTCACTTTCTAAAATACAGACACATATTACATGGACATCTATGTATGAATAGTTGCCAGGGAATAAATATCATGGTAAGGACATAAAGAAAAGAGTCATAACAAGATGAAAGCCTCCTATTTCACGTGAGCTAGACATTTTTAAGATACAACTAATACTTTTTCTTCTTTGTGTGAATGTGGCTCACTATATATTTTAGGTTGGGTTTGTATAAGAAAAACTACATGAACATTAAGAAGAGACAACTCCTCAATGTTTCCCAGTATATCTGATTGTTTATGCTTTAAAATAGATTTTTTCATATGAAAACTATCATTTAGTTTTGTGTTTTTTCTTCTTAAAAGCCCAGTGAATGCTAGTTTAAGGTATGACAGAAAGTACACACACAACCTAAAGAGTTCTGAACTCCTGAAAACTATAACACATTTTATATCAGGTATAGACACTGTCATATTTATTAGGGGTGGAACTAGTGTCTAAAGAGTTGTCACTAACCGATTTCAGTACTCAATGTGAAATAAGTTTTACAATGAAAAGGTAGAGTTCATTTGAACTTATTGCAGAAAATCAGCTTAATGACACATCAGTCCATTTTCCAAACCCACACACTTTGACCTTTCACATTTCCTTGAACAGTTGCAAGCCAGCAGATCCAACCATGCTCCTGAAGCTGGCTGGCCTTCCATCCAATGGAAGGCCAACTTTTCAGTCCCTTGTTCCTTTTCAGTTTTCTATCCTCTACCTACTGGGCTTGAAATGTGTGGGTCTTGCTCCAAGCATCTTCTCCAGATGGCAGCTTGGTAGTTGGCTTGTTGTGCATGTTTTTCCAAGCATGGTGGCAGCTGGTGGCTCTCAATCTCTCCTTTCTTGGCACAACACAGGTGGTACCTCAAATCATTGACTTTCAAAGCCGATGCCTTGGGTGCAAACAGGAGTCATGTGAATGCCTCCAGCCTGTCCATCAGTCTGATGTGAGGTCCCATTCCTGGCCTAGTTCTGGAAACACTTTCTAGGCATCTTTGCTGTTTGAGAGAAGTTTTAATGCACTTGACTTCCCTTTGCCTGCAAAAGCACTCACAATATCACAGCATACTAAGAGGAGCCTTGCAGACTTCTCTACTAGCTGCTGTTGCAATTCTTCCAATATCAATGAATCTCACATGGCCTTTGCTGTTAGACTTTTGGAACAGTTTAGCTCCAATCACATCGCAGTTTGCCAAACATAGAATGAACACATCTGTATTCTCTGAAGCAAAAAAACAAACTTCAAAGCCCTCTCTAGAAGCATGGAGGCGCAAACGTCCATTTTCGTCTTCCTGCTCACAGTGAAGTTCTGGCATCTTTTGACTGCCTTCTTGTGTAATCCTGAAGCATCTATCACCAACTGTTGCAAAGAATACTTTGGTCTTGAGCTTCTCGCAATACTATGCCTTCTTCCATTTATTCACAATAGCTGATGAGATTGGTTTTGTTGTTCTCCTGACTCAAATGTTTCCTCCACAGCCGCACTATGTGTGAAGATGTAATGCTTTGTAGGTGATGGGCTGGCTCTTTCCGTCCCAGGGATCTTTCACTGGTCTTGATTGAGATGTCCTGGTATGTGTGAAATACAACACAAAGTCTTTCACTTTGGCTCTAAGAGCAATGTTTAAAACATTTACTGCCACCTCTCCAAATGTAGACTCATCTCCTTCATTTTGTACTATCACATATATGATGATAAAAAATGGATGGCCACCAAATCTGTAATAAAATCATGTATTTTCCATCTCTATGGATACAGACCTTCCTAAAAACAACAATGAGCATTCGTCATCCCACGCTGTACCGACCACCCATTCTGGCTCTTTGTCTATAAGGGGTGAATACTTTTGCAACCCTCAGAGACATGAGACTTCCCTCCTGTTCCTAAACCTCTGACCTCTGAAGGTCAGACTGTAGAAATGGCCTTAGTTAGAGAAATGAGCACAACAAGGTGATAAATTATAATTTTATTTTTATAGAATACAAACTGTGTTTGGCTTCCTGCCTTTTCACAATAAAAACACATTTCCAATTGAGGCCTCTTCATCATCATCTTCATCACACAGGTATTTACAGGGACATTTACATGCCATTAGCAAACTGTACATTCAGTAGAAAACCTTTTGAACTTTGTCATTCAGAACTCATTTTATTCAGTAGAAAAACAGCTCAACCAGTCAGAACTGTTAGGATCAGGTGACCAGCAGAGTGGAAGCCCCACCCCTTAATTTAAAACACAAACAGTAGAAAAAGCACCAAAAACTATCATCATCAACACATGCATGCAGAAGTTACTGGGACCAAAGAACCACGACTACGGGTCGAACACAGGCTCAGAACATACACAGCAAAAACATGGAGCAGGAATATGATAAGAAGAAGAAAAAAGCATTCAGAAAAACCTGGTAGTACAGTTTTATATCAGAGTCTGCTGAGCCCAGTCCAACTACAGGAAAAAGATACGATCGAGTCCAAGAGAATTCAACCTGTTTATTGGAATCCACCAGAGTCATTTCAACAGCAAAAACAATCCGTGGGGAATGGGGTCCAGAGAGTTTACTACAGTCCAAGCCACTCCAGAAGAGCTCAGCAGAGTCCTGGTTCAGTCCAGATACATTTTATTAATTACACCACGGGTACAAAACCAAAGGTTACCATGGAAATGCTGCTAGTTACAATGAAAGCAGGTGGTACTGTCAGACTGAAGCCAACCAGCAGGTGGGCGCAGTAACCTGACACCTTCCCATCATGCAACAGCTGGGCGTTTGATGGCGCCGAAGAAGGAAACTGCACCAAGTGAAAAAGAACAGCTACAAGAAACACCCGTTTGACCAGTTAAACCAGCTAACTAACTCAACCAGTTATTGCAGTTCAACCAGATAAACAAGTCCATCTAGAAAACTAGTTAAACCTGTTAAATCAGTCCAACCAGCAAAATCAATCTGATCAGTTTAACTGGTTATAAAACTCTGAGATAAACCAGTCAAACCAGGTAACTAGTTAAATCATTTATACCAGTTGAATCAGTCTAACCAGAAACACCAACAATGAATCTGTTAAACAAATCCACACTAGTAAACTGGTCATTTCTGCCTAACCAATTTTACTAGTTAAAGTGGTTAACCAGTTAACCTAGTTAAACCAGTTGCACTAGTTATATCAGTTAAAATTGTTAAACCAGTTACACTGGTGGAACTGGTTAACCTTTTACAACTAACCAGTTTAGTTACAGTTAAACTAGTTAGATGTACCAACATTTAAACCTGCTTAACTAGATAAACCAGGAAAACTAGTTAGCTTAGCTACCTAATACAGATAATAAATGACATTGGGTAAACCGGTTATACCAGTAGCACCCTTCATACAGTTTCAGACGTTAAACAGTTGACAGCAATAAACTGGTGTTATTAGCCTAACCAGTTTTACTAGTTCAATTAGTTTACCTACTTGGGTAAATTAGGGTAATGAGGTAAACCAGTTATCTTGTTAAGCAGTTACAAGAGTTAAACTGAGTGCACAAGTTAACCAGTTTAGAAAAAGGAACATCAGATGGTTAAATCAGTTAAACTAGTTTAATCAGTTGACCGGACACAGCAGCTTCTTTCAGTGATGAGAAGCAGGTTTGAACGGACTTCATGCTGAAGGACATACAGCTAAGTTCACCTGAACACCTATGATGCTTTTAGTTCAAACATTTTAATTTCCCATCATGCATTGGGACACGCGTCAGCCTGCAGAACAAATAATGCCACCTACAGGATCAAGGCACAGCTGGGATTAAATCATTTATACATTTCTGATTGTTTTATCGTCAATCAGCTTGTCTGATCAGCAGAACTCCACTTTCTGTTTCTGGGAAACTCCACTTCTTTTTTTTTGGCAACGCGCTCAGATCTCAGATCCATTTGAGAGGAAGAGGAGTGTGGTGTAAAATCAACCACTTGCTGTGAACAGAGCTGTAAAACAGGACTGAAGGAGGAGCTGATGGACTGAATCTCTGAGAGATTTCCACCAGAAACAATGTCAAAACCATTATCTATGATCCATTATCATCCATTTTCTATACCTGATTATTCCTGTGCAGGGTTGCAGGGAACCATTGGTGCGTCTCCTAGTTGTCACTGGGTGAGGGGCAGGGTTACACACTGGACAAGTCATTAGTCTTTGACTGTCAGAAACATTTTATTAAAAATTCAGGAAACTAGATGAATCTGAAGAAAATGGATGAATATTTTAATAGTGTATCAGCCTGAATGTACATAAGCTGATCAAACCTCATGTCATTAGGCAGAACTAAACTGATGGTCAGATGGGTCAGAATAGCTCCATACATGTAGCTCTGAGGGTGTTCCCAGAGCGGCAGGATCTACCAAGATTGGTCCAAGGAATAAAGGACTGACTGAGTCTTTCAGCAGGGAGAGCAGATACTGGTGAATCATCTGCTCAACATCAATGACACGTTGTTAAAAACTGAGACAGCACCTTTGGAATGGCAGCCTGGGGGGATGGTCTTTATTTTAAAAAAAGGAGACCAGAGACGGTGTTCCAAGGCAAGGCCATAACCACAGCTGAGGTCACCAAGGTAATTTAAAAGCTCCTCTGTGGCACCAAGGACCTCATGTATCAAAGAGTGCACAGCTTTCAGACCAAAGGTTGGTGGACGGATACAGTTTGAAATTCAGATTCACAAAACTGTGCATATGCATGACTTCAAGCACATTTCCTTGGTAAACCCTGACGAAGGTGGAACTGAGCACCCAGAACTCCTCGCCTGACACACCTCTATTTAAATATGCAAATATGTCCTATGTGTGAAATTCTCTCTGCACAACAAAGATTGTCTAGATGCAGAAAAATGTTGGAATTATATAGAATCTGAGTCAGAAACATACATAAATTAGGTAGTGGAACATAAAAACATATTTGTCTCACTGTCCTCTGGCATTTACACCATGCCAAGTGTGAAGCTGCAGTTTGCAGAGCAGAGCACACCTGCAGAAGGAACAACAAGGTGAAATGGTCAGGCATAAAGGTGGGAGTGAAGCGAAGTTCGGCTGTCCATCACCTCTCAACCGATATATTTTTTCAGGTGTGTTATGTTATGTTGTATGAGGTTAAATGTGGTTCAGTTTCATTGTTTGGCTTTAAACCCTAAATACTTAAACTCATGAGAAAACATTATGTTCAGATGCCCCTTGAGTTCAGAAAACTAAATGGAGTCATATTTATATGAGTTTTAATACTTTGTAGTTTGATACTGTCGACTGAAAACTTTGCGTGGCGTTCTCATGATAGGTCAACACTGCAAATATTTACACACACTTTCATGCAACATTGATTTTTATACATCCTGATGTGTGTGTAAAACGTTTTTGTGCATAAGCACCTTTCATGCATGAGGCCCCAGGATTGGATGAGATTTGCCCTGAGTTGCTGAAGGCTCTGGATGTTGAGGGGCTGTCATGGTTGGCACGTCTCTTCAGTGCTGCAAGGAGGACAGGGACAACACCTGTGGAGCTACAGGCAGGGGTGTTGGTTTCCTTTTTTAAAGAGGGAGACCGGAGAGTGTGTTCCAACTATTGAGGGATTCCACTTCTGAGACTCTTCACGAAAGTTTACTCCAGGGTGTCAGAAGGGAGGCTTCGACCAACTGTTGAGCCTCGCATTCAGGAGGACCAGGGTGGCTTTTGTCCAGTCATGGAAAAGAGGACCAGATCTTTAACCTTGCAGAGTTGCTGAGGGGATCATGGGAGTTTGACTGTCCAGTCCACTTATGTTTTGCTGCTTTGGAGGAGGCTTTCGACCATGTTCCCCAAGGCATTCTGGGGGGTGGGGGGTATGACAGGGTCTCTTTAATGTCTTAATGTCCCCTAAAGAATTAGAGAAAGATCAGTGTCCTTGCCACATAGCTGAGTTTGGACTTCACCAGCGCGAGGAAGGGGTCTGTTGGTGTCTTCAGACCATGACCTTTAGCGTGCACCGACCCTGAAGCAGCTGTCTCTAAGTCTGACGTCAAAGTTCAGACCTCCTCATCATAAAGAGTCAGCTGAGGTGGTTCAAGTTTAGGATGCCTTCTGGGCACCTCCCTCTTCTGGTTTTCTTGATGCCTCTTACTGGGATGAGACCCCAGGACTGACCTAGAAGTTTCTGGAGAGAGTATATATTCTCTCTGGTCTGGTAATACCTTGGGATTCCCCAGGAGGAGCTGGAGAGTGATGCTGGAAAGAGGAGGGCTGGGTTTCCATCATGACCCAAACATGGATAAAGGGAATCAAATGTATGCATGTATGTATTTAAAACATCTCTCTGTGTGTATTTAATGAAGTAAATCTTCTGCAGGTGGAGCTGGTGCTAATGAAATTTTCAGACTAGTTCTGTTCAGATACAATGAACAGATATAGAGGAGTAAAAACCATCACAGGGCTGATAGGAAACATCTCAGCTCATCCAGACTCCAAGAGAGTCTCTGGTATCTGAACCAACAGACTCTGTGGTTCAGGTGTTGGAGAAGGTGGTTTACTGACTAGAAGTTTATTTATTCCTGCTGGAGTTAGTGCTCTTTAAGTGCAGTAGTTAATTATGTAATGATTAGAAGCTGGAGTCTCACTGAGACATGATGAAACGCTCCCTGATTCAGATTCTGTTATTGCGTTCAGTAAAACTCTAAAGGATCCCAGATTTGGTCCCAGAGATGTTTGAGATCCAAGCTGCTGGCTTCAGTAGAAAAGACAAAAATATAGAAACAGCAGATCTAAAATCAATAACAAGTTCATCTTGTGCTTTTTGACTCACTGACAGCAGAGCATTTTGGGAAATGTAGTGCAAGGCAGCAGGTGATGACAATACTCCCTGATCTGATTGAGTAAATTGTCAGGGTTAACCAGAGGCTGGTGTCAGGTGGTTTGGGTTTGTTTACTATTGGTTTAATGTCAGTTTGCTGCTGCGTGAAGGAACCAGAAGACTGATAATAAAACTTCTTTCAACCAACAGGAGGAAGACACTGAGTCACAGCCATTTGCTGCTTCAGTCCCTGGTTCTCCAACCTCCTACTCCTCCTCAGAAAGTCACAGGTCAAAGGTCAGTGACTTTGTTCTCCACCATGGCAGCAACCTGCTGCAGCCGATAAGCCAACTGCATCTTCTGACCCGAGGTGTCCTCCTCCAAAGATATGACAATCTGAAGATGGACGGACACAGACATGTGAAGACAGAAGCAGGCAGTTACAATTGAAAGCAGAAGTTTACATACACCATATAAATGACACAAATAATCAAATCAAATGTATTTATATAGAACTGTTCAGCAACAAGCTGGTTCAAAGTGCTTATGCATTTTTTACACCATCTGATGTGAAATCAGAATAAACTTCTCCTGTTTTAGGTCAATTAGGACTTTCAAAATTATTTCTATTTCCTAAATACCTGAATAATGAGAGAGAGAATGTTTTAAGGCAATTCTTATTATTTTCTTCACAGTCAAAAGTTTAAATACACTAAGATTACTATGCTTTAATATTTTGAAAATCTTAATTGACCTGAAACGGAAAAGTTTATTCTGATTTCACATCAGACAGTGTAAAAAAAGCCTGTTTTTTAATATAGAGTATGAAAACTTCAGGTTTCAACTGTATGCATGTATGTATGTATCCAAAGGAATATATTTATCAAAGGTTGCACATGTGCAGGTCACATGACCTGTGTGGGTATTTGAGTTACCTGGTCATAATATTTGTTTATGTACTTGTAAAGTTCATGAAGAGCAACAAGACTGTTCATCTCTGAAGCAAAACTCTGCAGGGAGACAGAGGTATGGTGAGACAGGAAGAAACTCGTGATCTGCTGATTCACAAAGAAATGAAGAGTCTCTCAGTTTTATGGCTCGTTCAGTTTTAAAGCAGAGAAGCAGAACATCAACAACAAATCAGAATAAACATTTCATCTTTTTCTTTCAGCTGATTCTTTCCCAGAATCACCTCAGAGAGTCGTCTTCCTCCATCTAATCACCACATCACATACAGCTTCCCCCAACTAACGGGTTCCTGCTTCTGTCTGTCTGTCTCCATTAAAACAGACTTCATTCAGACTCTTTATTTCTCTG
>NC_051435.1:11140-11958 GCF_001649575.2 Kryptolebias marmoratus
GTTGGGCAGCACCCGGTCAATAAAGTGCCAATCTGCCAACACCTGTCTAAGATAACTGAGATAACTTTTATCATGAACTGCTGTTGTATGAATAAACAGAATTAAAATGTTCTTTTTCTTATTTGTTTGTAGTATGCTAATACTGTGAAAGTGAACCGGGTCTCCATGTTCCAATTGGTATGAAACGGTTCATTTTCCTTCTTTTTGCTTTTTGTTTCAGGCTGAATGAGCTCTGTGACTCTCAGAGTCTGAGGGCTGGTGGGAGCCCACCTCAAACACTGCTGCAGAGTGACCAACAGAAAGACCTTCTGGCCCCCAAAAAACTAGACATCACAGCAGCAGGTTCAGGGGATCCTCAAGAAATAGCCACATTAGACCACCCAAGTGCCACCCAGACATCCCAACCTCAAAGCCCCCGCCAGACATCCAGGTCATCCCGTCCTCGGAGCCCCCACCAGACTTCCCAATCACCCCTTCCTCAGAGCCCCCACCAGATACCCCAGTCACCCCTTCCTCAGAGCCCCCACCAGATACCCCAGTCACCTCATCTTCAGAGCCCCTACGAGTCACCCCAATCACCTTGTCCTTACAGCCCCCACCAGACTACCCAATCACACCATCCTCGGAGCCCCCACCAGACTTCCCAATCACCCCTTCCTCAGAGCCCCCACCAGTCACCCCAATCACCACTTCCACAGAGCCCCCACCAGTCAACCCAATCACCCCTTCCTCAGAGCCCCCACCAGACTTCCCAATCACCCCTTCCTCAGAGCCCCCACCAGTCACCCCAATCACCCCTTCCTCAGAGCCCCCACCAG
>NC_051435.1:13067-19254 GCF_001649575.2 Kryptolebias marmoratus
CCCCACCAGTCAACCCAGTCAACCCAATCACCTCGTTCTCAGAGGCCCCACCAGTCACCCCAATCACCCCTTCCTCAGAGCCCCCACCAGTCAACCCAGTCAACCCAATCACCTCGTCCTCAGAGCCCCCACCAGACAGTGCCACCTACTCCAGAAAGCACAAATGCACCTGCAGCAGCACTAGTACTTCCTGAAACTGCCCTCCAAACCTCCCATTGTCTCAGCCAGTCACCTCCTGGCACCCACATCCCCATCCAGTCACCACCATCATATTCCCTCCATACTGCCACAGCTCCTCAACTTCCTCCTTTAAGCTCTACTCACTATGACGCCTTCTTGCTGACCTCAGTGACGTTCACCTCCAGTGTCTGTTCCTATCTATACTCCCCCCTGTGCTCCTCCTCTGCCTCCCTTCTCTGCTCTCTGGACTTTATTGGCCCTCCGTTCAATCCCCCTCCCACAACATCATCAGCCACATCTCAGTTGGCTACACCTCCTCCAGTTCAGAGTCCACCCCTTCTCGAGTTAACCCCACCCCCTGCTCAGTTGCTGGGTTCTGATGATGAAGAGCAAGAAGACCCATCAGATTACTGTAAAGGTGAGATTATCAAAAGAACCTCAGAGGAACTGATCGTTCTACATAACAGAATAAAGAAATATGGTCAGAAAGTCCTCTAGCAGAACAAGTCTGATGGGCATCCTTCTCCTCGACCCACTGAGGGTTGAGGGGACAGGACAAACACAGGTTTGGTCCAGATGTAGTTTCTATGGGAAGAAAAACAAAAAGCACAAAGTTAAAGGCAGCAATATTTGCATGTACACACAGTGAAGACCTGTAGCAGAGAGAGGACATGTGGTCAGTTTGTCCTCCACAGTCTAAGCCTATAGCAGCAGAACTAAGGGATAGCTCAGGATAACCTAACCCAACCACAACTACAGGATTTAGCAAAAAGAAGGTCTTAAAAGAAGCCAGGGTATGAGAGGAGTCTGAAAGCTTCAGATGAGTTTTACTGACTTATCTTTGTGGTTCAGGTGGTTATTACCCGGTGAAAATAGGAGACCTGTTCAACGGAAGGTACCACGTGGTCAGGAAACTGGGTTGGGGACACTTCTCTACAGTCTGGCTCTGCTGGGACCTGCAGTAAGAACTGCTCAATGTTTGCAGACTGTTCCACAGATTGTGTTGTCACAGGCTCTGAATGTGGTTCTGATTCAGGAAGAAGCGCTTTGTGGCGATGAAGGTGGTGAAGAGCGCTCCGCATTATACTGAGACAGCTCTGGACGAAATCAAACTGCTTCGATGTGTGAGTTTCCCACTTCATGTTCCCCACCTTCAACAGCTACAGGTGTGCTCAATTAACCTGTCTGTCTCTCCAGGTGAGGGACAGCGACCCGTCTGACCCGTTCAGGGAAACAATTGTCCAGCTCATCGACGACTTCAAGATCTCTGGAACCAATGGAGTCCGTATCCTCCTCTGTTACCTGTCTGTCTGCCTGCTTGTCTGTCTACCTGTCTCTCTCTCTCTGTTTCCTTAGCCTCTATCAGATGTCTGTATGGTTCTGGAGGTTTTGGGTCACCAGTTGTTAAAGTGGATTATCAAATCCAACTATATGGGACTTCCTCTGGTCTGTGTCAAGACCATCATCAGACAGGTAACACAAAGTTTACATCTAACAAATGTTGACATCTTAATTTATCAAATCAAGTCAAATTTATATATATATCGCACTTTTCAGCAACAAGGCGATACAAAGTGCTTTACAACATTTTACACAAAAATACAGAGTCAAAACACACAACAATATCTAAACGGGGAAAAAAAAGTCTAATAACAAAATAAACACAGAGACTCGTTCTCACCTGGGGCTCAGTGACTCAGACTTGTTCTCCAACCAGGACTTGGTGACTTTGACTCCTCCAGCCATGACTTGTTATGCTGTTTCCCACTCCAGCTCGGACTCTGTGACTTGTACTCATTCTCCAGTCAGGACTTGGTGACTCACCTACTGACCTGTCGGGACTTATTCCGACTCGCTCTACAGCCAGGACCCTGTGACTTCAACTTCTTCTGCAGCTGGAACTCAGTGACTGACTTTTTGATCAGTTGGGTCTTGTTGAGCAGCTTTGACTCTGATTTTGACGTGGACTCGGTGGTGGTCTTGCAGGTGTTGCAGGGACTTGACTACCTCCACACAAAGTGTAAAATCATCCACACAGACATCAAGCCAGAGAACATCCTGTTGGTTGTTGATGATGTCTACATCAGGAGATTGGCAGCTGAAGCCACCATCTGGCAAAGAACAGGAGCTCCGCCCCCTTCTGGCTCATCAGGTGAGGAGCTATCAGATGTTCGGAGTTCAGGCGAAAAGGAGAACTGGTTAAAACGAGTGTCCTCAGTATGGTTCCTGGTAGCGGGGATTCCCGGTGCCACTGGTTTCCAGACTGTCCTCTTTCTGTCTACTTTTTCAGGTCTAACCAGACTGTTTCTTGTTTCTTTCTCTTCCTGTTTTCCATCTTTGCTTCCTGATGTTTTCTTGCCGTCCACGTGTTCTAGTTAGCACAGCTCCCAGGGACGTACAGGTAAGAGTCCAGGTGTGATGTCTGCTGGTTCCTGTGGGTTACGTCACGTAGAACGATCTCTCTAACAGCACGTAGGGTGTCTGTCAGTAACTGTGTCTCTGTTAAACTTCTGGAAAGTTGTCAAACCTGCGCTGTCCTGCTGTCGGTGTTTTACCCCTCTGTGTGTGTAGGTGGGGAAGTTATCTAAAAATAAGAAGAAAAAGTTGAAAAGAAAAGCAAAACGTCAGCAAAGGCTCTTAAAGGAGAGACTGATGGATTTACAGGTACTGTAATAGTACTTTAATATTACTACAGTAGTACTTCAGTAATATTTCAGGATAACCCCTTGAGATGCATCATCTCATTTTTGAGGGAGTCCTGACAAAACATAACTATAAACAACAGTAATACAATCATAGTAAGTAAATCCAAGATACAATACAAGAGATTTAATATTTCTGTTTGTGTTTAGAGGATGGAGGAAGATGAGGGTGTACCAAAACTTGATGACACGGATACAAATTGTGAGTTCACACTAAAATTGTTCTTGTGTTCTGAGAAAACTGATTTTTGATGTTGATAAAAGCTGTACCTTTCTGTGATTGACATGAGTTTGTTGACCAGATACGAACAGACAAATATGAAGATACATTGTTATTCAATTTTAGGATGCTTTGTTGTTCTACTTGTGTACACCTGAAGTGTTTTAGTGAAAAATGACTGATCCAAATGCGTCATTAGGTGGATAACAGATGTACAGAATTCTTTGTCTACATCAGATGCATCAGATTTTGAGCACACACAGACACACACATCACTTCTCTGTTTGGCTTTAATGACATCTCAGGTAAAGCAATATTTTCCTAACAGGAACCAACATGTTGGCATTCTCACAAACTGTACAGACAGCGCACGTTCACGTCACATTTGAAGGAAAACTTCCTGTTTCTCCTCTCCATTTGCCTTTCTTTTAAAATGAAAAATAATTAGAATCAATCATCTTGGATCACTGGAGACGAGGAGAGAGGCCAGGAACATGGAAGATGCTATAAAGGAGAAAGAGTCAGAAGTTCCAGTTACATTCTCTTCAGTTCATTGGGATATATCTTGATCTTCAACTCCACCTTAAGGGAAATGTTGATTATCTCCTGAATGTGTTGTCACATGTCAATGTTATCTGTGAGTTTGTTACTTTAAAACAAGTGGCACAGCTAAAATCTTTAGATGTTTGGTTGTTGTCTTGAACCCGTGGTTTTTGGTGGTCCAGTGTGATGGATGTCATGATCAATCAGTGTGAGAGGTTCGTTCTGCTGCGACCTTCTGTTTCTAGCCATGAATGCGTTTGTCTCATGCAGAAGAAAGTCTCTAACATCAAACCAAGTCTGAGTATTTCTTTTCTTCTCAGGTCATGTAGTCGTCAATGGCAACACTTCTTGCTGCTCAGCCAATACCAAAGCCAGCCCAGAATCCACCGGATCCTGGTTGGAGGACAGGTGTATTGACCACGCCCCCGGAAGGTTCTCCAGCCCCGCCTCCGGACTATCAGGGTTCTCCAGCTCTGTGATGTCAGCAACGTCCGAGTCTGCGCTTTCTACTCAGTCAGGATATTCCAGTGGACGAGATGGTCAGAGCACACGTGCACGCAGATACACTGCAGTGTGAGCTTTTATCAGACATGTTAGTTTTCTGTCAAACAGTAAACTACACAAAAACAGATGTGTTAAATAGCAAAACCACAGCATTAATTCAAGTGATATATTATTTACAGTGAGTGCAAATGTTTCATACAAGTTAAGTTTAAAGTTCTGTCTTGTTTTCTTCGTATTCCATCAGCACTAAACGCAGTTCAGTGCTGATGTTAACACATAAGTCTAAACTTCAGTCTGGGTTAGGCTTTACCTTAGAAGTCCTCATTGTTTCAGTCACTTCCAACAAACAAAGAGGACCTTCTTGCTCCAGGATTCAATTCCGATTCTCCACTTTCAGGCAAACAGGGAAATCCCTCAAACGCATCTTCTTTGTTTGCTGCTTAGTAATCCTGAGTGCTGATAACAATCAGCAGAGTAGACTTTGGTTGATGTAAAAGTTTTTAAAGGTAAAACAGATGCTGGTTCCCTTTTTTATAGATAGCTTCACAGTTTGCATCAAACGTCAGTTTAATTTGAATAACTCTACCCAAATATTTGTATGTTTCAAAGACTCTTTAAAAAGTGAGTTACTGTGCCTGCAGGTCTTTGCTAAAATCAATGACCGTGTTTTCTTTTTAACTCTTCATCCCATCCAGAACCACAGGGCCATGGCATGTTGCAGTTTGGTTAAGTAGACTGAGAATGGCTGCGTGCGTTAAAATAAATCTCCCATCTCTGCCGCTCTTTGCCAGAAGGCTTAGGATGAGGTCTGGTATCTGTAGCGTGATGTCTGACACGCAGCTGGCCTCATTAAGTTCACCTTCAACAGCTCATTTCTGCTGTATGGCCTCATGGCTTCAGGGCATAAAAAATCCAAATGGTAAAAGTAAAGTCAGGTTGAAAAACATAAATGGAAGGCGATGCTGACACAAACTGAGCCCCGGCCACCAACACTTCAGTCCATTCCTGGTTTGACTGGCTTGCTGTGGCTGTGGTGAGTCCCAGACTGAAGGGTGGTGGCGTCGCTGCTACACAGATGGACAGACACACAACAGTTACACACTCTCACACACACTGCTCGTTTCTGACCAGTCAGAGTAAGGTTCTGCTCATTGTGTCTGCAGCTTTCAGCTCCTCAGATTTTGTCATCAACCCTCTGGATCCTCTGAACGCCGACAGGATTCGGGTGAAGATCGCTGACCTTGGAAATGCCTGCTGGGTGGTGAGAAGTCTTCATCTTCTCCTCTTCATTGTTTAATATTTACTTTTATGTTCAACCAGTCAGATTGCTCCTCCTTCTGTGTCTGTGTGTGTCTGTTGACCAGCACAAACACTTCACAGAGGACATTCAGACCAGGCAGTACAGAGCCCTGGAGGTTCTGATTGGAGCAGAGTATGGGCCGCCCGCTGACATCTGGAGCACCGCCTGCATGGTACACGCCCCCACACATGTCAGACCGGAGGGAAACTGGATCACTTTCATTAAGGAACTATTGTTGATGCCACTTTTTACCCTCTGTGTAAAAAACCAACACTTTTACTGCAAATAACAGAAGAATCCCAAAGACAGGAAGTCAGAGGGTGAACTTTACTCTGAAAGTTTGACTGAGGGCAGATAACTTCAGTTTCAAAGATGGCTACTCTACATGTTTTGATTTTAATTATAGATTTGTGTCAGGAAGAGCAGTGTGGTTTTCGTCCTGGCCGTGGAACACTGGACCAGCTCTATACTCTTAGCAGGGTCCTTGAGGGTGCATGGGAGTTCGCCCAACCAGTCTACAGGTGTTTTGTGGACTTGGAGAAGGCGTTCGACCGTGTCCCTCGGGGAATCTTGTAGGGGGTGCTCCGGGAGTATGGGGTACCAGGCCCTTTGATACGGGCTGTTAGGTCCCTGTATGACCGGTGTCAGAGCTTGGTCCCTATATGACCGGTGTCAGAGCTTGGTCCGCATTGCCGGCAGTAAGTCGGACTCGTTTCCGGTGAGAGTTGGACTCTGCCA
>NC_051435.1:20983-26226 GCF_001649575.2 Kryptolebias marmoratus
TGGCCTGGGAACACCTTGGGATTCCTCTGGAGGAGCTGGCCCAAGTGGCTGGGGAGAGGGAAGTCTGGGTCTCCCTGCTTAGGCTGCTGCCCCCGCGACCCGACCCCGGATAAGCGGAAGAGAATGGATGGATGGATGGATGGATGGATTTGTGCTTTACCAGATTTATTTCTCCTGAATCAGCAGGAAATCCAGTCAAATCCCCCACTGTATGTTTTTTGTGTTGTGTAAAAGAATTGTTATATTAAAACTGCATATTTTAAAAGTTTGTTTCAAGTAAACAGTGTTCCCAGGTCATTATTAGAGTTTCATAGTAAACAGTTGACAGTGACTGACAAAGTAGAATAATTTAAATATCTGCAGGACCAAAAACCAACTGTTTCTAGGAACCAAAATGTTCAGAATTGCTTTTGTTTGCCCTATTTTACTAATTACTTAAGATGGTGCCAAACACTGCTGCCTTAATGTAGGTGTGCTTGCTGTGGGATGAACTCCGTAACCCCTGGACTTACTGGACATTTTAGCCAAAGGTGCCATCATCGTGGCCACGGCAGAGGAGAGGGGAACGGCAAAGACACCACTTCCTAGAGTTTTCCTTTCTGAGCAACAAACTAGACGAGCTCAGCTACTTTTAGAGAGAAATTGAGACTTCTCTTCATCTGCAGTTTTGTTTTACGGCGCTGCGGCTGTGTGGATTGATACTGGAGTCTGTGCTGCAACTAGCAGGCTTCCATCTCTACAGAGCACTCTCCAGCAAAGCTAAAGCTGAGTGATTCAACAGCAGCAGTACGACTGCGATGTCCAAACGCAGAGACATTTTTTGTCAGTTGTAAATAGACTGTACTTATATAGCACCTTTCTACCCAACCAGACCACTCAGAGCACTTTCCAACACAATGTGCTCAACTGCCCCCCAACAACAGGGGGTTCTCAGACTTCCTGACTAACAGGAAGCAGCAGGTGAGACTGGGAAAATGAATCTCAGCACTGAAATCCCTCAAGGCTGTGTTGTTTTTCCACTGTTCTTTTTTCTGAACAGCTGCATCTCCATCACTAGTCTGTAAAGATCTTGATGTTTTCTGATCGTACCACCTTCATTACACTCATCTCCAATGAGAAAGTGTCTGCCTACATGTGGGGAGTTGAACATTGATTGTTCTGGTGCAACAATCATGTCCACTGTCTTCACAGCTAAATGCTCTGAAGACAGTGGACATGGTAGTAGACTTCTGGAAGAATCCAGCACCACTCAAACCCCTCATGCTGTGCATCTCCACAATAAGGTCTTTTGAGTCCTTCCATTTCCTTCTTACCACTTGCTTACCATCCTCACCTGGGACCTCAAGTGGAAGCTGAACATCAGCTCCCTCACTTCAAAAGCACATGAGAGATTATACTTTCAACATGATGAAGACAATCAAGGGACACATTTACTCAGCTGTCATTCAGTCTATCACCACCGCCTCCATCACCACGTGGTGTGCTGCAGCCACTGCCAAGGACAAAAGCAGACTGCAGTGTATCATTCGATCCTCTCGCTCGAGGACCTGTCCACCTGCTGGTCCACGAGGCGGGCGGTAAAGATCGTGGCTAATCCTTCACCCCCCAGACTCAGTGTTCATGTTGCTCCCCTCAATAAAGACAGTCTTTATTGAGGGGAGCAACATGAACACTGAGTTTGATCACCAAACTTCTTCTCCACTGCTGCAGAACTGCTGAACAGAGATCCCACCGACCGCAGCACCCTCACACACCGCTGTCAGACTGCACTATACCTCGTATAGACCGTTTTTTCTGGACAATAAGACGCACTTAAAAGCCTGCAGTTTTCTCAAAAAACAACACTGTGTCATATATATATATATATATATATATATATATATATATATATATATATAAGAAGTCATAATATTTTATTCCTAATTTTTGTAAACTACAAAGCTGCACCGTTTGCAGCATTAAGGCTCAGTTATAGTGCTGCAAAGGGCTGATTGAACGGTGGAGGCGTTTATACTTGACGCTTACAGTGGTGCAGTGTTCTTCCGTAAGTTTTCAACCGTTTGATTATCTGTGATCTCTCATAGAGGGATCATAGAAATGCTGATACAGGCGAACCAGCTCTGCTACAGCATCAAAATCGTCCAAATTGAATGGAGCGCGGCGCGTGCGGTCCACACAAAGTTACAAAAATTGGGAGGTACACAAGTCTGGTGCGCTTTATATATGACAAAAATTTGAAAATGGACCATTCATTGACAGTGCATCCTATAGAGGTAGATGTTATCCTGTGCTGCTAATTTATTTGTATTAATCTTAAGTGTTTTTTTTCTTTTGCACCCAACACCAAAGCAAAGTCCTCATATCTGTATAACTACTTGGCAGTAAAAATGTTCTGATTCTGAATTTAAAAAATGGTTCAACCTAAAATCTTTGGAATTTGTGAAATTGTCAGACAGGTTCTGTAGTTTTGTGACCTTTTGTTGTTTGTTTCAGGCATTTGAGCTTGCAACTGGAGATTATCTGTTTGAGCCTCATTCAGGAGAAGACTACACCAGAGATGAAGGTGCTTCTGCAGCCACACAGAACCTGTCTGGATTCTGCACACACTATGCAGCTCCACGTGTTTCCACTCATGAACGTAGTCTTCAGTTTGTGTAAAACCTTACTTCTGTTTTCAGATCACATCGCTCACATCATCGAATTGCTCGGCCCAATCCCTTTGCCTTTCGCTTTGTCTGGCAGGTACTCCAGAGAGTACTTCAACAGGAGAGGTGAGTCACCTGCTTGTAACTGCCCATCATCTTTTGCTCAGTCGAAGTTTAAAAGACCTTTTAAACTAAAAAACCTTTTTTCCAACTTTAGACATGAAACATTATTTCACTGAATATGTTTTCTGGTTAACAAGAAGCCAACAAAATTATTAAAAGCCACTTGTTTTATTACCTCTGAGTCAGAGGGTTTTCCATTAAACAGGTTCCAAGGCTATGCTGGTGTAGATTCTCAGTAATCCAGGGCATGATAAATCAAAAAAGGGGTTAAAAACAAAAACAACAGGACTTCTATTCTGTAGCTGAAGACTTTCTCTTCTCATCTGAGGAGTTTCCTCTGTTCAAAAAGCAGAAAGTGTGGAGTTCCAGCTTTTAAAGCTGCAGATTAACTCACTCTCTTTAATTAAGCAAAGCAAAAGTGAAATAGTGTATTTTTAGACATGCCACTCACAACACTTTGATTGGTTGTTGGTCTCCATTAACCACCCCAAACTGCTGTTGCTTTGACGCTATAAAGGTTGGTGCCAAGTTAGCACTAACTTTTTTAGAATCAGATCCAGAGCTTATGGTGGTGGAACCAGAAAGAGCTGGTGCTGAGTGAGCTCTGGCTTAGGTTTAGTACTGGAACCCGTTTAGTGGAGAAGCCACCAAAGTAAACCTCTGTGATTGGTTGTCATGTTGTTTCCTTGTGTACCTGTCCCAGGTGAGCTGCGTCACATCTCCAGCCTGAAGCCATGGGGTCTTTTTGAGGTCCTTTTGGAGAAGTACGAGTGGCCATTGGATCAGGCGGCACAATTCAGTGACTTCCTGCTCACCATGTTGGAGATGCAGCCTGAACGCAGAGCTACAGCGTTGCAGTGCCTGCAGCATGCCTGGTTATGCACATGAATACGTGCATTTATTCTGGGAAATTATTAACTAGTTCATTCATCAATTAACTGTCACTCGTCTGCATGTCCCCTTCCTTCTGGAGGTTCCACACCAGCCAATCGCCAGCCTACCTTACACGGCGCCCACAGGTGGTTGAACCCTCAGACATTTGGGTTCAACCCAGTTCTCTGGTCTCTGACCTGACGCTCGTTGGTTACATCATGTTCAAACTGATGATTTTGTAACAACTTTAGTCTGATCATGTCAAACTCGGCTAGTTGTTTATAGGTCAATCATTCAGCGTACAGTTGGCAGTCATTTGTTGTCCGATTGTCCATTAGTTGATTATTCATCAGCCATTTGTCTGACAGTTGATTGTCTCTTAGCCGGTTGCCAGTTGATCATCATCAGCTGGTCAATCGTCAGTCAGTAGGTTGTCAGTGTTATTAGTTTATTCTTTTATTATTCTTTGAATCGCAGCTTTTGTAAGGTGCTACAGAATATAAAGATACTGACATTGACATTTGGTCAATTGTTCGTTGGTCGGTCATCAGTTGGTTGATTATCCTTTAGTCAATCGTCAGTTGGTTAATTGTCCATCGGTTAGTTTTTTATAAGTTGGTTAATGATTCTTGAGCTATAGAATAATTGTCTTTGTTTACTTTTGTTGAATTTTTGTTTTTCTGCTGACTCTTTGTTGATATTTATTCATTGATCTGCCACTTTTTAATGTGATAATATCATTATTGATCAGAGACCGTTAAGCCCCTTGAAGCTCTTTTTGAAGTAACTTCCTGACTGTAAACCTTCTCCCCCACTCTGTGAGATTGATCACCTTATTGATGAGTATTGATTTCCAGTTGTTTGTAGCTGAAGGTTAACCAAACAGTATTGAGTATGATTGATCTGACCCGTTTCCGTGTTCTTATAAAGAATTGTGCCTTAATCCCTCCTACCCTCCCTGTGCCGTTGTGACATCATTATTGATATCACTGCAGATTCAACTACAACTGTTTGTGTGAAATATTTTCTCTTTAATGCAGACCTCTAAACTGATCTGGAGCCAATGAGCCTGAATTGTACTTAAAGGCAGAAATGAAAGCAAAGATTCACAGAAACTCTAAAAAAGAGGTTTGTTCTGAACATCAGCTGTGAATTTTAAAGAGTACAGATTCTTGTTCTTGAGGTCCAGAAACAGTTGATGTCAAGGAATAAAAATGACAAACTTTTAGGAAAAAAGAAAAATCATTTCTTCCTCTGATGTTTTAACTAATGTGAATGAACCTGGAAACATCAGAATAAATCGGAATAATTTATATTTCTTGTTCAAATGTGTTAAACTGTAAAAACAGAATTACTTTCTGTTGGTGGTCAAACCTCTGACTCAGCTGAAACCCATGGAGCTCTAAACCCGGTCCTGTTGGAGTCCTAAACCTGGTCCTGTTGGAGCTCTAAACCCGGTCCTGTTGGAGTCCTAAACCCGGTCCTGTTGGAGCTCTAAACCCGGTCCTGTTGAAGCTCTAAACCCGGTCCTGTTGGAGCTCTAAACCCGGTCCTGTTGGAGCTCTAAACCTGGTCCTGTTGGAGCTCTAAACCCGGTCCTGT
>NC_051435.1:27381-36252 GCF_001649575.2 Kryptolebias marmoratus
GGTCCTGTTGGAGCTCTAAACCTGGTCCTGTTGGAGCTCTAAACCTGGTCCTGTTGGAGCTCTAAACCTGGTCCTGTTGGAGCTCTAAACCTGGTCCTGTTGGAGTTCTACAGCCCAGAGTTTAAACAGGAAGTTGGTCTTTAATGACTGAACTCATGTTTTAGATCTTTAACAGTTTTAAACAATCACAGGTTAAGATGGAAGATTTTTTTGAAATTTTCCCACAGATTGTTTAACTTAGGCTGATGACATCACACCGCTGTTTGAACGTTTCAGAATTAAAGTAAACTCTTATTTCCACAACTTTTCCACTTCCTCTATAGTTTATCCACCCAAACTTACTGTAGGTATTTTTTTCCTTTGACCCAGTGTGAGTCTTACTGCGATACAACTGATGTTTTTTTCTTCTCTAATCTCAATTTCTTCTGAAATTTTCGCTCATTTTAAAAGAGAAAGATGATAAAGAGAGTTGCTAAGCATTTAAAGCATGTAAAGTAAATTGAGACATTAAAGAAATTACAATTATATCTTTTTTTTTTAAAGAAATTAGACTGAAACAGCAGTGAAACGTTACTGCAGTTTGATGGAGCGTGTTGGTGGAGGAAAATTAATCAAGTTAACTTTTCACATAAATACGTATATAAATGAAGTGTAGCTGACGCTGTGTTTCTAGTCTTTAAAATAAATTTAAAGTAATTTAATATAATTATTTGTCATTCTGTTTTTCCAACAACATTTCTGTCCCAGCACCAAAGAACTGAAATTAATCTTTTTTTTTAAAAGGAATTTATTTGTGCAGAGACGTAAAAAGAGGATCTGTTTTAGTGTCATTTTTAGTCTAAATTTACTTATTTAACTCAGTTGTTTATCTGGGTGGTAGATGTTATAAACTGAGTGCAGTTTTATTGTTCAGGGCTTTGTTGTGGAGGTTGTAAATGAAATAAGGAGATGGGTGGTAAAAACTCCCAAAATTGATTACAAATGTCCTTTCATGCAATATAGAGCTCCTTCAGTCTTCTTCCTCTGCAGTTCGAACACACTTCTCCACCGGAAACAACTACCAGGACCTCAGAATGGTCCTTATAAATATTTTCTGCTCAGTTTATTTATACAGCACCAACTCACAGCAAGTCATCTTATCTTTACTTTTAAAAGGTGAATTATACGATGGAATGATTTTCTTCAGTAACATGCAGCTACAGCTCAGTTTTTAGGTAGAGATGACAGCTGATTTACTAAATGAATGAAGCAACTTGTTACATGATACAACTAAAAAAGCTAAAAAAGCTGTTTCCATTTAACATCACAACCCAGATTTTATTCTTGCAAATTTCTAGAACCCTTCTTTAATGTAAAACGTAATTTAGTCATCAGGGAAGGAAATAAAATGTGCACAAATGGTTTTATTGTCAAATTTACCTTCCTGGTAGATCAACAGATGGATGCTTTACCTAATTTAGTAGCATTGCCTGGATGAACTAACACGACTGGTCCGGGTTTCCCTCCTGGATCTGAACAAAGATAAGTAGCAAAAAACTGATGGATGAAGGATTATTGGTAGATTATATATGAACCTTTTTTATTTTTACCGATTTAAAAATTCACTGTTTTGTTTTCTGTATGGATAAAAGTGCTCCATTCCAACCATGACCTGCTGCTGATGGTGGTTCTGGAAACAGGAGCCCCGCCTCCCTGATGGCGGCAGCTCTGTGGGCGCTGCAGTCACACGCCACGCTTTGATCAACATGTTGAATAGAAAACAGAAAACCTCTATCTGCAGATGTGAACAGCTGGAACCATAAAGTCCAGGTTAAGTTCAAGTTTGGCTGCACTTCGTCTTCATCACTTCTTCCTCTTGACCAGTGTCCAGCCATCTTCTTCGTCCTGAGGAGGAGGAGGAGGAGGGTGTGTTCTGTTACCTGACAGACTGGACTCCTCACACTCCATCACCTGGAAACACAGATTTAAGATGGTCACCATAGTAACAGATCATTGATGCAATCTGACCCAGTTCCTGCTTTGTTGCCATGGAGATGAATCATTTGCATGATCTGATGAAAGTTTTCAAATTGGAGTTTACCAAGCTGTTCTGGGTGAGGCGTACCTGAGTTTCATCGTCGCTCTCCTCCTCGGACTGTGTGGGCAGAGCCGTGACCTTTGCCCTCTGCGTCTTGTTCTGTGTCAGCGTGCTGATGGTGTGTTGAAGCTGCTGCAGTGCCCCCTGCTGCCACTGAGCAAACAGCTGCAGCAAACGAAGTGAAACCTGCACACCAACAAAACGAGCTCAGAACCGCTCACCACGGGTCACAGCAGAGCATCCGTGTGCACGTGTACCTGTGGTAAACTACCATCCTCCACCACAGTGTCGAATTCCTGATCCATCAGCTCAGACAGAAAGTCCTCCACTTCGCTCTGCTGCAGGTCAGCTGACACACACACACACACACACGTCAGGGTTCTGAACGATCAGACAGACAGCAACGAGGTGCTCTTCAAAATAAAATGATATCATATCTTGATCCATTACTGAGCCAACATTCAGATGAAGTTCATAGCAGAGAGTCTGAACAGGAAGTTGTTTTTAGAGTGGAGCAACATGTCTTAATACCTGGCGTCTGCACAATGTTCCCGCCTCCTTTTGGGAGAAACAGACTCTGGCAGTCAATGAAACACCTGAGATGTTTGACCCAGACTACAACGATCACCAGGGTAAAAAAAAGTTCTTATTAAAAAAAATAACAGCACGAGCCAGAGGCCTGGTGTGTCATAGACTGAATCCTTGAGCATAACGTCTTTTAACTGTTATTCTCATTTATTAAGATGCTTTATTTGGCTGTTCTGTATTAAAATAACATTATTTTAAAGCATGTTAACCAACATTCTTCAGAGTGGGCTGCGAAAGTATCTGAGTCTTTAACCTTAGTGGAAAAAATAATGACAGTGATCAATACCCCAGGGTGACCAGATTCAGGCTCATCTTTCTTCCTTTTAATAAATGTGTGTGTGTGTGTGTGTGTATAAGAAAAAAGCTGTTCCCTTTTCAGGGGTCTCCACAGCGAGTCCTCCTCCTTCTAACTCTGTCTTCTGTGTCCTCTGTCCAACTCCCTCCATGTCCTCTCTAACTGCATCCATATCTGTCCTCTTTGTCTCTGACATCCTTCTGTCCCTCCTCTGCACATGTCCAAACCGTCTCTAACTTTGTCTCCCAGTCCTTCAACCTGAGCTGGACCTCTGATGACCTCAGTCCTAATCCTGTCCATCCTCGTCCCTCCTGAGGAGAACCTCAACATCTTCAGCTCTGACACTTCCTGTTCTGTCTCCAAACCGTCCAACATGGCTGCTCTCACCACTGTCTGTAAACCTTTCACTCCTGAACCTTTTCTCCATCCACTCCGTCCTGCCTGGACTCTCTTCTTCACCTCTTTACCTCACTTTGACTAACAGCAGCACCCAGTTTGTCAACAGTGGCGGTCGTTGTTAACCCGGGCCTCAACCGATCCGGTACAATGTTGTTTGGATGAACTCGCATGTTAGTTTAGAAAAGTGTCCTGACACAACCCTCCCCATTTACCTGGGCTTCAGACCTGCACAAGAGATACACTGGCTTGTACTTCCAAGTGGCTGGATTTTATTAGTGTGGTCTGCAGCTGAAGCCCTAAGCTTCCTTGTTTTACTTCCTGTCTCTGTTTAGAAAAGTGGACAAAAACAAAAATCTGTCTTTTATTTCTGCAGAGGAGGAGGCAACAGAATCTTTCCAGCACCTGTTATTTTCAGACTCTGGGAGGCTCACACTACTGGTTTTCAACCAAAAAGGAGGCGGGGCCATTTGAACAAGAAGGAAGTGACTTTGCTTCAGTATGGGGGAATTTTCCTGCCGTAAGTCGAGAGCACACATTTTCAATTTGAAATTTCATCTATTTCTTCTCAAAACTTGTAATGTTTGCACTCAAAACTTCTGCTCTCTTTCAAATATTCTCCGTGCTCTCTCAGATTTTCTGCTCACACGCAAACCTCTCTCTGCTCCGATCAAATCTCCGCTCTCAAACCTCTCTGCTCGCTTGCAAAGGAGTACAAGGAGTACTGTCACCTGGCAACCGTCCCAACCAATAGAATGAAAGTATTATACTGGATGGTGGGAGACTCCTCGGGTGCGTTTGTTTTCTTCTCGTGGAGGTGCCTGTGTGACTACAACCAATTGCAGCACCTGCTCTTCCTGTGCCGCCCACTGGATGTAGGAGAAACAACCTCAGCTTTCTGCTCTGTGTTACAATTTAAAGATGAGAATTTTGCCCATACAGGCTGCGATTAATAGCTTTGATTTGCCTTACATGACAGACAGCAAGTCTGTGTTCTCTTCCTCACTAAATATCCGCCGGAATCCGTGTATCGTTTGTTCTTTCCATTTTCAATAGGCAATCAAAGATCAAATAAGGAAAAACTGACTGGTTTTGTTTTTATTATAACACCAAAAACAATGCCTGTTTTTTTCATATTTCACTTTTCGGCTTGGATTGAAAACATGACGTGGAAAAACAGACACCAGGACAGAATTTGATTTTCATATTGAATTGGTCGGGTTCAGGCGACCCATTCATTCATTCTATTGGCTGGGACTGTTGCCAGGCAACGCTATTCTTGTTTCGCAAGCAAGCGGAGATTTGATCCATGCAGAGAGAAAGTTTTGTGCATGAGCAGAAAATCTGAAAGAGCACAGAGAATATTTGAAAGAGAGCAGAAGTTTTGAGAACAAAGAGATGAATTTCTGCTTTCAAACTGAAAATGTGTGCTCTTGACTAATGGCAGGAAAATTCCCCCATACTTCACTCTCAGCTGACGGTTATATGAAAGGTAGTAGAGACCTCTGTTACCACGGTCAATTCAAGTTGATTAATATTGAACTTTTCAGCAACAAGACAGTTCAAAGTGCTTTAAAAAATACAGTCATCATGAAAACACAATATAAAAAACTAAACTTATCTAAAACAAGTCATACTAAACAAACTGAGGAAGACCAAACTATGATATAATAAGTGAACACAAACTAAACTAGGATTTAAAAACCTCAGATAAACGCTAGAATATACTAAAATAAACTAATGGTACTGGAAGGCGAACTAACAGTTAAAACATTTCAATAAAAGTCCAACTAAAGGTGTCAGAAGGTTTAAAAAAAATTAATAAATAAAAACCTACCATTGTCTTGAAAATACTGCTGAACGACATCCACCATCCAATCAGCTTTCTGCTGTCCATACACGCCTCCAAATCCGTTGTCCACCGCAATCTGAGAAATGTGCATTCAAAACTAACTTTATTTAAACAGGAAGTAGTCACAGATTCCCATGAAAAACCCAGGAGTTCTTGAAGGAATGCATGTCGTTCTCTCACTTTCATCCCAGAGCTTCAGACTGATAACATGACGTCATTAGATCTGTGTAGCTCTCAGAGGAAGTCGGGATGGCCCTCAGCTACCACCACGTCTACAAAAATCTCTGTGTGTAATAAGGTTGACTAGCTGTGGCGGACATCTTGAACTGGGTTGACTCCAAATATTAAGCAGTTGTAGATTTACATCCAATGGTTGTCTGAGAGTTTGTCTGTCCACTGGGTCATGAGATATTTTATTAACAGACAGTTACACAGACAAGGTCAGAAATATTATTGCCTTTAGCGACAAGCAATGGTTAAAATTCATTCCTTAAAAACACACACCCAGGAGAACCGTTCAGAATCAGGTTCTGAAGTCAGGAACTACCAGAACAGTTCCTGACGCTCCAGTCTCTGAGTAATCTCTCAGAATAATAACAGAAATAAATAAATAAATATCTGTATTCCCTGCCGTAACCTGTCACAGCTGAACTGGGAATTTAGATCAGTAATATTGTATCATATTTTTGCCTTGAGTCTCACCTTCCATCTACCTGCTGCACAGGTTGTTGCCATTTTTTGTCTTATGTTTGTATTTCTTCAGTTTATAAACTTCTTCCAGAGACACAAATGTACCCCATGTCCAAATGTCCACGTTGTCCTCAGGGAGGACATTCAGATGAGCCTTTGGACTGAAGGTCTAACTTAGAGGTGGGTTAAAATGAATATTGCTGTTAGCACGTGTTTGACTCTGTAAACCCTTCAGTGTTTTACTGAAACTCCAGATGAAATGTTTCACAACAAGAACGGAGTCAGACAAAATGAAACCGCTTTAGCCTGCTAGCTTCAGCTGTTAGCTTTCGCCAGCTGGTCACGTGATCGTCCACCTGAGCGTCACGTGTCTATGTCTGACGGTCCCGCCCGTCAACCTAAACTGGACCCTGTTCCGAAGCTCACCTGTAAAACGGGCCATGTGTGAAGAACCGCCCGAACTCCGTCCTTAAAGAGTTCACGTGAGGCCATGGAGGCCGCCATGTTGGATCTGACCGGCTGAAGGAGTCACGTGATCAGACAAAAGTAGCTGATCGGGTTCTGATCTGGGTCTTGTGGGTTTAATTTCAGCTTGAACGCAAAATGTGTGTGTGTGTGTGTGTGTGTGTATTTGCTTCAGAAAAAATGATCCAATCAGATCCAACCCCGGAATCCTTCGGACTTTAGTGTTTGGTTTTAACCTTATTTAGGCTGTGATCAATGTTTGGTTTTGATCACATTTGATCACATTGTTTAATTTCCCTTTGGGATTGATAAAGTATTTTTGAATTGAATTGAAATGAATTTTGTCATTGATCATTTTTTGATTTTTACATTTTGAGCAGCCTACGTGCAGTTCCTGCTGTCGGCCTCTTGGGGCGGTGTTTTCTGACTGCTGTTCGGTTACAGTCACTGGGAAGAAAACAGTCCACCCTCTTTCAGTTCTTAGCTTTTATGGATCAGGACAAACTGATCAGATTTTTATGAGGTTCTAAAATGATTCAAATCTAAATCTCAAGTTAGAAAAGAAAATTAGAAACATCTTGTTTGAAAATGATGCAGAAAAACTGCTCCATGCATTTATCACGTCTAGGCTGGACTAATTTAACTCTTTATTATCTGGGTGTCAAAAGAACTGTTTAAAAATTCTTCAGTTGATCCAAAATGCTGCTGCCAGAGTTCTGACCAGAGATCAGATTTCTCCAGTTTCAACTTGTCCATGAGTGGGTCACAGTGTCAGGGCTCGGGGTTCTCTTGGTGTCTTTGTATTAATTTTCTGTTTTGTATTTACCTCAATTAATTGTTCACAGTATGTTTAGTGAAATGTCCCTGTCTTTTGTGTTTTGTTGTCCATTACCTGTTTATGCTCCCATAACTGTTGTTTCCTGAGCTGCCCAGAGCACTCATTCATTACACCTGTTGCTCATCAGCTCCTCTCAGATGTCCTCATTCAGTAATCACCCCTAGAAGCAGATATAAGCCCAGATATAAGCCTCGTAGGTTTTCCCTCAGCTTCTGTTAGATTTCCACAAATAACTCTGGTAAGTCTCACTTTTTCTTCAGGTGTTCCACCTGATGTCAGACAGGTGACCATACTAAGAGCCAGGTGAACTATTCTCACCTGAACAAACACCTTCCTCTTTGTTATATCCCATAATATGCAGTCTTAACATTTTAGCCAATGAGATGTTTTTAATCTTCACACTAAAAACGTCAGAGCTTCACTCTGACACCTGAATGCATCACAAAAATATGAGGCCATGACAACACTTCCTTTTCACAAAATGAACGCCTGTCACAATTGGAAAAACTCAGTTATTTTATTTTGAAATAAACTTCTGTGTGGTCTCCATGATGACATCATCAGTCTCTGCAGTCATCAGCAGGTATCTGAGAAGAGAATGAAAACATGTTTTTTTTTGTCATTGTCATCATCAAAGTTTTATCCTGTTTTCTTCTTTAGACCCAGTTTGCAAGCTGGGTTACTGGTTCCATCGAATCAGTGTCTTTAGTTTTCTGTGTGAAGTATTATCCTGGAAAAGGACCAGTTTTCAGCAATATTACCAGGTGATGAACATATTTTAGGTTCATTTTCCCAATAAGATGTTTAACATCATCTACCTTTCAGCTCCTTCAAGTATTCCTCAAAGATCTTGTAAAGCTCCTTCACAGCCAGATATTGGGCTGACTCAAGTTTGAAGCAATCTTAAGCTAAGAGATGGGGTTTATCTGACACAAGGTGCTTAAGAACATTCAGCAGCTCATCAACTCACTCTTTCTGCAGGCTGAACACAGTTTGAGAACTGCAGGATGAACATGTTTATGAGAACAGTTCTGCTGTTCTCAACATCTGGCCTCATGTATGTAAGAATGTGCAGCTTTCAAACTAAAAGTTGATGTATGGACAAAATTTTAAAAATGCGTTGGCACAAAGGTATTTAGATCTATGAAACAGTGTGCATGCATGTTTCTGCACACCTTTCTTTGCAGAAAGGTGGAATAATGCACAGCTGGAGGTGCTACTTGGAACACCCTGCCCTGTCCAATAAAAGAAAAATGTAAATTATTATAATACATTGCAGGCTTCCATCTTATGTCTAAATAACCATGGCAAAGGCATTAAGTAAGGCAAATAATAATTATACTTAATGTTAATTAGATGTACTAGTGGAGGCAAGCAGTAAAGGTTTATTTGGTAGTCATTCTTCTAGGGTTAGTTTTCTCTTTCTTTCAGCTGTTCTCTTCTCAGGGTTCTCCACAGCGAGTCATTCTCCTGTCTTCCTACGGCTGACTTTATTACCTCCACCTCTCCAGGTTCTCTTCCACCTGTTCCCTGTTCTCTCCACAGATCACATCATCTGCAGACATCATAGTCCACGGGGACTCCTGCCTGTCCTCATCTGTTAGTCTGTCCATCACCAGAGCAAACAAGAAGGGGCTCAGAGCCGATCTTTGATGTGCTCCCACCTCCAC
>NC_051435.1:36352-53445 GCF_001649575.2 Kryptolebias marmoratus
CCTGGCTAACCTCTTCCTCTGGATAACTTCCTGCACTTCACTATTCCACCACCAGGTGTCCTTATCATCTTGTCTCTGTCCAGATGACACCAAGTCCCTTCCTACCTGTCTCTCTGATCCCTGTGGCTGTAGCAGCCCAGTCATCTGGAAGCTGTTTCTTACCACCCAGAGCCTTTAACGTCTCCTTTCTGAACTCCTCATAACGTTCTTCCTTCCTCAACTTCCAGCTTTTGGTCTTCTTCTCTGCCTTTACTATAAGTCATTCCTCCAGGGTTAGTAATAAAAGGAAAAAGTGGCGGAAAGTGGCAAATGCTGTTAACGCAGCAAGTTCTGAATTCTGGTCCTTGCCTTAAGTTTACAAAAAGGTTGACATCAAAGTTGATGTAGCAGAAATGAGTTATTGAGCACTGACAGTGTGTCAGCCACAGTGTTGGGGACTTTAATATATATGTGCGTCATACAGATGAGGTCATCCCATACAGCTAGCATGGTACGGCTCAGGGACAACTATAATACTGTCGACCTGTCAGGCAGCTCCCTCTGAAAGTCTCTGGTTCCAAGGAACCCCAGTGCTGTGAGGACTTGAACCGGCACTGGCAATGCATGGCTCCTTCTAGTTTCCCTGTATAACACTGGGTTCAGACCAGTAGAGATGAGAACCAAAGGATGACTCAGAACAGTGTCAACAGACCACAGAGACAGGACAGTCTGCTAGGATTATATGTCCTCTCTGGCCTGGGAACACCTTGGGATCCAATAGGAGTTGCTAGAGAGTGTCACTGGAGGGAGGGAAGTTTGGATTTCCTTCCAAGACCTGACCATGGATAAGTGAAAGAAAATGAATGAATTGACTAACATATACACATGGAGTGAAATCTAATTTATTTATGAGAATATTTAAAAACTGGTGTTGACTAAAGTGCTATACATAAAAGGTTCAGGATAACGCAAATGAAAGAAACTATAATAAAAAAAACTATCAGAAAAATATCACATTTAAAATGCTATAAAAGAACAAAAAAGTATAGGATAGAAAAAAATAAGCTTTCATAACACACCCTAGTTTAAAATGATAAAAAATAGTCTTTAATTAGGATTTGAAAGTATCAAGAGTTTGTGATGTTCTAAAAAAGGTAAAAGGGCAGACTGTTCACAGTTTACGTGAAGTTACAACAAAAGCCTGATCTCCATTGGGCTTTATTGTGCTTCTTGGTATATCCAAAATGGTCACCTGATTACTTTGTCCTTTTTGTTTGTAGGTGCTGGTTGGTTCCATTTTTAGAATCAACAGTAAGTGTTAGGGTTTTTAATGTTATCAGTCTACGTGCCACACGAAGGTCAGACGTCGGGCGCCACACCAGCTGGCTCTCCCAAACAGTTATTTGTTATTGTTAAGATGTGTGTGTTTGAACTATGGACTGGACCGGTTTTGGCCGGGTCAGGCCAACCCCTTTTTCTTCCTTTTAATAAAAAAAAAGTCTAAGTAAAGAGTCAGAACTTCTTGGACACCACGCTCTTAGTTGCTGTTGTAGAACTTCTCCTCTTGCGGAAGCTTTCATAAAAGATAAACAAATTCTCTCCAGTGTGATTCTTTCTTAGCAGGTTAAATGACAGTAAGAAACATTTTTTGGATTTCCCTTGTCCCCCGTAACTGAGAATCTACACTGACATTTCTTGTGGCACAATATAAAGATTGTGTATTTGGGTATTGCATTTTAATGTGCAGCAAATATTTAACAAGATGTCTAAGTTCCGCTGCTGGTTCAGTCAGAAAGTTTATTGTTGTGTAGTGTGTAGTTTCTGTACCGTACTTTAGGTTACTGCGTTCTGTCAGGTTCAATTTTGGAGTCACCATTTTGCTTCTCTGAAACTGATTTTTGAGACAGCGTGGCAGCCTGGACAACAGCCTGCAATACAAAAAGACAACAGTCTGAAACAAAACATCACAATAACAGTGTGAAACAAACAGCCTGATATAAAACAGTCTGAAACTAGAATCATTCAGAGAGCACAAACCTCCACCAAGGCCAAAGAGACAAAATAAAAAAGTGCAATCCAGATTATGATCTGCATCACCATCAAAATTTATTAATTTATCCATCCATCTTCTACCACTTATCCATGGTCAGGTTGTGGAGGCAACAGGTCCAGGAGGAAAACCCAGACCACCCTCTCCCCAGCGACACTCTCCAGCTCCTCCTGGGGGATTTCAAGGCGTTCCCAGGCCAAAGAGGATACATAATCCCTCCAGCAAGTTCTGGGTCTGCCCCGAGGTCTCTTCCCAGTGGGACATGCCCAAAAATCCTCCAAAGGGATCGAACCGGCAACCCTACGGTTACAGGACGAACCCTTACCTCCTGAGCCACTGCCATCCCATAATAATACACGTAACCATAATAATAAATACATCTTCAATTTTCCCCAGGAATCCATTGTGTATCCAGCAGGGAAATGTCCCATCAAGGCAAGAAACACCAGTGTCCTTCAGGCCACAGCTCCTAGAAGTCACATCTACAACAGAGGCTCTGAACATGGCCCATTCAAATTTCATGTCCCTGACCCCCCCAGGACTCATGAAGAACTCTCCCAGAGGTGTGAGTTGAAGACCTCATGGACAGGGGACTCCGCCAGACGTTCCCAGTTCACCCTCACTACTAGTTTAAGTTTACCAGTTCCGTCCAGCAGCCTCCCTACCACCAGATCCAACTCACCACCAGGTGGTGATCAGTTGAGAACTCTGTCCTTCTCTTTACCCAAGTGTCCAAGACATAGTGCCACATGTCTGATGACCTGATTACAAAATATATCACCGACCTTTGGCCTAAGGTGGCCTGCTACCAAGTATTCTTATGCACCACCCTATGCTCAAACATGGTGTTCGTTATGGACAACTCATGCCTAGCACAGAAGTCCAATAACAAAACACTGTTCGGGTTCAGATCAGGGAGGCCGTTCCTCCCAATCACCCCCTTCCAGTTAACTCCTTCATTGCCCAAATGGGCACTGAAGTCACCCAGGAAAACAACAGAATCCCCAGATGGCACTCCTTCCAGAACACCATCCAAAGACTCCAAGAAGGCCAGGTCATCCGAACTGCTGTTTTGTGCATAAGCACAAACAACAGTGAGAACCTTCCCTCCTGCAGCTTGGAGCCGCGGAGAGGCGACCCTCTCGTTTACCAGGGAAAACTCCAACACCGTGTCACTGAGCCGGGGGCTTGTGAGTATCTCCCACATCTGCCCGACGCCTCTCTCCCTGGGCAACTCCAGAGTGAGAAAGCATCCAGCCTCTCTTCAGGAGTCGGGTTCCAGAAACCCAAGATATGTGTAGAGGTGAGCCCAACCCATTTAGTTTGTATCACTCAATCTCACACACAAGCTCCAGCACCTTACCTGTCTGTGAGGTGACATTCCATGTCCTTAGAGCTAGTTTATGCTGCTGGGAATTGACATGGCCAGGGACCCTCCTTTGCCTCAGGAGCCAAGGCTCAACCACCAAGTGCTCTACGGCAAGACTTTTAGAAGTCAAGTTGTTTTTTTTTTTTTTCCTTTTATGGATTTACCATGTCCTGGGTGACTGAGAATCTACACCAGCATACTCTGATGATTATGATGTTTGTCCATCAAGGTTTTTGAATCGCTCTCAGTCTGACCCCTTAGCTAAGGCCAGTCTTCCATAGGAGACCCTACCTGGGGCTAATACACCAGACAATATAGCCATCAGGGTCCCAGGGGTACTCAAACCCCTCCACCATGTTAAGGTGGAGATTCTGCAGAGGGGCTAATTGTTTATTGTTGATTATATTTTCCTTAATTTAGTTTCATTTTTGTCATAAAACCTTAAAAACAAAATTTGGTTTCCTCCTTATTCTTTGTAAACATGATAAAAAGTTTCTCTGTGATGAACAACTTTCATCATTCAGTTGTTGAGATCTACTAAATGGTAAGTTTAATCTCAAGGTTGAACTGTCCACTTGTTACACACAGCAGCCTGACAAATCGGTATGAAGCAAACACAATAGGAGTCATAAACCACAGTGTTTTGAAGCAAATGACAACAATCTGACACAAAGACAGCTACACAAGTCTTAAACACAATCTAAAACAGCAGTCTGAAAGAAGTATATTAAGACCTTGAAACTCCTCTTCCTCTTCTGGACGTTTTGCTCTGGGTGGAGGATAATGATGTAAACTTTGGGCACATAGAGCATCCCGAGTGAGACAGAGGCACTCAGAGACATGGACACGGTCAGAGTGGCTGTCTGGATAAACATCTGTGGAGACAGAGACAGTCTCTGAAGGGAACCATTTTCACCTCAACAGAACAGATGTAAAACAACCAAAACATTGGGGAGGTAGGTGAAAGGATTTCAGTTTTATGAACCACTTCAAACCCAGAACTGTAGACAAAAATTAAATTATTTTTTACATCATTACAAATCTGGACAGATCTCTGTTCCATTAAAAAACACTTTTCATGGATTAGTATCTCTTTATGATGAAAGAGCACTAAAAACCTCCCAAACAAAACATCCTGTAAATGTTTATAATGTTTATTATGTTTATAAACTATTTTTTTATATAGACTCTTAAAATCAAGAGAGAAAGGAAAGTGATTGTTTCTTATTTTTTCCAGTTTGTTTGAATTTAAAGCTTTTTTTTATTTTGCCCTCAGATAAATTTGTTTCCTTTCAGGTATTTTTGGTGTTTTTTCTCTGAGCTCTTTGTGATGCTGCTTTTAACAAAAGAGTTGGTTTATAATCCATATAATCCAGCCTAAAACTGTCTCAGCTTTGTGTCTCTAATTCAAGCGAGGTTTATCAGCAGCATTAAATACTCAGACTGAACTAGAAACTGCAAAACACAGACTTTAACCTCATTTCTGGGTCATGTCATGCAAAAGCAAACTTTGAGCTCAGGTAGTCCTTATGTGTTGATCTGCAACAACACATTGGATGTGCTGTTGTCATGGAGATGATTATGTTTCAAAATTACCAAATTTAGCAATACCCAAACCCAAAGGTGTCCTCTGAAATTGTTGGTTCACTGATGTCTGGTTCAGTTCGGATTTATCTGTGTCTATTTTAGATGCAGTCAGAGGGACTGATTTATCACCAGGTTTCCACCTGGAGCAGACAAAGGCTGGAGTTCAAACATGGACCTGCCTGCATCTACCTGGTCTTGTCTGGATTTCTTTTGTTCTACCTGGTTCCTACCTTCTCAGTAGACTGAGCAGTACCAAAGAATATGGGAACGAAGGCGAGCCAGACAATGCAGGTTGTGTACATTGTGAAGCCAATCGGTTTTGCCTCGTTGAATGTCTCTGGAACACCGCGACTCTTCACTGCATACACCGTGCATGTTACCTAGCAACAGAGAAAGCAATGGTTTATGACTGATGGTTACCTAGCAACAGAGAAAGCAATGGTTTATGACTGATGGTTACCTAGCAACAGAGAAAGCAATGGTTTATGACTGACGGTTTCCTAGCAACAGAGAAAGCAATGATTTATGACTGACGGTTTCCTAGCAACAGAGAAAGCAATGATTTATGACTGATGGTTACCTAGCAACAGAGAAAGCAATATTTTATGACTGATGGTTACCTAGCAACAGAGAAAACAATGCTTTATGACTGATGGTTTCCTAGCAACACAGAAAGCAATGGTTTATGACTGATGGTTACCTAGCAACAGAGAAAGCAATGGTTTATGACTGACGGTTTCCTAGCAACAGAGAAAGCAATGGTTTATGACTGACGGTTTCCTAGCAACAGAGAAAGCAATGATTTATGACTGATGGTTACCTAGCAACAGAGAAAGCAATATTTTATGACTGATGGTTACCTAGCAACAGAGAAAACAATGCTTTATGACTGATGGTTTCCTAGCAACACAGAAAGCAATGGTTTATGACTGATGGTTACCTAGCAACAGAGAAAGCAATGGTTTATGACTGACGGTTTCCTAGCAACAGAGAAAGCAATGATTTATGACTGATGGTTACCTAGCAACAGAGAAAGCAATATTTTATGACTGATGGTTACCTAGCAACAGAGAAAACAATGCTTTATGACTGATGGTTTCCTAGCAACACAGAAAGCAATGGTTTATGACTGATGGTTACCTAGCAACAGAGAAAGCAATGGTTTATGACTGATGGTTACCTAGCAACAGGCATGACACCTTAGTAAAATGAACAGTTCACATTTCCAAATTGTCCTTTTTAAAGATATTTGTAACAAACCAAAAAAAAAAAATCCTTAGCAAAGTGAAATTTTAAAAAGAACATGCTGATGTCGAGTTTTGGGTTTTCTTTGGGTTTTTTGTATTCTGTTTATTGTCTTCATGTTTTCTGTTTGTGTTCAGTTATCTTTGTCTTAGTTTAGTTCTTGTTACTCGTGCCTTTGTTTTCTGTCACTATTCACACCCATCTACACCTGTCCTAGCTTCGATAATCATTCCACCTGTGCACACTTTCCTAATCACCTCCTGTGCTTAAAAACCCGGTCATCTCCTCCACTCACCGCTGATTCATTGTTTCTCTGTCCCTGGTTATTTGCCCGTTCCTGCTTGGATTTACTTTGTCGCTCTGTCCTCTCTGTTATTATTCTGCTTTTGTTCTTATTTAGCTTTTGCTGCCACATCAGCTTTTGCTTTGTTTATTTTCTTCATTTAAATAAATTAGTTTATTTTAAATGAGTCTGCGCTCTGGGTTCGCCTTCATCTCCACTACACCTGACAAAAGACAGTGATCAGAGAAAAGGAATTTGTAAAAATCCAAATGTAGAAAGGCCCGTGTGTTGTGTCAACAGTTATATCTAATTTCACTCACACTTTCTGATACAGAGGCATGCAAGTCTGAATTAAACCATCAGAAAATTGAGGGAAACACAACCAGGAATGACTAATTTTTCACAGATCAATGAACCTGTTGGTCAGGTCAATAACTGATCTATTTGTTACCATAAGAATGATGCTGTAGCTGAGGCAGCAGATGATTGACAGGTCAGACATGTCACACTTCAGGATTCCTCGAGCCAAATCTGGGTTTGGGGGGCGGAGCTCCTCGTAGTCAATGATGGTATGAGGAGGAACCACAGCGAACCACATAAACACCCCAAGAACCTGACAAACACACAATAACCTGAAGAGATTCTGTGATGAGTGCCTGCAGGTAATGTGACAGGTGTGTACTCACCTGGACAGAAATGAGGATGAAGGTGATGAGAAGTTGGGAGGTGGGGCTAATGAATTTGGGTGGGGTCACAGACCTCTTGCCCTGTTCAAAGATGCGGTAGATGCGGTTGGTTTTGGTTAGCATGGCAGAGTAAGTGATGGCCATGCCAAGACCCAGCAGGAGACGCCGGAACGCACACACCACCACACCTGGCTCTGCGATCATCAGGAAGGTGATCAGGTAGATCAGAAAGATACCTGTGGAGGGAACAGCAACCAGTGAGGTTAGCCTCTCTGCTGATGACGTCTGATTTACCTGAGCTCACCTGTCAGGAGGACGTAGCTAAGCTCTCTGCCTGATGCTCTGACGATGGGAGTGTCATTGAAGCGGATGAAGGTTATCATCACAGTACTGGTTGCTAGGATACCAAACATGGCAAGAGAGGCCGGCACTAAGGCCCAGGGGGAGTTCCACTCTAGCTTGATGATGGGTGTTGGACGACAGGCTGTTCGGTTGGGGGCGGGGCGCATGTCTGATGGACAGGTCTCACAGGTGAACTCATCCAGCTGGTACTGATACCCATCACAGAGCTGCAGACAACAAGTAAGAGGCTTTCATTAAACTTTGGTCCTCTTCTCTGCCTTTAATCTTTTCCTCTTCTTCAGGCTTTAAAGCAAAAGTGATGAATATATTTGTAGGTACAAATTTTTAAGTTTTATCATTTTTTAAAGAATTATTTAACATAAGTTCTTTGTTAATTTGGAGTATTAATGTAAAACTATTACTTATAATCAAATTAGATTCTTGTCTGTTTTGTTTAACAGTTAAAATCTGTCCAAAGTAACCCTTGAGTCTGGTGAACGATTGTTCAGCCAGGTGTTTGTGAATCACATGATGCTCGTCACTCAGTACAGTGCTGTTAGCTCCGTCATCCTAGGAGAGAGATTGTATATTTCCCATCATAACAGAAGGTTTGTACTCTTTCTTGGCACTTAAGTCCAGCTCTGCAGCCACACTTCCTCCTCTTAATTTCTGTGGGGATCTTCAGTCTTTCAGCTTCAACAGCTGATTCTGATTATAAACAAATGAGCCTCGGCTGAATTGGACTCCCAGTGCTAAGTTTAGACGCAGTAAAAATATGCTGAACTAATCTCAGCGTCAGCGTTAGTCCAGCATCTGCTTTGCTGCAACTAGATTTAAAAGGCAGAGAAATAAAAATAAATAGTTCATTTAGTTCAGCTTAGTTTTGTTTATTTGGTTTAGCTTATTTAGTTTAGGTTACCTTAGTTAGTTTAGCTTAAGTAGTTTAGTTATTTTAGCTTATTTGGCTGAATTTGAACTAAATTGATTTAAATTGTTGTTAAGAGCCCTTAGATAATTTTAGCTATGAAATGACAGACTCAGGTCTGACTGTTGTTCTGGACTAGAGGCGTTACCTCACAGTGCCAACAGCAGGGAACTCCTTTCACCATCTTTTTCCTCTCGCCTGGTTTACAGGGGAAGCTACAGACAGACTCTGGAACTGATCTATCTCCTCCGGACCACTGCATCTCCTCCAGCTGCAGACAGACAGAAGACGTTAGAAAGGTAACATCCAGCAGTTGGACCTTTTTGTTTTTCCACAATCAGTATGTTACATTGAGTCTCAAGTTATTGGTCCACTGGCCGATCACATGGTAACCAGGATGGCTGTGATTGGTCATCTGGAACTGAAAGATGTCATAGCGTCCTGGAGCGTCTCCATTTTCATTGAATAGAACACTTGTCCCTGCACTTCCTGTAAGATGGGGATAGATGGGTCAAGATGTTGGTATAGATTCACAGTCATCCAGGTCATGGCAAATCCTAAAAATTTAAAATCAATCAACTAAATTTCTACTCAGCAGTTCTCCTGTCAAGATCAACCCATTTTTTGTCAAAAGTATTTATATAAAAAGACCAGAAACAAACATTTATATGACAAGAACAACCACCAGACAGGTGGATAACAGAAAACAGAATCAGACATTTGTTTAAGAACCACAAACAAATATTTGTATAACAAAAACTCTTCTTTTAGGATACGTTTACACGTGACTGATCTCCTGAAAATGTGCGGATTTCTCCTGGATTTCCTGATGTTGACTAGGAAAAGGTTGCGTGTTTACACTGTAATTCTGTGCGTTTTAAATCAACTGTAGTTTTCATGCCAGGCCACTAGCTGGTGCTGACACGGGCATGTACGCAGACATCAGTCTCTTGAGTATGTAAACCGTTACATCCTAAATAATGAATATACAAACCTTTATTTAGACCTACAGTGAAGTTGGGTTGCTGCCACACATTGAATATGGTGAGTAACACAAACAGCTCTCTGAGGTCCATGTTGTTAGTGTTTTTTGATCTACTCACACTGCATCCATCTGTATTGTGCATGTGTGTTTAGATGGATCAGAACAGAACATTCTGAACTTGTATTTCCGGAGGTGTGAACTGAGGAAATGTAAGTCCAGAACAGGACGCAGTGAACCTCCCTTTTTTTTGGAATAAAGAAATAATGGGAGTAAAAGTCATTGCTTCTTTCCCTCTCTTGACAATTTGAACTGCTCCTGCTTTAAGAGAGAAAAGATTTAATCTCTAAACAGGGTCATCTCTAAGCAAAGCTTGGGCTCATCTAATCATGAGGCGAGTAATAAGGATGTTGCTTTAGTTGGTCATGGTAAAAAAAAAAGAGTTGAGTTGAAAGGAAATGGTCATGAGGTTCAGATCCTAACCAGTAGAATGAGATACTGGATACAAGCGGCTGAAATTATCTTCCTTTGTAGGGAGGCTGGGCTCAGCCTTAGAGATAAGGTGAGGAGCTCTGGGAAGAAGCTTGGAGCAAAGTTGCTGAAAGGAGTCTGTTGAAGTGGTTCGAACATCTGACTAAGATCCCTCCTGAATGCCACCCTTTGGAATGTCTTGGTTTGCATCCTAGACCTGTTGCATGAATGGATGGATCACTAAACAGGTTACCTGATGGTCTCAACACTATCTGACCTTTTCAAATGACAGGAATACATCTAATTTGTACTTCCAGTGCATTCTCTCAGCTGTCACACCATCACCATAACAGATCCATTCTCCCTGTTAAAAAGTGAAAATTCTGAGCATACTGAGGTGAATCACAGGAAAACCTCAATAAGTGAATCTTTCCATGCAAACACAACAAGACAGTAACAAGTAGCTCTTTGAAGAGGTTTCTGGGTTCAGTTACCAATGCTAAGGATTTCTTTCAGGTTTGAGTGCAGGAAGAGTTCCAGCTGTGGTGCTGATGCAAACTTTTAGTTTTCAGGGTTTTCTTACCATTGAAGTTGACAGTTCTGATGTAATCCAGCAGCAGTCGTCCCTCCACAGGGTCCATGTTGCTGCAGACACCATGTCTGTTTGGACACAGGTTCTGATGCATGTTGTGCAGAGCATGAGCAACGGCATAGACCGCATCAATCACAAACTGAACCTTTCCCTCCTGCTCATAAGATGAATCCTGACCAATCCGCTCGTCCCCTGTAGACAAGCACAGAACGTAGCATGTAAGGTGATCGTATGAAGTGTTCCCACACACCCCAGGAATAAGTGTACCTGTACATTTCTTCTTGTCTGGATTCAGTTTGACTCCAGGTCGAGTCAGTTTACACCTGAAGTCATCTTCCCAAAACTCAGCAAACCATATGTTCCTGCGGTTGTTTTCCAGGGAGCGTGACATGAAGTACTGATCAAAACCTGTACAACACAAAATACATGATCTATGAACGCATAACACAGTGACAGATGAATCTCTGCAATCATCTTTGTCAGGTTTTACCATCAATTGAAGCTCGTTTCGGCAGAATGGTGACAGCACCCTCTGCAACATCTTCCAGCTCTGCAATCGGTGAACTCTTTGCTCCCCAGCTGTCTGAGCCCACAAACAGGAAGTGTCCCGTCAGATTAGCACGCTTTGCTGCTTCAAGAACACACCTACCAATAAAGATGGGAGGAGTCAAAGGGCAGTCATGTGACCAGACAGGTCAAATTAGATGCAAATACTGGACTGGCAGAAACAAGTAAATGGTAAGTTTCTGTTATTGTTTTCAAAAAAAGATGAGATTGTTTACTTGATGTCGTCTTCATTGGCAAAGATAATCACTCCTCTGGCATTACTTGTCTCCGTGAGACGTTTAATAATCTTATCAAACTCTCCAGCTGTGGGCTCACGAGGAATCTTCACTGACTGAGCGATACACACCCCACCTGATAAAAAGACAGAAATGCTGACATACAGATGACTGACAGGTGGTGGACTGGTGATTGACAGGTGAGCCTACCGGCCTCTCTGGAGATCTGCATGAATGCCTCCACACCACTCTCGCCATAGTTTCCCTCAGATGCCAATGTGGAGACGTAGTTCCAGCCCAGAGCTTTGACAATATCCAGCATGGCCTGAGCCTGGTACGAGTCAGGAGGAACAACCCGAGAGAAGAAGTCGTATCGATTGTTGTCACTGAGCTCTGGAGCCGTGGATGCATAGCTCACTTGAGGGATCTGACAAACGCATCAGAATTCAATAATTACTAACCACTGACCTCCACCAAACTTGGGGAGTCACAAATTGAACCACCAGCATCCTGACGGTCACAGTTCAGGAGAAGCAAACCACAACTAACTGGTTTAACTGGAAATTAAAGACAAGCAGAACAAAACCACTCAGACAAATTAAACCTATGTAAGAACAAAGCTGAAAGTGTGTCAGAGCTTCAATCAGCTGAAAACCAATCACATTACCACAAAAAGCCCCCGTTAATGAGATGACCTCGTTATGACAGCCGTCATCATCATCTTCATTGGATGAAGAACAAATGAACCAAAATTGTAGTCATATTTATCAAACCTTGAAACTTTATGTACAGCTTCTGAACAACAAATATTATTGTTCTCCTGTTCTCTCCTGTCTTCTATTGGCCTCTACTGTTCTCAGATATATTTCACTCTATTGTGGTCTATTATGACCTGCTGTTTTCTGGTTTGTTCCATTAGTGTCTGCTGCTTTTGGCTGTTTGCTGGTGTGTTTTACTGTTTTACTGTCCTGTTTTCTAATACACATACATCTGTCCTCTACTGTGTTATATTGGCCTCTTTTGTTTTCTTGTGTGTTCTACTAACTTCTACTAATTTTATTGTCTCTAACTGTGTTCAGCTGTTCCAAACTGTATTCTGCTGTGCTCTACTGTAGTTTATTTTTCTGCTGGCTTTTATTGTGATCTTTTGTTTTCTGTTGTACTCTACTGAACTCTACTGTGCTTTCATGAGTTGTGCTGGCCTCTTCTGAGCCAGTGTTTGTTGGAAGGGAAAGCAAATTTTAGCAGCGAAAGGTTTAAACAACTGTTTACTGAAGCAAACAGAATGTTGGTTTTGTTTTTTAAAGGTTCTAACAATTCTCCTGTTGCTAGAATGGGATTTAACATCTGAAAAATGATATCAGACTAATATGAAAATGATCAAATGGTAGTAAAAGCACTTCATAAAAAACCAACAAAAATACAGATGGAACAAGTTTTCCAGCTCTACTTGAGTTAAAGGCCAGTGAGTAGAAGTCGGTCTTTAACAGAATCTTATAGTTTTCTAAGGCCTGCACATATCTTATATGTAGGTAAATTCTTGCATAAAACAGCAGCATCAACTGCAAAAGCATAATCACCTGAACTATTAAGTTTACATCTTAGAACATCTAAAAGCATCTGATTGTTTGACCTCAGCTCGCTGGAGATAGATACTAGCTCCCCCGCCACCTGAAAAGGAAAAAGCAGGTAAAGAAAACAGATAGACGATTGGATGTTTGACCTCAGTGTTCTAAAAAATGAACTGTATTTTAAAAGATCCTGGAGAAAGAATGGAGCAATATCATTAGGAGCATAAAAAATTACCAATACAATCTTAAAAGCTGAGCAGCAGCTCTTTGTACCATCTGCAGATGATGAAGAAACAACTGATCTATGCCCTTGTACAAGGAATTACATTAATCTAAACGTGTTGTAATAAATGCATGAATTACTTTTTCAAAGTTTTTGAAACAAGCAGGATTTTATAATGGCTACTAAGTAAAGTAAGTAAAAATTTATTTGTATAGCACATTTCAGCAGCAAGGCATTCAAAGTGCGTTACATCATAAAAACATCAGTAGAATCAATACAATCCTAAAAACATTATTACAATCATCCAAAAATAAAAAATAAAAATCATGGAGCAGATACACTTGTTAGGCTAAGAGACATAATGAAAATAAACCTGATTTGACAACTGAACTGACTTGTTTATCAAGTTTTTAAGAAGATGTCAAAGAAAACACAAATATTTCTGATGGATAAATGCGTAAATAAAGCGAGACGCCTAATGTTGGTTAAATGGGGTCATTCAACCATGAATCTGTAACAGTTCCACAGTCTCAGTAGTTTTCCACAGCCTTGCCACGCCTCCTAGTTCCACGCCTCTACAATCACTGCCATCAGTATATAAGCTCACCTCTCACAGCACTTCAGTGCCAGATTATTGAACGGTTTATCCTAGTAGATGTCCAGCGTTATCTCACAGCTCATGCCTGCCTCGATCTCGACCCCTTGCCTGCACCACGACTCTCGCCTCTCACCTACTCCTCAACGGATACCTTCCTGGACTCTGCTCACCGGCCTTCGACTTCGCTTCCCCTGTTTGGATTACTCACTCTGGATCGTACTTCTCTGGATTTGGCTTTCTCTCTCTGACCTCCCGGCTTTGACCTCTCGCCTGTCCCCGGACTTTCCCACTAGCCTTAGCCCCAAACTTGATGGCCTGACCGGCTTTCACTCAAGTCACTCGGTAGCCTTACCTGCTTCGAGTTTCCGTCCTGATCATACAGAAGGTTCTGTCCTGAGTGTTAGCATTTCTACTAGCTTTTTAACTAAAATAAACATCTTAAACCTTTGCCTGTGTCCGCCTGTTCTGAGTCCTGTTTTGCCAAGCCTTGTCAGAATCAGGTGTGCTGGATCAGGGAAACAAGTAAAACATGTAGGATAGTGGTCCTCGAGGACCAGGGTTGCCTACCCGTTCTAGACAGTCTAATCCTACTTTTAAAACTTAAAAAAATGGATCCCAATGGCAGGATGTAAAAATAAAACTGAGCAGGGCCTAGAATTTAACCTTAACGAACCCCACATTATTGGTGCTGAAGAGTACTGATCTATATGGATAAATATGATTTGAACAACTGTAGAACAGTACCTTTAAAACTTTGCACTGATCAAGATAAAAGTAAGTCCAAGAGCACCAAAACAGAAAAGACCCCATAATCCACATTTAAAAGATTGTTAAAAACTCTCAGCAGTGCCGTTTCAGTGCTGTGGTGTTGCCTAAAACTTGTTAGAGATGTAATTTTTCTTTTAAAAAGATTGTATTTGATAAAAAAAAAAAAAAAAAAAATTCCAGCACCTTTGGCAGAAAGGATAATTTGGAAATAAATTTCTAGTGAGACAGTCTGGAGAAAGCTGTGTGCTTCTTTAGTTTGTTTTTGTTAAATTGGTAAATCGTATGGAGTTGTGGCCGAACAGAATACCTTTCTTTTTTTTTTTAGAATAAACAAACAAACATGTGCATGTGAGTAAGTTTGTTTATTTCAGCTGCTCTCATTCAACTTGTTTGGATTTGTAGGAGTGGACCACTCAATAAATTTCCCATGAAAGTCAGATTGTACAATGTTCAGAGAAATGAGCTCCACTGCAAAAGCTTCCAACCCTGATGGTCCACTGTGCTGCGTGTTTCAGATGTTTCCCTGCTCTGATATACCTGATTCAAACAACTGAATTACCTACTCAGAATGTCATCAAATGTTGCAGTCAATGACTCAATCATTTCAATCAGGTGTGTTGAAGCAGGGAAACGGCTAAAACATGCAGGGCAGTGGGCCACAAGGACCAGGGCTGGGGACCAGACCTCTGCTCTAGAATATTCAGCAGGTCAAAGGTCATCATAGAACAATTTGAAAAAGCCTGAACAAGTACGGCTTGTGCTCTGTGAAGGACTTGCAACCTGTCCGGGGTGTACCCTGACTGCTGGCAATAGGCACCAGCTCCCCATGACCCAGAAAGGGAAAAAGTGGGTAAAGAAAGTGTATGGCTTGTCTGGAAGTGTTACAGGAGGAAGTCTCTTCTCTCTATAAACTTGGTGGGTTCTAGAGAGCTGTGTGAGTGTTTACCTCAAACAGCCGCAGGATGTTGGCCACCATGATGGATACGGAACTGGCTGATGCTCCGATCACAGCAACCACTCTCTCTGGTTTGCGGATCATTGGTGGCTCTCCGTTGGAGCAGCGGATGTCGGACGTGTCTTTCTGGATCAGTGCTTGGACAAAAGTGAGAGACTGCTCAAGGGCGTATGTGTCTCTGGAGCAGGTATCCAGGATACGGGCCCCCAGTGTGATGTTGGGGAGCAGCCCAGGATCACTGTTGATCTGGTCCAGAGCATATAACATGGCCTCCATGCGATGGATTCCTTTCTCTTTTTTGAGTTCACCACAGTTCACACCATGGGGACCGCGGGCATGAATGGGAAAAAGCCCACCCAGGGTGATGTCACCAGGTATCTTTATAGAGTGGGGGTGGAAGTGTTGGTGGGTCGCCCTCACCCAGATCACATGTTCAGCAAACCAAAGCCAGAAGGGCAGGAGAAGGCGGGGCCACAGAAAGGAGTGGCAGCCAATAGAGTAAAGATGGAGATGAAAGGAGGACAGGGAGGGGCCTAATGACGTCATGTTGTGATGATATTCAGCATGAAACTTTCATCCTGTGGTGAACACCTAAGAAGAAATTAGTCAATCAATCATTGGCAAAGAAAAATGTATTATTAATCTTTCGTTTTGAAGATGTCTCTGTATGAACACACCTGATCCACCTGTGCAGACTGATGACATGAGTCACATGATTTGTGACTACCTAACTACAATGTCTACAATTTCTTTCTGAAATGTTTAGACCAAAAATGAACTTTCATCAGGTTTAGTTTTAAGTTGACCTCTAGATGGTGCCACCAGTATGAGGAGATGTGGCCCCGGTCTCCAAAACCCCCACTGAGGACAGTTTTCGAAGGACTCGGCTCCTGCTGGGCTTCTAAGGGTCTGGAGTCTGCAGTGACTTCCTGGCTGCTTCTGAGAGTTCAGATTTTTGGGCTTTAATCATAGATTTAAATATGGAAGAATGTTGTCCTTTGATTCACGACCCTCTGTCCCTCCTTGCAGAGGACTCCTACCAGTTTCAGTCAGTTTTACCTTTAACTAACCCTAACATTAACCTGAGGTAAATTGGTAAATATTCTCCTTAATTCACTTTTCCTCTGTTATTTCGAAGTATCTGACAGTGAATGTTGATCTAGTATCTAACTAAGCTCTCCAAGTTCCAGCTTCAGATTTCCTGCTAGTGTCCTCTACACCTGTCACACTGAAGTACATGAATAAAACATGTTTCTTCAAAACACACAAAAAGCAACAAATACATTTATCAAAACCTCTAATTATTTATATTTTGGAGTCAGAAAAAAAGTGTTTTATGTTTTATCCAGTTTGTTAGTAAAAATTAAACTTTTCTTGTTAGATTATTGTCAAGTCTTCAGACCGGACCCACCAACCTAAACTTTCAGATGACTCCTGTTATAAACAATTATTTCATATTTTTAATTTTGAATATTTGTTTTCATTTTGCTGTTATGAGCTGAAGAAAATGTTGGTCAGTCTTGTTAATGTTTTCTATGAATCAAGAGAAAAATGATAGTAATTATTATGAAAGGATCGTGTGACCTGCTGTCTGGGTCCGAGACCCGTTGTCTGGGTCTGAGACCTGTTGTCTGGTTCCGAGACCTGCTGTCTGGGTCCGAGACCTGCTGTCTGGGTCCGAGACC
>NC_051435.1:53545-54372 GCF_001649575.2 Kryptolebias marmoratus
CAATCAGGTTTGACACACAAGGAATGAAAAAATAAATTGCTTTTTGTGTCACGCTGACCTCGGCCTCCTCCAGCATCTGAGCTGGTAGATTCAGAATAGGGTAAAGAAAGATGCCCGCCATCGCCGGCTGGCAGCTCACTCCTGGCAAATCGTTCAGGAACTCGCAGGCTCGCCGGGCATTCTGGGCAAGAATGTCATCCGTCCGAAGAATCTCCTTCAGGAGGAAACAGAAAGATGGTGGTGAAATAAAAAATGAATGAATGAAAAGCAAGACGGTGAAAGAGATGTTTTTTTTTGTTTGTTTGTTAGAAAAGAGACAAATTCTTAATATCCATGGTTACCATGGCAACATGGAGGAAAGAGCAAAGAAGCTAAATTTCACCAAGGCAGAACTTGACATGCTGGTCAATGAGGTGGAGAACAGAAAAAATAAGTTTTGGGAGCCGCAGTTGTGGCGTTACAAATAAAAAGAACCGTTGTGAGCAGCAACACGTTGTTATCACTGTTAATTCAGTGAGTGGGACAGAGAGGACCGGGGCCAAGGTGGAGGAAAAGTGGTCAGATTTTAGAATGGAGGCAAAAAAAGTGACTAACCGGCCACCGCCAGGGCGTGTCAGCTACAGGTGGGGGTAAAGGTGTGCCGAACTGACACCATTTGAAAGAAGGAGTCGTGCTGAAAAGTGATCCAGAGCGCGCAAGGGTGTGAGTCATAGGCGCCGGAACCACTGGGGCCAGGGGGCCATTGGCCCCCCCACTTTCCGGCCCTGCCACTGCGCTGCGTGTTCCCACCAGACGGCTGCACAGACTGCACGCGACTCTCACAGACT
>NC_051435.1:57654-65000 GCF_001649575.2 Kryptolebias marmoratus
GTCATTTATAAAGCTGTTGGTTGGTTAAACTAATTATCATTATTCATAATAATATACTGGAACAAAAAGTCATCGCTGAAAAAGCGTTTCATTATTCAGTTTTTATTGATGTTAGACGATGATCCGATGCATGTAAAATTAATAAGGTGACGAAACACTCCGGTGGCCCCCACACCTAGAAAATGAATCCGGCGCCACTGGTGTGAGTGATATTAAAGCGCGCCTCCTCTACACTGTGGGAGTTTGGACAGAGAAACAATAAATGTCATCACTGACTGTGTTGCTGTCAGCTAAGCTAGCAACGTGCCTTAACTCTTCTGCAGCTGTCTGAGACATCTCTGCTACGACTTCACTTCCTCTCAAATGAGGCGTTCTCCTGAAATGGCCGAGAGTGCAGGCATGAACAATCGATCTGCACATGGATCCTGCTTCTTCCTGTTTTTTGACCAATATGAGAGGAGCTGGACCAAGAAATCCTCCTCATTTGCATATTGAGGCACACAGTAATCTAAAAAGAGACAAGGAAATGACAAAAGAACAAACGCTTATATAAGGAAAAAGCAAAACAAAACACATTGATGGAAATCCATGTGTAAGGAAAAGGCAAACTATATACATTTCTGCTTTTATTTTTTAATAAGGCAGTTTTGGTCCTCCGTAGAGGTGGGCATGATAGGTATAAAGATGGTTTAAACACAGTGCTTATGTTGGTTCTCCCTCTTGTTTCGGTCTCTCTTAAAGGCTGGCTTGCCAAATAAGTAATATTTTGGTTACATCTCTTTTTTGTTACTGAGGGTCATTCAGTTTTATCAGCATTCCAGCAGAATGTTTTCTTACTTATGACATAACCATCTTTTCCTTTCACAGTGACCGGTTCTTTTGAGTTATATAAAATTGAGCAAGCTAAATTTTGTCTTTGAAAGTCACCTTTTTTGTTGCCAAGTTGGCAACAGCTGGGAAAAATAAAAATAAGCACTGGATTTGATTAATGACATTAAAATATACTGTATAAAGTAAACAGTATAAGTTGTCAATAAAGTTTTAAAAAGTGCTTTTTTGGCAACAAAAAAGTGCTGCGTTTTAATTTACAGTACTACACCATTTGCACAAAAAAACATTTAAAAATGTTTAAAGATAACTCACAAGTCTCAGGTGTGGTGAAGAGTGAGGCAATCCCAGTGTGCAGACTTCTACTGACAGCTCCAGGAAAAAACTAATTCATTAACAATAAAAATTAAAAGAAATACAAAAAAGGCTGACGTGGCAGCAAACCAGAACTAAGTATAAACACTAAAAAAAAAATCCAAACTGTAGCAAACTTGAGCTGCAAGACATGAGGGGAAACCAGACAGCACCTTGAAGTGACAAAGGACCAAAGAGTATGTGGAGGAAATGACCAGGTTTTAAAGGCAGGAGGTAATTAGGAGAAGTGGGCACAGGTGAGTGATTACAAACTTGGGGCAGGTGAAGATGGGCGTGGCAGGCAAACAAGAGTTTGGCTGAGGACAAGTGAACGATGACAGGAACACAATGAGCAAAAACTGAACTAAGACAAGACGAAACACGAAGACAATCAGTTAACAAAATAAAAGAAAGTAAACCCAAACTGAACACAGGATAACCAGAAACATGAAAAAACAATAACCCTAAATACGAAAAGAAACTCAAAGAAAGCTCAAATCCTGACGAGTTACTTTCAATAACACTTAAAAACTTTAATAATGGGAAACTTTTTCATTAAAACAACATTGCGACTGGTGGGATCGAACTCAGGACTCTGGAATCAGCTGCTCTCTTCCCTCTTCTCCCCCCATCTCCCCAGCAGTCCATTGTTCCCCAGCTCTGGCGCAATCAGTTAGCGTATAGGGGAATTTTCCTGCATTAAATTGAGACTACACATTTTCAGTTTGAAAGCAGGATTTCATCTATTGTCTGCACTTAAAACTTGTGCTCTCTTTCAAATATTCTCCGTGCTCTCTCAGATTTTCTGCTCGCGCACAAAATTTCCTTTCTGCACAGATCAAATCTCCACTTGCAAACCTCTCTGCTCGCTTACGAATTCTTTTCTGCTCTCTAACGGAACAAGGAATACCGTTGCCTGGCAACCGTCCCAGCCAATAGAATGGAAGTGTTATACTGGACAGTGCGAGACTCTAAGGTGCGTTTGTTTTCTTCTTGTGGAGGTGCCTGTGTGGCTACCATCGATTGCAGCACCTGCTCTTCCTGCGCCGCCCACTGGATGTAGGAGAAACAACCTCTCAAGTCATGGGCATTACTAGGATTTTGTTGTAAAGTGGACAGAGAAAACACTATGTATAAATGAAGGAAAATATATCTGTTCTATATATTATTCCTTGTTATTTCTCAGGACTTATTTCAAACAAAAATGACCTATAAAAACATTTTATAAAATGAAAAAGAAAATTCTGAAGGCTTGTGGGAAGTATTGTTTTTTCACAAACTGAGGTCAAAACAGCAAACTGCTTTATAAAATGTATTTTGGATGAAACAGGTACCTATTAAAACACCATACTCTGTTAGAAACTGTATTTTTGATGAATTAGGCACTTATCAAGACAAGATACATCTTCATAAAATGTTTTTTTTTTCTATGAAAGGGGCACCTATCTAACGGCATCCACTTTTGTAAACCTCTTGAGATCTGAGGATTATAGTCTAAATTTAGGATTTTTGACATTTTAAAAAAGACTAAAAAATTACTGATTTCCCCTCAAACATATTTTTCTTTCTCCTGACAGATGTATATGAGTTTTATCCCGTCTTCTGCTCACTCACCTACCTGATGATACAGACTTCAAGTCCAGAAAACTCTGATAAAACTATTTCACCAGATTTGTCAGTAGAAAGGGAGGCATGTTTGAGGGAAAATTCATTTGTATTTTTTGTTTTCATTATTGAATACATACACACATAAACTGTGATTGTTAAAAAAAACAAAGTGTTTTATACTGCAAATAAAGTATTTGTGTTAAAATTATGGTTCCACTTGCGTCCGTTGTGTGGTTGGATAAAAGGCGGCCCCAACCCTTAATGAACAGCCAACACTGATAATAAATAAAGCTTTTTAATGTATATTTATACATTCAGAATACATGTTATAAACATCAGTGGACACAGTAACAGTATATACTTCTTATACTGAATGATGTTTCAAGTACATTGATGCTATATACTATCAGATATGTTGTGACCTTTTATCAAATGGAAGATTTATTAAATTAACAGCATAGAAGTTCACTAGAAAAATCCCATCATGCAGTTCAGTACATTGCAGGTCGCTTTGGTATAGTGTCAACCAAAACAAAGCACAATAAATATTTTACAGAAGCAGGAAAACAAAATCTGCATCTCTAAAGTGGAAACAGGTTTTAGATTTTCTTTTCTCCAATTTTAAATTTATAGTTTCAGTGAGGATATGATCAACAGATGAGTTATATTTGTTGGTTCTAATGGTTTGACAAGTTGATGACAATCAGCAACACACACGACTTCTTTAGGTCAGGTCATGTTTCCAGAAAATAACGATGCAAAATAAGGGATTTCTGTGCACTGAACCTTATCTGTAATAATCAATAAGTCTCTACATGCCACATCAACAGCTTGTGATTACATTCAACAGTCATTTACAATAATTTTTAATGTGGCTTAAGGTTTACTTTGAATCAGTTTGATTCACAGGAACAATCATCACCTTCATTTCATCTCTCAGCACATTCAACTCAAAGGTTTTCTTCCAAAAAACAAAACATCTAAACTTTAAAAATCCTTGAACATAAATTGATTAAATTATTTTAATTATCTTTAAAAAATGACAAAAGTATTCATTATCAAGCTGTTCCAATCTCATACATATTCAACTTATCTTTTTGTTCAGGAATAATTTAGCTGTCTTAAATTAAATGTTTTTTATACTTTGATTCCTAAATGAATTTAAAATGAAACAAGATAAAAAAGTAGCACTTTGTTTCTCACCTAATACTTATAGCACATTAAGTTTCAGCTTCCTCTGAGTCAAATACTGAATTATTAAATTCTTCTCTATTGCTCAAGTTTTTACACATCAACAAAAAATGTATTTTAGCAACAGCAGCAACTTATTTATATGAAAGATAACACCAACATGCCTCTAAAAGAAAGAACTGAATATTTAGGTACGTGAGCTCTTCCTTCAACAGATAAAGTTTCTGCCCACAGACACTTGAACGAGAACTACTTTTGTACGTTGGTATCCAGGTTCTTTAAAGACACAAAAGTTACAATGACATGAATAAATTAATCTGTTGGTTTTCTGTACAATTTCTTAAAAAAGTATAACAAAAGTAAAAAACAAAATTTTCCCTTCAGATATCTGGAATCGGATTCCAAACAGACCATAAAACAGAACCTCCTCTGAACACTGTCTAAATGTTGTTTTACATTTAAAGTAAATCAGCCAATCACAGGTCTCCGTTGTTATTAGGATTTTTGGTTTTAATAGGAAACTGTAATGTCATTGAGGCCCAGATAATATCACATTTCCAAAACCATCTATAAATAATGGATCTTAAAGAAAACCATCTAATACTTCAATAGCATTTGTCAGGAGTTGTGTACTTCAGTTTTACTATAAATACAAATATTATTACTGGAATTTGTGCCGGTGTCACGTTGGTTTTAACACTGTTACAGTATAAAGTGTGTGTGCAACACACCCACACACTCGTAAAGAGCAGGAAAGCAGGTCAAACATTCAGAATAAGTCTACATGGCTTCTCCTGTAGAAACGGAACAGCAAAATGATACATGAAGAGTAATGAAACATAAATACACTGAAACGACACCTGCCACTGCAGCAGGGAGACCTTTGACCCTCAGATTGGGTTCTTACACTTTGATTAATAAAAGTTTGCAGTTAATGATCTGACATGTGCTGTTATTTTGTCCTGAGCTGAAACACCTAGCTTCACCTGCAGCCACTAACAGAGTGACATCATCCCTGATGTCATAGACCTTCTCAGCTGCCGGTGTTGCTGCAGACGATCCAGTTGTTTCCATGACAACAGAACTGAGGGCCAGTTTGTTTAGTTGGTGCAGTGAAAATGGAAGACAGAACCCGGTTGGCTCATCTTGGTAACAAGCTGCGCTTTGATTGGTCGAGTTGTTGCTGTGATTTATTATTGCGTTCCATTAATCAGTTGTCATAGCTCCTTCAAAATAAAACTTCACGTCCTGTCCTTGCAGTACCTTTTTGTAGACCTCCAGATGACTCTGCCTGTCTGTTGGGATGGTTTACTGAATAAACAAAAGAAATTAGCATTAGACACCTGGCAGTCTGCTGGCACACTGGCTTCATATCTTTGCCACTGGAAAGGTCACATCACTTGATGCTGCACACCAGAGAGTGGGAACTCCTCATACCAGGTTATCTCCTGGTTATATGGTTTAACTAATCACAACAACCAGGTCTGCCTGACCTGGGATTCTGACAATGAATCTGCGCTCGTTGAAGTAAACCGAGCGGAATATCAGATTAAAATCCTGGATCTGAAGCTGCAGGTTTCTACAGAACAGATCTCGATCACAGGTCAAAAACACCTGACCCTTTTAGTTCTGTACATTACAATGATACGTTTGACTGCCACGTGCTCTTTTTTATTGTTAAAAAAACAAACAAACAAGCAAACCATATGTTATTTCGGACATACTCTATTTTATGATTACTGTTTGAATTGATTGGGATTTAGTTCAAGTTTATTTATGAAGAAAATTTAAAACCAACTGATGACGTCCAAAGTGCTGCAGATAAAACAGAAGAAAATGCAAAAAAGGCCAGAAAAATAAACAACAAAAGGACAAGTAAATTCTAAAAATAAAATGATGTAAAAAGCTTCTATTCACTTGCTTAATAAGAAGACAATGACGACCGTCTAACCCTAACCTTAACCCTGAACTGCAGTCATCAGAACCAGGCCAGACTATCAACATACTGAAAGTTAACATCCAGAGACAGGTGGGGTTACAGCATCTGTTGCCATAGAGACAGAGACAGGTGGGGTTACAGCATCTGTTGCCATAGAGACAGAGACGTGGGGTTATAGCATCTGTTGCCATGGAGACAGACATTTTACAGGTGAAGTTATTGTTTAGATGGTAAACTTGCTGCAGAGGAAATACTCCTGGATTCTGCTTTGACAGATTGTAAACAAATAGTGTATTTTTGTAAAACTAAACAGATAAAAGAAAAAGTTTAATTCCAGCTTTTGTTGAAGAACATGTAACGTAAAAGAAGTTCTCACATGGGTGTGTTTCTGTGAGTGTTACCTGGATCAGGTACTGTTGTCGACTTCGGAGTTTCTTTTTCCAGCTGAATTTCTGGGAGACTGAAGATGGACGTTGCTGAAACATTGAGTGGCCTTGTGACATCAGAGTCATGTGACAACAGACAACGAAACACGTCAGAGGGTGTTTTTATACTTACAGTCTGGAAGCGACAACACTCTGTTTCCAAGGTTATTGAAGTAAAAATGTTTCATTGATTCATCTGCTGAGATCCTCTTCTTTCCTTCAAACTAAAGTTTATAATTTGGTTTCTTCATCACATCTCAAGAGACTTTAGATAAATTATCAATGCAGAAATACCATGAGGTGTTTACTGACCTGCAGGAACTTGGATAACAGCTCCACCCCTTCAGTGCTGAGCCTGAACACAACACAGAGTCTTTTACCAGCAACACGAAGCTGAAAAACCTTCAGTTTATCCAGTTTACGCCTCTGAGCTGAAAAACTCACATCCAACTACACATTTCATAATAAAATTAATAATATTATCAGCATCAAAAATTAGCCGGCTCTTAAGTCTTTACTTTATTTTCTATTTTAAAAGATTTCCATTCCACTTTTGTATTCGGCCTGAAGTGAAATATCTCACATGAAAAAATACTATATACACAAAAAACTAGCCCTCCTTCTAGCTGCTCTCCACAGGAAATCATCTGCGTCCATCTCCTAAACCAGCATGTTCCTCTGTCACACAAACCCTCTGCCTCCGTTTCCATCCACCAAGGAGAGTCTGTCTGCCTGTCTGTCTGACTGCCTGACTGTCTGATTGTCTGCCTGTCTGTCTGTCTGACTGTCTGTCCGTCTGCCTGTCTGTCTGCCTGTCTGTCTGACTGCCTGACTGTCTGCCTGTCTGTCTGACTGCCTGACTGTCTGATTGTCTGCCTGTCTGCCTGTCTGTCTGTCTGTCTGTCTGCCTGCCTGTCTGTCCATCTTCCTGACTGTCTGATTGCCTGTCTGTCTGACTGTCTGTCTGTCTGTCTGTCTGTCTGCCTGTCTGTCTGTCTGTC
>NC_051435.1:67345-74889 GCF_001649575.2 Kryptolebias marmoratus
TCTGTCCGTCTGTCTGTCCGTCTGTCTGTCTGTCTGTCCGTCTGTCTGTCTGTCCGTCTGTCTGCCTGACTGTCTGCCTGACTGTCTGTCCGTCTGTCTGTCCGTCTGCCTGCCTGACTGTCTGTCTGACTGTCTGATTGTCTGTCTCTCTGTCTGTCTGTCCGTCTGTCCGTCCGTCCGTCTGTCTGTCCGTCCGTCCGTCCGTCTGTCTGTCCGTCCGCCTGACTGTCCGCCCACCCGCGCGTCCGTCCGTCCATCCATCTGCCCGTCTGTCCGCCCGCCTGTCTGTCTGTCTGTGCACAAGATTACCTAAAAAGTTATGAATGGATTTTCATGAATTTTTTGGGAACCATCAAACTTTTCAAACTTTAAATTTTGGTGGTGATCCGGTCATATGTCAAGGTCATAGGTGAGCCTGTGTCCAACTCTGCAACCGTGTGATGTAGGAATTGTCTCTGTTAGCAAAATTATATAAAAAATTAAAGCAGATTTCAATGAAATTTTTAGGAAATGTTGTGGTTGTCACAAAAAATAAATAAATTCAATAAATTTTGATGGTGATCCAGATCACGATACGGATCACACTATTTTTTTAGCGATGGCTCTGGCGGAGGTTTGTGCTCTGAGTGCTTCTAGTTCAGAAATTGTTCCACTTTCTTAAAGACTGGTGAACCTCTGCCCACCTGTACTTCTGAGAGTTTCAGCTCTGTTTTTACCCAGTCCTCCTACTGACCTGTTGCCAGTTAACCTACTTAGTTGTAAAATGCTGCTTCAACTGTTTCTTACTTCATTGTGCCATATTTGTCTTTGTGTTTAAGTTTGCCTGTGTTTATGTTTGTTTGTCTACATGGAATAAAAACCTCAAGAACGTTTTCTTGCACAGAGGAAATTCTCACCCTGTTTGCATACCTGTGTGTATTTTTGCCTACCTGGGAGTGTGGTTTCTCAGTCGTTCAGCTCGGTACCAAGGGAAGTTAAAAGCCATAAACTCGTTGTTTGAACTGATCCCGGGCCAGTTTTGCTCTGTAGGAGTACCTAAACAAAAAATACACACATCTCAACCTACTTTGAATCAAGAATCTGATTGGCTCTCAGTTATGAGAAAATGGAAACTGACTGGTTGTTACCCAGAAGTTTGAAAATAAAGTGAAGCTCCTCTTCAACAGTTGAACCAGGAAACAGAGGACGACCCGTCATCATCTCGTAAAAGATACAACCAACACCCCTACAGGTAGACAGTTGAGCATCGGAGCAGGTGGACAGGTGAGAACAGAGACAGTAAGATGACTAGGAGGACAGGTGGACAGGTGAATGATTGACAGATGAGATATCTTAGCCTTAGTTTTCTTCAGATAGGAGAATCTTCTGGTCAATAAACAACCATTTCCACAGTATTAATACAACATTATTACAGTATGTTGGTGTAGATCCTCAGTCATCCACAACATGGCCAATCCCCCCCCAAAAAAAACATTATCCTGCACCACGGACCCGGGTGGGAAGCAAAATGTCTTCAATTACAAAATAGAAGACCATTTGATTTTTTTATTTTATTTTGGAACATTATTACAGGATATTATCCTGTAGTCCAATCAGCCAGGACATTATGCCCACTGGGACAAGTAGAGATCCAGTTCTGTTGGGAGAACTTGGATTATTATAAAAGTTATTTCAACTATTGATCAATAAACTGGTAACAAATGACTCAAACAATACAGAGAGGAGGGATGTGTTAACCAGGGCCAACAAGTTCTGTTGCTATTGTTCTGGTACCAAACATTGCAGGATACCCCAGATGTTCTGTGACAGTCTCCTGATGGGTCAGGGATGCTTTGGGGACAAATGAAGAACTGAAAAGGTGGGTGGTCATAATGTTATGGCTGGCTGGTGAGTCATTATTAAGTTACCACATGTCAATATGGGTGGAGTAGTCAGTGCTGCCCAACAGGATGTCAGGCGGACGATACCACAGTGTCACCACCTCATTAGAGTACGTCTTTGTTGGGATCGACTTTGCTCGGGCCAAACCTGAAATATAGACATCCCATCTTAGTGACATCATCACTATGACATCACTCAGTTTAACTACACAACATTAAAACCTTTGAACCCAGCAGCTAACTAACCAAAGTCTGCCAGTTTCAGCTCCCCTCGCTCATTGATCAGAAGGTTTTGAGGTTTCAGGTCTCGATGGAGAACTTTCCTTCGGTGACAGTAGGATAAACCTCGCAGTAACTGGAACAGAAACAACTAAGAACAGAAAAAACTATGTTAATAAACTGGACCAACTGGAAACAGATCAAATCAATTCAGCACAAGGTTTAGTTAATCCTCATGTAATGTGACACCGTAAAACAGACACATTTCTGACTACTGATCAATAAGCAGAGCTTATACACACATAGATGGGAACTATATCTCTGCCAAAGCTGTTACTGAGCACCGACAAGCATGCTCTGAAAACTGAACAAATAGTGGGAAGCAAGTCAGCTCTTAGAATACAGAAGTTAAGGATTAGCCCCATAATGCTATCAACAAACGGCGACAGCAGACAACACTGAGCTGCTGTGTTAGATGACGATTTACTCTTACCTTGTGATCGGTCACCGTTCAGTGACCAGGCCCAACTAACAGCTAATCAGTTATAGAATCTCTGCTGACTCTGTACAATTTATTTTGTCCCTTTACTGCTCCATTAACCAGTTTTATAAGTAACATATGTTATCAGATGGACCTGCAATAAATGTGCAATAGGAACACACAGTCTGCAGTATCACTTGTTCTGGTAAAGGTTTTCTCACCTTCACATTGTGAACGTGGATGATGTTTCCACAGTCGTCCAGATATTGTTTCAGATCTTTGTCCTGAAATACAAATATCATTATATTGATTTTTATAACATAAAAACTTTGAGTTTGCACATGAATGGCTCTGTGTCTCACCAGATACTCAAACACAAGTGTGAGGGATTTCTGCGTGTGGATGATGTCATGAAGAGTGACGATGTTGGCGTGTTTCAAATCCTTCAGCAGAGACACTGAAAGAGGAAAAAAAAACCTCTGTAATACCCTAATCTACTCAAGTACACCTACCAGAGTAGTAATGGTGTGAAAAATATTTTTACTTCAGTTTTAAAGTACAGGCCTAGTAAAAAATAAAATGGCCATCCTCTTTCAGTTCCAGGATTTTATGTATCCAGACATAAAGCTGATCTGGTCTTTATCAAGTTTTAAAATGATTCAAATCTAACATCAATTAAACAAAAACACCCAACAGATGTTCAAGCCGAGTGAAAAACTGGTTCCAACCTCACTACTACCACAGGATTTCAGCGGTTCAGGATCAGCCAGGAGCTGCTGATCAGATGTATTGATTAACTGATCGCCATCAGTGGGACCAGTCTGCATAAACACAACGCCAAGGCAGAAAGACAACAGCACTCACTTTAGAGAAGTAAACACACATGTGGTGTGACAGCAAACCACCGCTGACAGATTTCATGAATTTGATTACTTAATTTAACTGAATCTGTGGCAGGAAACACAGAAAAAGGACAAACGGACTTCGGGTGGCACGGTGGAGCGGGAGGCAGCATAGATATGGAGCTCTGCCAGTAAATAAGAAAGTAAGTGACAACTAGCAATAATAAGCGTTCAAACTTGGATAAACTCTTATACAATGACTGCAAACACAAAACAAACAAACTTAACGATACAGGAAGATAGACGTGGACCCCTGAGTGCTGCAGCTTAGCTACCGAAGTGAACATCGAAAGCCAGTCAAACGTAACGCTGCTGGAAGAGATGAAAAAACCTCCATCAAGAAAATCAGGACGGACATAATCACACTAAGATGTCCCGAGAATGACTGGAGCAAGTGCTTACAGATCTAAAATCTAAAAGACCAAATTTCAAAACACAAGGAGTGAATGGGACATATAGAAGAGACAACCAGAGGGCGCTGCGTTACCTGGTTCACAGTGACATGGAGCTTTCAGTGAAATGTAAAGATCTCCTAAATGGATTGAGAAGAAACAACATCAGGACAGGATTTTCCAGATTCCAGAAGGAAGTAAAGATAAGAATCTAATTGGATTTATAAAAGAGTTGCTTCAAGAGACACTGAAACTACCACCGGAAATGGAAATCAAGATTGAGAAGGTACATCGCTCACTTGGACCCAAACACAAGGATCCTAAAATGTTGCCCAGATCACTTGTAGTGAAACTGCTCTATGCGACGACGAAATCATACAACAAGCATGGAGTCAGGGACAGGTCTTCTTCAAAGACAAACAGATCTTTTTTGAATAAGACTACTCTCCTGACCTACAAAAGTAAAGCACAAAGACCTATGAAGCTGTCAATCAGCTAAAATAAAGGCATCCAATGTGCAGAGAGTATCTGTCACAGCTCTCCCAACAACAGTGGGGGTCCGACTATAACAAACTACTGAGGATGACCGGCAAAGTGGAAGTTCAAATTTGTGTTATTGTGTTTTTGTTCTCTCTGACCAAAGTTAAGAACACTCGTATGACAAAGCTACTTAAACAGAAAGACAAGAATTATGGCCAGTTTAAGAGGAAATAATAACCCAATCAAAAGGGGAAAAAAAATCTTTGGACAATTCTGTACATTCCTGACCATATTTTCTGCAAAATATGTTCGCCTGAGGTTAGATTAGAGCCATTTTAGAACCTGGTAAAGAACAGAACAGTTTTATTAGGGCCTGATATGAAAAATCCTGGAATTGAAGGAGGGTGGATTTCCTTTTTCCTTTTTGTACGCCCCTCTCTACTGTACCTTCTCTGATCGCAGTACAAGGAGCTCCTTCTTCATGTTCCAGTCGAATTTCTTTCAGAGCAACAAGGTTTTCAGTCAGTTTGCTTCGACCTTTATACACCGTAGCATAGGTGCCCTACAGACAGGTGAGACAATTAATATTCTGGAACATACATAAGTGAGGAACAGAGCTCCAACAATCATAGCTTAGAACAAAGATTTTACTCTTTGTCTTGCTGATGCTGGATGTGGAAAACTATGGATCCCTGATCTTGGATGTTGAAGGTTTGTTTGGATTGCAGTTTTGTGATCTTTGATTCCAGAAAGGATTGTGTTTTATATAAATTAATGTACTAAATGTTATTTATTGTAATAAATAATGGCAGACAATCCCACTGGAAGCACTGTCTCTGGGAAACTGGACCTGGTTTGTATGTGAACAGTGTTTCTGTTTTTAAATTAAACTTTCTCAAACACAACATTGCCAGACAGTCAGGTTTAAACTCACCTCTCCCAATTTGTCCAGTTTAATGTATGTCTCTAGTTTCCCAAAGCCAATCTCTGACTGTACACAGACACAAAAACTGTGAGTTACTGCACAAAAAACCCAACAGAGACCAAAGAAATGAGATGACATACCAGAGATACTCGACGGAGGCGCCTGCTGATTGGCTGCTCCAGCAGAGATGGGCCAATCATACTGAACTTCTCCAGATAATCATCAGGAAGACGAATGTCTGCTGGTAACGACAAACGTTTATTGATGTCCTGGAAAACACATAAACATATGATGATGACTGAAATCCAGATAAATCTTCACCTTTACCCTGAACAGGTAACAAAAGGTGCCACCTGTGCACCTTCATGACAGGAGCAACATGCAAACAGACAGGTGAGAGGTAGACTTCTGCTACAACAGGTGTAACAAGTTCTAAACAGGTGAGTTACATGTGTGCTATAAGTGTATAACAGGTAAGTTAAATATGGGGCATATATGTAGAACAGGTGTGCTACCTGAGAGTCACAGGTGAGGGACAGGTGTGTCATGAGTGAGTTACCTCAGCAGAGATCTTCTTGTTCCTCAGTCGGACTCGAACTGGACTTTGAACATTGTCTAACGACGAAGCCAGATCATTTTCTCCATCTGAGTTCATCTTCACATCTTCGTGAACAATTTCTAAATACACACGTTTACAGGGTTACACACACACACACACACACACACACACAGTAGCACATTTTATACAACACTACACAAACATTTTGTGAGGTTGATGAGTCAAACAGGTAAAGGTAACAGCTGTCTCTTCTCTTATCCTGCAGGTTCACCAACAGTGATGGTTCTTTAGGAACATCCTCATGTGATACAAGGCAGAACCGTTTGTCTGCAATAGTGCATATACCTGTTGTGTACAACTGGTGCATGTGTTTGCAGTTTTAGTACCCAGTCTGCTGGTGTGGTTCAGGTAGGAGCTCAAACTGCGTCCAAGGACTCGAGGTTTTCTCATCGAGCCACCGTACGACTGCAGCAACGAGTGGACCGAAGACGAGGAAGCTCGAACTTTCAGAGCAACCGAAGCACGAAGAGACTGTATTTCTGATAGCAGAATGGGCAATGGACAAAAACAGAGAGAGCAGATGGTTATCTGTAAAAGAAAACCATAGAGAATAAAAGAAGACAACAGCATTAGGAGGTCAACCAATACAAGTTTTTTTCCTATGGCCAGTGTCCATATATTCTTTTCTCCTGCGCCCAGAGCTGAATGCAGCGCTTTGGGTCTTTCCCAGCCGTGAACTAGTAGCGTGCGAACACATACAGATATTTATTAGTTTATTACATGCCATGACCTCCACAGGGGGGCAGGTGATCCATTGGGAGGGTGGGGCGCCCCCCCTTAGGTTATAGTAGGGAATATGCTCCAGTTTTACCTCATCTCCATTGGCTCCCTATTCAGAATTGAATTTAAAATCTTACTCCTAACATCCAAAGCTCTCAACAACCAAGCTCCATCTTTTATTAAAGATCTTACTGTTCCATACTTTCCTACCAGAGCACTTCGCCCTCAGACTGCAGGTTTATTGGTGGTTCCTTTCAGGCAGCAGGCTCAGGCCTATTCAGATCAGAACATGCAGCTGATGATTTATTTCAGGTGATCTGACCAAAGGTGAGACAGACTTACCTGAGTCACTGTGTGATGTCACTTCCTGAGTGATGGTGTCATTCAGCATCCCATCCCCCCCCCCTGGCCTGCCCCTCCCCAGTGTGATGGACAGCTGCCGTTTGATTTTCCTCACCCTCTCCATGAAGGGCGGCCTGGGAGGCAGTGGGGAGCGAGACGCTGATGGTGATGGGGCTGCCAGGCTGGAAATAGCACCTGGACAGGTAAGCACATAGAACACATCAACCATGTTAACAACATCCCAGCATGCACAGCAGTTTACATCTGCAGCAGGTGAGTAATGAGAACTGCAGAACTCCAACAGCTCTGAATTCCTTGTAACATCGGCAGCCACACAGGTAACCCTGCCATCACAAACTAGCTGACGACTTAAACAAATTCAGGTAAGAACACAGACCTGACTGGGTTAGGGTTAGATTAGAACTGTGACGATTCTAAAGCTGTTGCCACACTGGTTCAGAACTGACAGCTGACTTTGATGAAGTTTTATTGCTGATTCTTGGCCCTTGACAGCAGGACATGTGTGAAGACAGCAGGACATGTGTGAAGACAGCAGGACCTGTATGAGGACAGCAGGACCTGTG
>NC_051435.1:75006-109440 GCF_001649575.2 Kryptolebias marmoratus
GGGTCAGTCTGACGGGTCAGTCTGACGGGTCAGTCTGACGGGTCAGTTGACAGGTCCGTTGACGGGTCAGTCTGACGGGTCAGATGACGGGTCAGTCTGACGGGTCAGTTGACGGGTCAGTTGACGGGTCAGTCTGACAGGTCAGTCTAACGGGACCAGTGTGGTTCTTGCTCAGTGAGCGTTAATGTGAAGGATGTAGTTTTTACAGACTCCACAGGCACCACTGTTTGTTTGTTGTCAGTGAGTCAACATATTGGATTTTTTTGGGTGTTTGTTTCTAGGTATTTATTTGTGCTCAGGTGTTTATTTGTTGTTAGATGTTTATTTTGTGGTCAGGTGTTTGGTTTGTATTTGAGTAATTTATTGTGAATTGTTTCCTTTTAAACAAAAGCTGTTTAAGCTGTTAGTCGGTGAGTTTATGTGAGCTCACAAAGTGATGACAACAGCGTTTTTCTTCTTCTTCTGCTCGGCTGCGACCAGTGCTGCTGTCCGGCTGCAGGTTGCGGTGGAGAACGGAGGTCTTGTGAGTCAACATTAAAGCCACTTGATCAGCAGTTTCACTTCTGCAAACTGTTCCAAGAACAGCTGAAAATACCTCTGAAGATGGTCAGGGTGCAGTGAAGCAATACCTGACACACAGACAGTGTCAGAAGCACTTTGTGTGTCTGAGGGTGATGATGGACAAACACCTTTAAAGGTTTTACTATGAAACAAAGATTCTGTCACTGGAACCTTTATTAGGTTTAATGTAGACTGGTGTTGTCATAATAAATGTTCAAACATTTGATTCATTTTATTTTGGGGAAGTTAACCTGCAGTAGAAACAAATATTTTTTCTATTTTTACAAATAAAGTGCTTGTGTTCATGGGGAGCTACCCACTTGACCACATGTAGATGAATCATATTTGATCCGATGTTCCAGAGGTCCTAACAATAACTTTATGAGTTTGAGAAAACTTTCAGTCAGCCTTATTCTAATGTGAATTCTGGCCCGGTATCAAGTCGGTGTCAGGTTCGGTTCTGGCTCCATTTTAGCTCAGTTTGCTGTTTTGCTGCCTCTCTGTTCTAGGAACTGAAACCTGTCCACAGATTTTGGTTCATCTGCTGCTGATCCAGATGAGGTGAATTCTGCTAGTAGACTCAAACCCCAGCTGATCAAGGAAGATTGCTGTCCATCTTGGTTCTGGTTCTGCTGGAGGTTTCAGTCATTTCTTTCCACTGTTGCCAATCTGCTTGCTCCAGACAGGGTAATGACTCAAAGCAAAGATCTGGTTTAATCTGCTGTTTTACCTGGACAAAGATTTTACTTGTTAGCATTTTAAAATGACAGAATCAGCTTGATTTGTTCTGTAACTGGGTGCTGCAGGAGTAGGTGGTGCTGGGGTCACTTTTGGGTCCAGTCCCTGTACCAAAGCCAGAGCTGTCTCTGCGTTCTTGAAGAAATTGGAGTTGTGTCTTGTCTCCAGTCCTATTTGAAGCCTTCATGAACAGAATCTTAAAGAGAAGTCAGAGAGAAAATGGGGTCTGATTAGAGGAGACCTGGGTATTGTCTCTGCTTTTTGCAGATGATGTAGTTCTGTCAGAGTCATCGTGCCATGACCTCCAGCTTAAACTGGGACAGTTTAGGTGGAATGCTTGTTCAGCACCAGAACCTGGTGTCTGAAATGATCTTCCTCTGTAGGGTTGGCCTGGCTCAGCCTTTGAGATAAGGTAAAGAGATCAATCATCCACGGAGAGCTTGCTTCTCTTCATTGAAAAGAACCCGCTGAGGAGGTTCAATCACCTCCTGGAGATTTTCCAGGCATGTCCCACTGGGACGTGGCAGAACCAGAACACTTTGGAGGGATTATCTCTTCTCTGGTCTGGGAACACCTTGTGATCCCCCAGGAGGAGCTGGAGAAGGAAGTCCTGGTTCCGTCCTGGACCTGTTACCTCCACCAGAGTACAGATAAGAAGAAAATAGATGGATGGATGAATGACTAATTAGATTTGATTTAGATCTTTTCTGTTTTTGTCCTGAGATGACTTTAGTTGTGGATTGGAATTATTTAAATAAAGTGAACTGACTAGAACCCAACAGGTCCAGAACTTGCAGTGCTCATGTGCTGCTGATCTGACAGCGCAGAAGAAGAAGTACGAGGGATGTTTGTTGAAGCAGGAAGTTAAAAAACTTGCAGTCATGAATTATTTTCAGAGAAAAGTTTTTTGTAGGAAGAAGGTATTCATTGGATGGATATAATAACTTCTCTTCCTCTTTTTCTGTTTTTGTAAGTATTCATCCTCCACTTGGTAAGATGAATAATTCAGACATTTGGAATACCCCCTCTCCATCCCCTCCCCCAGAAGCTGTAAGCCCTTAAACTGCCTCATCAGACTCAGCGTCTCAATCCATTATTCACACTTAAAGTCTGACTTTCTCTCAAGGCAGCCTATGTTTTTATGGTGTATCATGACACCCCCCACAGCAGCCTCAGAGGCCAGTGCTTAATTGATTACTCACAGACAGATGAAGTTTGATGTGTAACGAGACTGAGTTCAGACAATAGAAAAGTTTTAGTGTTCACACATCAGGCCTGAAACCACAAGTTGTTCACACCTCTGCCCTCCTTCTTCTCACACACACGATATCAGTGTCTTATCAGAGGGCAGCAGCTCTTATTTTTACGGAGTTTGTCTAATCAGGCGACGCACCGAGGCTGAGGTGAGGCTTCAACGGACGCTCTGCTGCTGATAAACCTAACGTTAAGCTCAGAGCTCAGCACACCTCCTCCACGTCTGAGTTAGATCATATTTCCTGAAAGCAGATCATCAGGAATCAGTGAGAAACAAATCCTTCGTCATCAATCAGCCGATCTCAACCTGAACAACACAGCAGCCGAGGATCCTCATGTTTGAGAAAACAGAAGGATACTGAGGTGCAGCATAGGACCCAGTGTTAATCCTTTAAAACACATTATTTCTTTAAGATAAAAGTCTTTAAAAGCACAGTCAGCTGCACTGCTCAGAAATGCCATTTAACACCAAGTACAGCGTTTTAAAAAACAGGCTCGTGATTTAGGAGAACAACCCTTCTGTCAGTTTTGTCAGAAATAATCAGACTGTTGAAGTTGTTTTCAGTCATTAACACAGAGAAGAGAAAAGCTGTGGAGTCAGATACTCTGCTGTAAAAATAAGAAAACACCATTCAAGCTTCAGCTATAGTCTGTTAACTGAAACAGCTGTTTGTTTTCCAGCTTTCAGAGGAAAATAAGCTGCTGTCAGCAAAACATTTTCATCAGCATCATCTGAGGGTCAAACAGGACCCAAACACTTTATTAGACTTTATTTACTGTCATCGGGACACAGCGGATCCAAAAGACTTTAAAAACCAAAACTAACGTTCTCAACTACAGAACAGAAATCCAGTAAAGGATTAAATCCAAAGTGAATTTTAAGTTTACTGTCTCTTTACTCTCATATGAGACCAACACGTGACAAAAAGACTGAAACATCAGGAATTTTTTTTTAATAAATGACTGACATATTTTTATTAAATCAAAAAGAGTTGTGATAAACTTAAACACTTTTTGCTGTATTTTTATTTAAATTTGTCAGTATTCATGAAATTTTGGATATTGTTAATTAATTATTTAAATTTTATTAATCCACCATGTGATATAATGTTTGTAATATTGTTATTACATAATTAAACAATTTAAATAAAATAAAACCAAGATTTGAAGGAAAAACAGGTTTCAAAGAGTCCTACTATAAATTGAAGTGCACTGTATTGCTGATTTTATTTATTTGTTTATTATCTATTATCCTACTATTAGCCTACATTTAAATAAATACTTTCTTTGTTATTTTAGGTGAAAGTTCAAGAAGCAATTTGCTGTTCTTTTAGTGTTAAAAAACAACATTTCTATTCAAACCAAACCAAAATATTTATGATTATTTATTCTTTTTTACATAATTGAGCAGCCCTAGCTCAAAGAATATGTGTCACTGTGAATTTCATTGGCTGATAAAGTGTGATTAAGTGTGGTTTTGATTGGCTGATGATCAGGATGCAGAAAACAGGTGAACTGTTTAAACTGATCTAAGATCTGTTTTACTTTTAGACAATAAAACATAAAATGGCTGAAAGTGATGTGATCTGATCTAAGATCAGTTTTATTGCATCAGTAAGAAATCAGCAGTGCAGAATGGCCTGGGATGGTATGATGAAGATGGGGAGGGGAAAGGTCTTAATCCTGCCTTGACTGTGTCCCGCTCTGCTTTATAATGTTAGTATTGTCCTTTATGGGGCATTTTAGAGCCTGAAACTCCACACTTTGTTTTTAATGTAACTGTGAATCTGCTGAACTGATGGAGAACATAATGCTGTTCCCAACACTGTTTTACAGTGTAAAACTAACGCTTTACCTGAAATATACCTGAAAGACTTTCAGGAAGTCAAGAGACTCATTGATCAAGACCATTTTACACAATTACAAGAAAATCTGTGTTTGGAAGGAAATTATAAAGAGATGAGGACTGGATCAGGACAGTTGGATGTTGTACAGTGTCTGTTCCCTAACAGTCACCTGACAGACTCAGCTCTTCCTGCGTCACCTGTTTCTGAACCCGTGGCAGCTTGTTGCCATGGCAGCTGGCCCCCTCCACCCCCAGCTGGTGCTCAGGTGTAAGACAGTTGTATGCTGAATACATTAACCCCTGACATTCACCTGTCAGGCACAACTCTTTACACCCATTTCTGAACCTGTAGAAGTTTGTTGCCATGGCAGCCGTCTCCCTCCTCCCCCTCAGCTGGTGCTCAGGTGAAAAACTGAGGGGAAGGAGGAGACGGTGAGGAAGAAGAAGAAGCAAAGCAGCATTCACAGTCTGTGGCAGCAAGTCGCAGGAAGAGGACGCAGCACCTGGACAAAGCGTGTTGGTTTTAACACGCCAGCGCCTTGGAGCCCCGCCACTTGACTCCGGAGGATTGATATCTGGTGATGAAGGTTTGACTGCAGGTTTGATACGCTGCTGAGTCATTGCTCAAGCTGATTAGATCGGTCCGGTTTTTGTTCGGGTTACATGACAGCGATCAGAGGTGGGAAGAGGAAACAGAAAACAGGGCCGTTTGTGTTGTTGTCNAGATCGGCTCTGAGCCCCTTCTTGTTTGCTCTGGTGATGGACAGACTAACAGATGAGGACAGGCAGGAGTCCCCGTGGACTATGATGTCTGCAGATGATGTGATCTGTGGAGAGAACAGGGAACAGGTGGAAGAGAACCTGGAGAGGTGGAGGTAATAAAGTCAGCCGTAGGAAGACAGAGTACCTGTGTGTGAATGAGAAGGAGGCAGGTGGAACAGTTAGGCTACAAGGTCAGAGGTCACAAAGGTGCAGGACTTCAAGGACTTAGGGTCCACTGGACAGGAAAACAGGGAGTGTGGTAAAGAGGTGAAGAAAAGAGTCCAGGCAGGACAGAGTGGATGGAGAAAAGGTTCAGGAGTGATTTCTGACAAAAAGGTCACTTTGGACCAGGTGGGGAAATACCTCAAGAGGACAAAGGTCAGAAAAGCAGAAGAGTGCTCAGGGAGTGTGCAGACCAGGTCAGTGAGGTGGTGCTGTACATACTCAACCTGAGCCTTTCTCTGGAGAAAGTTCCGGCCATGTAGAAGACTTCTGATGTGGTGTCTGTTCCCAAAACAGCTCACCCCAGAGAGCCAAGCCACTACAGGCTCGTCACCCTGACCACTCACCTCATGAAGATCCTGGAGAGGATCGCCCCCTACGTACACACCCAGATGAGTTCTGTGTACGACCCCCACAGTTTGCATACTGACCTGGCGTAGGGATTGATGACGCCATCACCTACCTCTTACACTGGGCACCATCTCACGTGGAGTCCCCCAGGAGCACTGTGAGAGTCATGTTCTTTGACTTCTCAGATGCTTTTAACACTACCCAGTCATCACTGCTGAGGGTAAGATGGAGGAGGTGTGTGGACCATCATCTGTCTGTGGGGTGCAGGGCTGTGTGTCAGATACGGTGGTCTGAAGCACAGGGATTCCCCAGGGGATGGTACTCTCACCGTTCCTTTTTGCCTTTTACACCTCAGACCTCACCCACAACTCCACACTCTGCCATCTACAGAAACGAGCAATGACACTACCATTGTGAGCTGTGTGTTAGAGGAGAATAAGCAGGAGTACAGGGGGGGGTTTCTCAGACTTTGTGGATTGGTGTGAGTAGAACCACCTGATTCTGAACCCCATAAGACCAAGAAGCTTCTGTTTGATTTCCACAGGAAACCTTCTCCCCCACACACCAGTGAACATCCAGGGCTCAGTCACTGAGACAGTCGACTCATTTAAGTACAGGATGTTCACCTCAACAACAGACTGGACTGACAACACTAACCCTCGGTACAGGAAGGGCCAGAGTCAGCTGCACCTGCTGAGGAGACTGAGGGCCTCCAGGGCTTTAGGTCACTGTGGTGGCCTCTGCAGTGTTCGGTGTCAGGGAGGGGACAGCATGAACAGAGACAGGATGATTAGGAGAGCCAGCTCTGTCCACAGGTGTCCCTCCGGGGGGTGGGGGACAGAAGGATGCTGGCTAAGCTAACATCCATCATGGTGTCCATCATCCTCCACCCCCTGTACAACCCCGAAGTCTCTGAGCAGCTCCTGCAGGAAGGAGGCCTCCTGAAGGTCCTTCCTGCTCACGGCCATCAGAACAAATAACTGTAAGAATCTCATCACTTTACATTTTCTCCTCTGCTTTTATTTTACTTTCATGGACACCAGTCACATCAATCATAAGATCACTTTCTGCAGTATACTTGTACATTCATTCCTGTAAATATACAGCTTGTGAATTCTTTTTTCTGTGAACTTTATTTGTCATGATTTGCAGATTGTTCCGTTATTACTGTGACATCGGAATGAAAAAAAAAGTCTTATCTTAACTGACTCCAGTTTCTATCCTGGACCAGCTTTACGTTGCTTTTACGTTTCAGAAATTCAAATTCCAAAATGACCATCGTTTCTGTACGATCTGAAAAAAATAAAATAAAATTTAAATTAAGTTTGTGCTCCTTACGGATAACAAGTGGCTCCGTCTACATCTTGGATATCTGCAGCAGGCTCCGTGTATTTCCTGCAGGGCCGCTACGCCGGTACCGGTTCCGTCTGTTTCTAACGGTTACCGGAACACCGACAAGGCCGGCGGAGGTCGGTACTCACCGGCAGCAGACGACCAGCTCTGTCCCGGTTTGTCCCGGGTTCTCCGTGGCTCGGTTCAGTCTAAAGAAGTCTTGGATCAGTCCGTCTCCCAGAAATCTGCCGCCATGTTGCTGCTGCGCGATGACGCCGCATGCCCCGCCCCTTCCGGTGCTGGCGTTTGTAAACAGACTTTTTTCCTTGTGGGAGTACACAGCGTACACGCGCACGCGCACACGCATTAACATCTCACACTGGAAGTGATTGAGAAGCTGCAGAGTTTTATGAAACCTGGCCTCTTCCCATTAGAAAACTTTTTATATTTTCACTTTGGAACATGTAGATCAAAGGGCTTTATACAAAAGAAACTGACAAAAAAAAAATTACAAAAGACATTTAAAAATCAAACAAAAATCACGATGCAATGTAAAAAGAGTAAGATGTAATCAGTTACAATTTAAAAATAAAAATGACAAATATATGTCCAAAAGACCAAAGGCAGAGTTAATAAACATGCAGTTTAATAAAAGTTGCATAGAAGGTGACAAGGACAGAAAAACAGAAGAATTTGCCATAAATGTCCTACAACTATCACAAGTTTAAAACAATCTGAGCAAGCTGTATCCATTAGCCATTTCAAAAAGAAACGTTTTATGTTTGATCTCTAAAAAAGTAATTTGTGTATGCTTCTCAAACAGATGGGAACTGATTCCAGAACAGAGAAATCTGAGAACCAAAGGCTCTGCCCTCAGTTCTAATACAGGAAACAAACAGCAAGAAACCATGCACTCTGACACCTAAGTCCTATCTTGGGAATGTAAAGGACAGGGAGAACTTTAGGATATGACAAGGTCTGGTTACTCAGAACTTCTAAAAGAACTGTTTAATATGTGAATGAAAAGACAAATGTTGAGCAAAAAAACCTCTGAGATTCAGTAAAGGAGGACTTGAGGCCAAGGTAACACCATCAAGAGAAACTGGGAGGGGTGCAATGTTACTGAGATTCTTCTGAAGACAATCATTTCTGTTTTCTCCAAGTTTAATAATAAGTAATTATTAGCCATCCAGGTCCTGTCCTTGGATCTAGCAGACATGTTGATGGTTTGGAAGAATCTATTATTTTTAATAATTCAGAGAGCTCAATAGAACAAAAACAGTCCAAACACCAATCAGGTTCTAGTGATATTTCTAAAGCTGCAAACCCAAACCCTAGACACGGATCAGGGTCTACTGTAAACTTTACTTAGTTATTTTATAAGATGCTGACTTTGACAAATCAGAGAAAATAACAGATAAAAGTACAACAATCTTTATTCACAACTTTTAGGTGTTTCAAAAGCAGCTTATTAAATATTTTCTGGCTTCATCCATTTCATCGTCCGTCTGCATTTGATTGGTCAGAAAACGGGGGTGTTAATATTAGTTTTATGTTTCAGCCAAACTGTCTGTCAGCTGTTACTCTGATTGGTTGGAGTTAAAAATCTTCACCAGCAGCGAGACATTTGATTCGCTCTTCTGCTGCAGGAGGCGGGCCTTGTCTAGGTCCTTCTGGGTAACAGAATTTTTCTTCTTCCTCTTCTGAAACTCCTCCTCTGTTGGTCGCTGAGTAAAGTCCCACATTTTCTCATCCATCTGAGAACAAATAAACAAACAAAAAAATGTTTATCCATAAACTGAATAAACTACTCAGAACAGAGGAAATTGAGTTTTCAGTTACAATGAGTTCCATTAACTCTGAATGTCTTAACCTTGAGTTAAGAGTGTGGTCATGTGCAACAAAAAGCCACAATCAGTGGAGCCCCGATATTCCAATTCAATCTGGCAACCAGAGGAAAACAGATCCAGGCCATTTCTGAATACCAAGCACTCAAAGTTCAGCTGAAAGTACATATCCAAGAGCTTTAATTAAACCGTTTTTCTTTTTGATTAAATCAAATAATATCAGGTCTGGATAAATTAGTTAAAATTTTATAATAATATCAAATACATACTAAATGTTTTAATTTTAAATAAAATTAAAAATATTACTTCTCAACCTGTCTCTGACCAAATGTTTAAAACAATGTATGATTATGATAATATTGTATGATTTTTATTTTTTAACGTCAAACACTAACACGCAGAATCAGGAAAGACAACAAAGAAATTCAATGTTAAAAAACTTAATGTTGCTGCTGTACTAATGTTTCAAGAGAAACACTGAAAAAAATCTGAAATGAAAAATATTTCCATCAGAGAGGTGATCTTGGTTTATAGATGATCCATCAAAGGGTTTTACAGCTCAGTCCGCCTGCCAATGAGTACATTTAAAACAAAAATAGATTTTAAATCATGAATTATATTTACTCGCTTTAAACATTATTTTAAAAGATCTGTTTTTCCTGAAGTTGCCTTGCTCAGTGGGTATTGGGGCTCCACTGACTGCAGCTTTTTACTGCCTTTGTGCATGTTCTTAACTCGAAGTTAAGATACTCAGAGTTAGTTGAACTCATTGTAATCAGCCTTTCCGGAACTAACTGTCCTGAGTAAGTTAATGCAGAGTTTATGACTGAGTTCATTGAACTTCTTTCTGAAATCCCCCCGTTGCATTTACCTGTTCACCATCTCTCTGCCTCTTCTTCCTCATTTTGTCCAGGTGAGTGCTCTTCTCCACATTGTTCAGATAAAAGTTTGTTTCCCTCTTGGCTTGAGAGACTTCAGCGCGGAGTCGCTGCTGCAGCACCGTCTGCTCATAGGCCAGCCTCTCGCTCAGGTGAGTCCACTGGAACCTGTGCAGGTACTTCACAGAAAAAAACACACAAGTGGACTTTCAAAAGTCATCTTCTCGAGGCTAACACATAAACCATGATTCCTTGAAAAGTTTTTACATCAGGCTAGAGCTTCAGAATAACTCTGCTGAATGGTTTTTGAGTCACAATTTAAACTAACGCCTCACAAATTAAGCCTAAGTTCATTAATAAAAGGCAACAGAACTTCCTTAAACAAGAAAGAAAGTCCACTTTCCCTTTTAAAATTTACAGAAAAATGTCATGGAAAACTGGAAACATCACTCAAGCAGCAAAACAAAGAGATGAAAACTGTTTTCAGACAGTTTCAGCAGGGTCTCCCCCAGCGGGCCACTTGTTTATTGTAAAATACGTTTATTTTCCACCCGCATCAACTTGACGCATTGATCACCATGCGAGGGCGCGCGCGCCAACAATGATGCAGTCACGCTGTCCCCACGCGATGTCACGTTGCGTGGTCGTGCACCTCCCAGTTTTTGTAACTTGCCGCAGACCACGCCACGCTCCATTCAAAACGGACGATTTCGCTGCTCTAGCGGAGCTGGTTCGCCTGTATCAGCATTTCTATGATCCGTCTGTGAGAGATCACAAACATAATCAAACAGCTCAAAACAAAGGAGATTACTGCTGCAGCCGATAAAAAGGAGTGTTTATAGAAACATTAGTCCTATGATGGGCCAATCACAACTAAAGCAAATAAATTAATAAAAGTCAAACTGAATGCTTTAAGTTTAAACATCCGCTCTGTACCACAGCCAGAAAATCTGCTCTCTGATTTTTTTTAACCATATTTCCTCTGGTTATGTAGCGTACTGCCCCCTGAATACTGCACCGATGTAAGCACCAAGAATAAACACCTCCACCGCGAACAGCCACCTACCACCGGGCTGAGCCTCTTTTCTGGGGGAAACCCTGTTCAGGGTTTCTGAAGAGGCTCGTTTTCTATTTTCATTCCCAGCACAGTTTGGAACAATAAAGGTATTATTCCAACACAGATCAGAATGATGAAGGACTCATTTCCACTACAGATAGAAATCATTCCCAACACAGACCAGAGTGCTAAAGGAACATTCCCACCATAGATAAAAAGACAAAGGAAAATTTTGAGCACAGACTAGAATACCAAGGGAACTATTCCCAGAAAAGACTAAAAAGCTAAAGAAACCATTCCAGCCACAAATCAGGACAATAAAAAAGTTCTTGTCTTAAACTCCAGTAAAAACATATCTGCTGTGTTTGTACAACTAGCTCCCATCATATCACTGATGTGTGAGAAAAACTCTGTTCAGACTGACACACCTGGGAACACACATCACATGACCGGTCACATGCAGCAGCCTTGTTGATTACAGCTGTTATATAGAAGCATGTCACGTGTCACTCAAGCCTTCAACCAATAGGAACACACGTAGGTAACATCAGAAAAATCTTTAAACATCTGAAGATGCATCATTTTCTGTCATCGTAATATTTAGTTAGTTCCAGCAGACATTAATGAGCCAATCAGCTATACAGCTGCAAATTAGTGTTGATGTCACACGTTGTCAGGCAAACTCTGTTGTCCTGAAACATATTAAACTAAATGGACGGAGAAGCAGATTTTACCTTTATGTTCCAGAGATCAGAGAAGAATCTCTGGCGCCTCCTGGTTCCCATCGGCGTGTTGTGAAGTGACGCTGCTACTCTCTTTGCTATTCGCTTGTCTCTAAACTCCACCCACCCTTCAACGAAGTTGCACCTTCTTGTGCCAGACTTTTTCTTCTTTCTCCTCACCTGTCGGTCTGAAGATCCCAACATCAGACAGATTAATGATCAGGAAGCAGAAAAGAGACAAAATTGCTACATGAGTTGTTATTTTGATAGTTAAGAGTTTTTTGATCTGAGTGTTACCGAGTGTCACAGAGTTAATGGTGCAAGTGTTACAAAGTTTTGACCCACTCCTACCTTCAGGCTGCAAAAAGATGCGTCCGATCTCTCCATAAGCTGACAGCATGTTCCTCAGATGCTTAGGGCGGAGCATCGGAGGAATGTGACCTAGGTAGATGATACCTGGATCCAATTTCCTTTCTTTCTTCTTCTTTACTTCCCCTTCATCTTCATCACTACCCTTTTGGCCTTTAGTTGTCTGCTGCAGCTGCTCCTCCTCCTCATCTTCTTCCATTCTCTGAGTTGGGGTTTTCTGCTGCTCCTCCTCTTCTCCTCTTTTCATCTTTCTTATCACTACAAAGAAACAATTATCATAACAATAAAGATGAATAATATACTTTTCTAGCTTTACAATGGGCTTTCTACTAAATAAATATTTTTGAAGTTAGTGCAGCACAATTTTTTTCCAACTTTCTAGATGCCAGTTTTAAAGTACACAACTCTGAATTAAACCAAGGTGTTAGCTTTCTCTGACTAATCCCTTTCTTTTTCAGAGGGACAACTTTGGACCCGGGTCCAAAATGTTCCACTCTGAGACCCGGGTCCAAAAAGGTCCACTCTGAATCAGAGAATCTGATGCTGTTGTCGTGTAAACAAAAAGTTGAACTGCTCCGTGTTCGCTTACTGTCTGACCGCCTCTTTTAGCTCAGCGGTCTAGTGGGAGAGTGTCCGCCCTGAAACTGGGAGGTCGTGGGTTCAATCCCCGGCCGGGTCATACCAAAGACTGTAACAATGGGACCCATGGCCACCCTGCTTGACACTCAGCATTAAGGGTTGGACTTGGGGGGTTAGATCACCGCTCCCTCAGGGGATGGCTCAAATACGGAGAACAAATTTCACACAGTCAGATGTGTGACAATCAGTGGATCTTTCTCAGAAAAACAAGTTAAATTTAAAAAAATGTTTTGATTCTTTGTTTTTTTTATTTGTTTTCTTAGGTTGGTATGAAACTCGTGCGGCTCTGTAGTGAAGTGTTTACAGCCTTTCTGGGGAGTTCATGTTTACAAAAACTGGAAGGACGGATTAAACTCAGCTACTGATTTGTAAACGTTAGTATTTATCAATAAAAACAAACATTCTTGTTTACAGAAACTCAAACACAAACAGTTACGTCATCAGAACTTTACTCACCTGGTCAATGAGCCGATGATCGAATCCTGATCAGTTTGATCTGAGAACTCAGCCGCCGCTCTTCACGTGCGCTTCCAGGCGCATATGAGTGACGTCACTCGTTGGCCCATTTCCGGTTTCTCATTTCAAAATAAGTTCAAGATAAATGTTTATGTACAGAAACCTTTATTGTCAGCAGTTGCAGAACAAACGAATTATTTAAAAACTCAAATGTATTTTTTAAATAATTTGTATTTATAATGGTATTTTTACATTGATATAATGATAAAATGACTAAAGTTAAAACAAGTTTTTGTTGGAAGATGATTCAATATTTTGTGTTCTCACCATGATACGTGACCAAACTCTTCAGATTCTGTGGAGCTCAGGGCTGGTGGCAGATTCTGACAGAACCAGTTTTACAGCTAAAGAGGACATGGAGGTAGTTGGACAGAGGACACAAAAGACAGTTAGATGGAGGAGGACTCGCTGTGGAGACTCCTGAAAACACAACGACCGAAAGAAAAAGAAGAACAAATAGAAATACTGTGAAGACTCATATGTTGAAAATATTTCAGTGACAGAAAATTCTGAATGTTGTTACTAACAGAGAGCTAACTAAAAAGGCTTTCTGTGAGTTTTGTTTTTAGCACTAATTTAAAAAGAGCCTAGAGAGTGGAGGACATCGGTCCTGGGATCAGAGAGATCTGAAACAACACATGAAGTGTTTCCAACCAACATCTGTAGGTGGATCTGTGTTGGTCCACCTACAGACAGGGCCCTGGTCTGCTCTGTTTCAGCAGGAAATGCGCAAATTCAGCAAGTTTGATAATAAAAGAAATAAAATAATAGGAGACATACAGAATTTACATTTATAACACAAATAAAAACGAATATTTCCCTTATTTTGCTCTTTGTATTTGCCATTGTGACTCCCCTGCCTGCTTCACTAATAACAGCAGAGAAACTAATAAAATATGTTTCATTTAGTCTAATCAGTCCTGAAGTCACCTGTTGACTGTTGAGATTAGATCTGATTGTAAATTTTCATCAGCAGTTTGATAAAAAATAATTGTGACGAACGAGACATTAACATACAGAACTCTCTTACTTTGAAAAGACAAACCGGAATTGGTTTGAGGCGAAAGGCATGCTGGGAAGGCAGTAAAGATGAGGCGGCCGCTCTCCAGTTTAAATCTCGGTACCAACGTGAAGGTGAAACTGGGCCGAGCCGGTTTCCAGTTCACCTCTGACCTGCAGCACCTGAACCCGGAACAACTCAGCCAAGGTACCGCTCAGCTGATTTGGTACCGCTTCACCGAACTCCATCCAAAGATCCACAGATTGAACTTCTTTTTACCGAGTCGCCAGACTCAGTTCATAAAATCATCGATTTAAGTTGTGGCTGTTTGGCAGCTGAACTCCGGAGAAATCTTCAAACTGCTCTGAGTTCAGCCTTTCAGCATCATTAATCCGAACTGATCTCAAACTTATCACACTTATTGATTTAACCCAGTCTGTAGTGATGGTCTGAAAGCTTCATTACTCCAAGCTTTTCAGCAGTCTTCTGGTGACATGGCCTGAAGTCTGAGATGATCTGATCATGGTGTCCTGATGGCAGCTTCTCTACCTTCAGGACCTTCTGTAAATTAACCAGTTTACTATGAGATCATATTGGAACTTATGTACACGCTCTGTTTTTCTAAAGGTTTTTTCTATTTGCATTATTCAACCAGATATTACATTTTTCCACACACATATATATCTATATATAGATAGATGTATCTCACCAGTCAAACGTACACGATTGGCTGAAATCAGTCAGTTTAAAGCATACCCACACAGCTTGCTGGTTTGTTATATTTCGTATAAACACACCATGAATCCCCTCAGTGATTCTTTTTCTTCCAAAACTTTGAGTCAGGTACCAAAGCAGTGACGTAGCTCTGATGATTTCAAAGCTTCGGACGTCATCGATCATGTGACTGCTCAGAGACGGAGCTTTTGAAACTGTGCTGATTTCTTTTGGTGCATGCACCAGAGCCTCAACTTCAAACATCACTACTAGTTTACACCTGACCGAATTTCTGACAGTTGTAGTGTTGCTCATCCGCACACTGTGGTGTCTGAATCAACTGTAGTGAAAGACATTTCTCTTCCCATTCAGGGAGCTTTATCGGTTCAGAACTGGAGAGTGTGGAGTTCCAAGCTTTAAACTGCTTTGTTTCCCTCACAGAGCCAGAAACATTACCACGTAATGTTTTCACAAATTCAGAAAATCCATAATATTTTCCAGAAGATCATTCACGTGTAAATGGAGTCTGACACCTCTTCCTCTGTTTAAGGTTATGTTTAGAGGTCTTAGATTTCAGCTTTTTAAAACTTACAATGATAACCTGTCATGTTCCTTCTTATTTACACCCTCCTGTGAACCAGACAAATCTTGGAACTCCACACTCTCCAGTTTAAAGCTTCACTGATGCAAAGCATATTCAACTACAGAAGTCCAGTTGCTTTGGATTATAAAACAATTTAAACAAAAAAAAAAGGATGTTATAAAAATGGCCTCCTGTTGTATTTTCCTAAACACTTTTAGGACATTTCAAAACGCCAGTCTAAGTGTTGCTGCTGCTGCAAAGGATTATGGGACAGAATGATCTGCCTGAAACATAGCTTTGGTCTTCTTGTAAATAAAGACTGATGAGCTCCTGTACTTCTCTGATTATCATTCTGCTGTAGAGGCCGGAGTTTCCCAGCAGGAGGCGCTGCAGGTGCTGCAGGCTGCGGACACAGGAGGAGGAGGTGGAACCTTTCTGAGCGCCCTGGAGCTCCTGCAGAAGGAGGAGGGCTCCAGGAGCATCGTAACATTCTGCTCACAGCTGGACCATGCTCTTGGAGGAGGACTTCCTGTCGGGAAGACAACAGAAATCTGTGGAGTCCCAGGAATTGGAAAAACCCAGCTGTGGTCAGAAACACAATCAGCTGTTCAAGTTCAATGTTTCAGGAAGTTTCTCACCTCTTAACTTCACATCTTTCACCACTTCTGTTTTTATTCTTTTCTCTGTTGCTTCAGCATCCTCAGCTCATCTGTTTGTATGTTTGTTTACAGCTGGATGTTTTTGATTTTCAGTTTGCTCAGATACGTTTATGTGAAGCTTTTATGATCTGTCTGTACCGTTCTGAGTGAACATATGTTATTGATTTTTAATGTTGTCCTTTTTCTGTCGGAATTAAAACAAACTGAATCTGTTTAACGGAACAAGCAGAGTCTGAATCACTCGGCATAGCTGACCTGAGGCACAAGCAGGCCAAGGGCTTGTTTCCATGTGACTGATCTCCTGGAGATGTTAAAGATTTTCAGACGTTGATTGGAAAAAGTTACACATTTCCACGCTTCTGCTCGTTAAACCTGCTGCAGTTTCCGTGCCAGGCCACTAGTTGGCGCTGATACGAGCAGACACCAGTCTCTGAGCATGTAAACAGGTCCATCCAAAATGGTGAACAGAGGAACTTTAGTTTGGCCTTCCAGGAGGTTGGGTTAGGACTCCATGTTGAACAGGGTGAGGGACATAAACCGCTCTCTGCTCTCTGACCTCTAAAAAGGTCCACTCTGAGACCCGGGTCCAAAAAGGTCCACTCTGAGACCCAGGTCCAAAAAGGTCCTGTCTGAGACCCGGGTTTAAAACGGTCCACTCTGAGACCCGGGTTTAAAACGGTCCACTCTGAGACCCAGGTCCAAAAAGGTCCTGTCTGAGACCCGGGTTTAAAACGGTCCTCTCTGAGACCCGGGTCCACAAAGGTCCACTCTGAGACCCGGGTCCAAAAAGGTCCACTCTGAGACCCGGGTCCAAAAAGGTCCACTCTGAGACCCGGGTTTAAAACGGTCCACTCTGAGACCCGGGGTTTAAAACGGTCCTCTCTGAGACCCGGGTCCAAAAAGGTCCACTCTGAGACCCGGGTCTAAAAAGGTCCACTCTGAGACCCGGTCCAAAATGGTCCACTCTGAGACCTGGGTTTAAAACGGTCCACTCTGAGACCCGGGGTTTAAAACGGTCCTCTCTGAGACCCGGGTCCAAAAAGGTCCACTCTGAGACCCGGGTTTAAAACGTTCCACTCTGAGACCCGGGTTCCGTGTAGACGGCCCCTTACAGACATCTGCAGGTACCCAACTGATGATCAGAACTTCACTCAAACAATATAAAAATAAACAGGAAATAACGTCACTGTATGCTGAACTCTTCTACCCGGTTTTATTCTGTTCTGTTTTAATATCCTCAGCCTCCAGCTGGCTGTGGACGTCCAGCTGCCTCAATGTTTTGGAGGGGTCGAGGGTCAGGTGATCTTTTTGGACACTGAGGGCAGCTTCCTCCTTCAGAGGGTTGTTGATATGAGTGCCGCCGCCGTCAGACACTGCTCCATGTTAGCTGAGGATGAGGAGCAACAAGTCGCCATGACAACCTTCACAGTGGAGAACATTCTGTCCAACATCTTTTTGGTACAACCAGTATAACAGGACCCAGTGGAACCAATCGAACCATTAAGACACAACAAAATAGAAACAATGCAACACAACCCCACAGAACCCTTAGAACCATCACCATGACAACCCAGTGACAGTTTCATGTTGGTTCCATGTTTTTCCTGACTGATGTTTATGTTGCTTTTGTAACCATGTCGCAGCGAATTATAATGGTTCTGATTGGTCATCTGTCTCAGGTGCATTGCCGTGACTACGTGGAGCTGCTGGCTGAACTCCACCTGCTGCCCGCCTTTCTGCAGGAGCGGACCAAGATCCGTCTCCTCATCATTGACAGCGTGACATTACCGTTTCTGCAGCTGTTTGACGATCTGTCACAGAGGACACGCCTTCTACAAGGTCTTGGCCAGAAACTTATTGCCATAGCAACAAATCACAACATTGCGGTTGTCATCACCAATCACATGACCACTCGGCTGAGGGGTGCTCATTCACATCTGGTGCCTGCCCTTGGAGACATATGGGGCCACGCCCCCACCACCAGACTCCTCCTAGAGTGGGAGGGGTCACAGCGGCTGGCGTCCATCCTTAAATCTCCAGGTCACATGGAGACCACCGCCCAATACCAGATCACCTGCGAGGGCTTCAGAGATGCTGCCCAATCAGAGCAGCCACAGAGCAAAAGGTCTCGAACTTTCACCGACTAATCAGCTTCCTGCTCAAGAAACGGGAACTTCTGATTGGACAGGCATGTTCAGCCAATCAGAGTAGATATTCTGAGTTTTGCAGGAGGAGACAGCTGAGGCTCACCTGTCTGTCTGTCAGGTGAGCCTCAGCTCATTGATTGACAGAGTTAACATCATCATGTCACACATGGAACAACTGATCTGATTTATTGTTTATTAAAGTTGAATTCATTAATGAAACAATGTTTTTTTATTCCATTTATTGTTTATTAGTGAAGTGAAATTTATTTATATAGCACTTCTCAGCAACAAGGCGACTCAAAGTGCTTTACAACACAAGAACAAAATTACAGACAGGAAAACTAAACTAAACAACAATCAGGCTAACAATATACAAAATATGAACTAAACCGATAGAAATAAAAACATCAATACAGTATAATACTAAGAGGTACCAAAAAAAGGCCCGCTAACAGCCAACATGATATGATAATATCATTAAAGCTCAGTTCATNTTCTGTTCTTTTATTTATTATTGATGGTATATTCTGACGTGGTTTTGACTTGTATCTGAATTGGTTCTGCCTCGTAATTTGACCTTTTCTGACTTGGGCAGGTTTTTGATGGTGTTTTTTGAGCAGAGTGGTCCTGTCATTCTGTTTTGATGGAGTTTCAGATTATATCCTTTCAGTCCAAAACGTGTGTGTGTTTGGGGTGATAATTATTTTCTGTCTGTGTCAGGTTTGACATATTTTGGTGTTTTGGGTGTTTGGGGCTGGTTGTCCTTGTCTCAGGGGTCCCATCATCGCCCCACAGATATCTTAGAGCACACAGTGAGAGCTCGATTTTACTCTGTTTGATCGGACACTTTTAGCTGTCCAAAGCAGTCCCATCTCTTATTAAAGCTCAGACTGACCCCCTCCACCCACTGGCCCTCTGGATCCCCCTCCTGCTCTTGGTATTTAGCCTCCTCAGCAGATTTGGGCCTAGCCCACAGTGGCTCCCCTTTTTAATTTGCACCTGTTGTGCAGTTGTCCAGGAGGCGAGTGCTGCAGAGACTGCAGACAAAGGTCATATGAACAGAGTAATCGCCCTGTAGCTGGGGGGAGGGGGTGGGGTGTACAGATAAAATCAGCAGCAGGAAGTGGGATAAGATGCAACAAAGGTTCATTACCCTGTAGAAAAAAATAGGCTAAAAATTGCTACTCTTCTGCTAAAGTCCGGTCTGCTGGCTGTTCTCATGATGTTGATTCTCACTCTTCTCAACCCTAACCTCTGTCAGGGTCGAGTTTGCAGCCATGACAAAATGGATACTTAAACAATCTGAAAAAGAGCAGCATTTAAACCTTTAAGGGATGTTCATCCAGGTGTTTTTTACTGAGGAAAATAAAAATTTAATATTCACGCATTTAACACAAAATTAGATCAAATAAAGCAGGTCAATAATGGTGGAATGAGCCTGGAATCTGTATTTCTAATCTATGTCCAGTGTAAAGATTTGCAGTGAAATTTATTTATATAGCACTTTTCAGCAGCAAGGCAATCCAAAGTGCTTTACAAACATGAATAAACTTTCCTCTAAGAGGAAGCATTTGAACAAAACAAAGTAATTTTAGCTAATAGTAAGTTTGGTATAACTATAGCAGGTAATTTGAGTAAACTAACAAACATGAATAAACTTTCCTCTAAGAGGAACTATTTAAAAATATCAAGAATACTAATCAAAAAGCAGTTCTAGAATACAGACAGTATCAAATACAAGTCATCTGTCAGATGTTTACGAGTGATCTGTAAGAAGGTAACGAGTGAGCCACCAGCAATTAACAAAAGTTAACATGTGACCTGGCAGTTGTTAACAAGTGATCTATCTGAAGCCAATTAGTCGTATATCAGAAATTCACCAGAGATCTGTCAGGTAGTAATGAGTGAACTTAACAGATGTTAATGAGTAATTCTTTAGATACTATGAGGTAAAGTGTGAAACGTGAGTAAGTGAGGATCAGATGTTATTGAGGAACGACATTAGAGTTATCTGTGAAATGTTAGTGATCTGTTAGATGTTACCAAGTAATCTTTCAGACGGTAATGTCAACAAGTGAGCTGTCAGATGGTAACAAAATGATGTGTCAAATGTTAAGGAGTGATGAGTAACACACTGATCAATGGTTTTCACATCGAGTGACCTTTCAGATGTTATTGTGGGATTTGTCAGACATTAACAAGCTGCTGCAGATCACTGACAGAAAACCAGGAAGCTGTCAGCTGAAACAATAAAAGGATCCTAATTTTAAGCTCATTTACCACAGAAAAAACATTTACACAGAACTTTTCCTCTGTGTTTGTGTTTTAGTCTTGAACTATGACAGTGTGTTGGAGACACCTTCAGAGACGGATGAGGAAGACAGGACCCTGCTCTGTGACGACCCCAGCTTCACAGGAGGAGGAGGAGGACGACAGGGGGACTATGAAGAAGCAGACAGCCCGGCTGGTGTGCCTGCTCTGGATGTGTTGCCCCGAGTTGCTCGTGCCCTGCTGTCCCCCCAGGAGCGCTGTGAGGACGATGGACATCTTGGTGAGTTTCTGATCAGGTCAGCAAGTTAATGGCTGCTCCTCCTGGGTTTTATGGAAACGGCTTCTGATCATCACTTAGAGGAGCAGAAAAGATGGTCAAATTCAAAAACTTAACATTTTATTTAATTTGACAACAGGTATAATTTCACTTATCGCCTGATGACATTCAATAATAACAGTTAACAGTAATGAATAAAGTTCTTTTAAGAAAAAGAAACTGCAGGGAGCTCAGGTGGCTCCTCAAGGAGAAGAAGATGAGGAGGAGATTAAGTGTGAGTGGTGTGTTTCTTTGATCAGAGAGCAGCAGTGGTGAGAACGAAGCTGAAGGTCCTGAAACGTTTCTGCAGGATGTTGGAAAGAGTTCAGGTGAGATGAATCATCTCCAATACTCTGATCAATACTCACACAGTGAAGAGAAATCAACGATCAAACCAAAATGTTATCTTTATCTGAATTGAGCTGTAAAATTAACCCTTTTCTGAATAAGAAGGTCCCATTTATTGATTTTTTTCATCCTAAAATGATTCTGTTGAATGTTTTTACTGTATAGCCTGCGGGACAGCACTCAGGGCAGCGATGTTTCAGCTGTGTTTTTAAGCTGATGATCCTCCTGTTTCCTCAGCGAGTCAGCTGGACAGCATCTGTGAGCTAGATGACTACCTCCTGAAACGTAAGCTGGAGGATGGCATCGGTCACCCGGCAACCTTTGTTGAATATCTGCAGCGCAGCGACACTGCCATCATTTACCCTGAAGCCCCAGAGGAGGCAACAAGACTGAGCACGCCTGAGGCCACTGGTCAGGATGAGGGGGAGCATGGTGAGAGGACCAACAAAACAACAACTAGTATCAGAAAACTACACAATACATATTGCCTGCTGTCTTTCATCCTGCAGTTTTAAACAAAGGTCTCCTCTGATCTGTTAGTGCTCAGAGATTGTGTTGGGGACGACTCAGTTACAATTACAACAAACTTTAGTTCAGTGTCTGTAAAAATAACTGACTTCTGTTGATAATAAAGCACAACAACACAGTTTCGTTATGAAGTAAATGATCACATGCAAATGTCCAATTATAAAAAAAAGTAAACATAGAAAAAAGTCCATCTCTCCATTGTTTTACCTGCTTCTTCTTTCTGGGTCACATGGAGCTGATGTTTGTCTCCAGCAGTCACTGGGAGAGAGGTGGGGGACACCTGGACAGGTCTCCGGTCCATCACAGGGACACATAGAGATAAACGAGACAAACAACTATTTACAGTCTCACTTACACCTAGGGACAATTTTTTAATTAAATAATTATTATTTTATTTAAACCTTTATTTTACCAGGAAATAAATCCATTGAGATTATTAATCCCTTTTATTAGGATTTCCTGGCCAAGATAAGAAGCAGCACGATGTGCAAGGTGCAAACAAGCCATTACATTTACAGCAACAGTCTCAATAACCATAGCTAATACTGAAGTATTTACAAGAAAATATCACAATCTCAGACACTTAAACTTAGAGTTACCAGTGAACCTAACCTGCATGTTTTCGGTCTGTGGGAGGAAACCGGAGTACCCGGAGTAAACCCAGGTGAGCTCAGGGAGAACATGTAAACTCCACCCAGAAGCAAACATACAACCTTCTTGCTGAGAGGTGACAGCTCTAACTGCTGCTCCACTGTGACACCCAACTTTCTTAAATGATTTATTAATTTTTTGTTTCATTTAAAAAACATCTGTGAAGAAATGAGGTGGTGACCAGGCTTTTAATGTGAATGCAGACAGGAAGTAGCTTTACCAAATGTAAAATGAACAGACTTTATGCAGATCAGCTGACCACCAGTAATGAAATCCTGCAAGAAGACTTTGATGAATATTTTGGTTTTAAAATCTGAAATTTGACCTCTGACCTCCTGCTACAGACCTGCTGCCCAGCGCCACAGATGACTTCGCTCAGTTGCTCACATGTCCATATTGCGAACGTGGGTACAAGCGTCTGACGTCGCTGAAAGAACACATCAGATATCGCCATGAGAAAATGGAGGAGAGCTTTACCTGCCCACTCTGCACTGATGCTTTCACCCAGCGAGCTCAGCTGGAGCGTCACATGACCTCTCACAAACCTGTCACTGATCAGGTAAGCACCTGCAGCAAGTTACCGCCTGGTCTGTGAGACATTTCCTTTCGGTTGTAGTCTCATTATGGACGACGTTCAGACAAACAGCAGCAGTGACATCTGATTGGCTGAATGACTGACTGATCATCACATCAGTGCTAATTCAACTGATCACATGATCTGACTGATGATGTATTCGTCAGCTCACAAATGACCAGCGTGAATTATGTAAAGTGAGTTGGAACAACACCAATAATGTGACCTGTACAAAAGAAACCTGTCAAACTTTAGCTCCGTAGCTCAGTCGTTTAGTCCTCAGGGTCGTGAGTTCCAGCTCCGTGTTGGGTACCAATCAGTGCACAATGTGTGGGCGGAGTTTTCTGCTACTGCTGCTGTGTGTGGCCCCGCCCAGCAGCCGTGGTGTTTTTTCTTGCTGCAGCCATGTTTGTGCATGCAGCATGTGAACTCAGCTCAGGGTGTCCAAGTCTGATCGAAAGACCAGGTAGTGTTCCTGCTCACACCTGTCTGCTGGCCTTTAGGGTCTAAAAGTCTCATTAGAGTCAGTAACTAAGCTCCAAGTCACACTGTGAGTGTAATGAGATTTCCTGAGCTGACCTGTTGACATTAAACCTTAAGACACCCCCCACCCCCATCACCACCACCCTTAACAGACTGAACCAGGACCATATGGGCTTTTGCCTGCTTGGCTGGAGAATCCTAATCCTCTGAGTGTGTTTTTATCTGAAGAATCACTGGATTAAACTGTTAAAGAAAGACAATTGGCTGATTTCAGATCAGATGCTTCAGACTGCTGCTCACAACAGCAACACATGTTTAAATCAGTCAGTCACATAATTTCCTGCTGCTTTTATTTACAAGCAGAATCATGAAACACTTGTCCATTGTTTTTTACTTCATAAACTTCATTAGGCCACAGGTAGGATCTGGATTGTGATCCAGATCACCACTAGAATTGAATCACTCGTTTTTTGTAAAGACCTGCATTTGCTGAAAATTTCATCAAAATCTGTCCATTAGATTTTAGGTAATCTTTCTAACAGAGTAACAGACAGGCAGACAAACCAACCAAAACTACTTAAAACATAACCTCTCGGTAGAAGTAAGAACAACCATGTGAGCTGAAACCCGGGGTCAGGGTTAGAGATCTACTTCTAGATCAGTTCTTTAACTTTAGATCTGATCAGATTTGATACTAATAATTTTCTTTAAAGGTGAATTCATGTCTTTAAGTGTTAAAGGAGATCATTTCCCTGTTTGTCTGCAGCTGGAGATGACTTTTTTTTAAAGACATCTTGAGTTTGTTAATCTGTCACTGATTATTGAAAAGTTTCTAAATGGACTTTCTTCTTCTTGGGGTCTGCTTTAACATGTCAGAGCTGCAGTATCTGTTAAATAAATTCAATGACTGTTCACTTTGTGTTTCATCTGAAACCAAAGGATTTAATCTGCCACTCTGCTGAAGGGGGGAGGACCCCTCTCCCTCCACTGTTTTTGTTTGTTTCTGTCTGTATTTGCATGCAAAATGTTGGGAATGCACCTCTGAACACCGTCAGCCCACATGGTTTCTCAGAAAGCCTTTCACACTCAGACATTCAGGAGAATCTGTCTCTGTCATGGTGTGTTCTTCCTCATCTCGACTCCCACTCCTCCTCCTCCTTCATCTCTAATCTGTTTCTTCTCTCTGCAGCCGCCGCTGCTCAGCGAAGGAGCTGCAAACCGCAAGTTCAAGTGCAGCGAGTGTGGAAAAGCCTTCAAGTACAAGCACCACCTGAAGGAGCATCTTCGTATTCACAGCGGTGAGAAGAGCACTGTTTCTGTTTCGTCTTTATTTCTTCATCGTTCTGTTAAAACCTGTGACTGTCAGACTGAACAGAATGACTGTAACCAGCTGAAATCCACTGTAGTATGAAGAAAGTCAGAAAACACAAATGGAGAAATGGAGCAGAAACCTCAGCTGATTCATTGGTTTCATCAATTCTCCTTGATCATAAACCAAAGTACAGATAATGTTCATTCTCTTTAATGTCTTTATGAAAGATCAATAAACGTAGCTAGGGTCAGGGTGAGGGTGAAGTTTAAACTGCTTTAGTGAAGATGTAGGAGCCGAAGCAGCTCTCTCATCTCCTAACACTGGTGGGAATGTGGAACATGATAGAAAAGGGATTTTTTCTGAGAAACCTTGTCTAAAAATGTATTATTTTACTTGAAGATAAAATGTCAGAGACCCATCCAGATAAGGTGGTTTCTAGTTATTGAGATGCTTCAGTCAAGAGCCACTCAATTTATAACAAATGAAACTGATGGAAACATTCAGATGAATCTCAAACTTTGGAAAAAGATGACTGTCCTCTTTGTGTTGTGTTACAGGTGAGAAACCGTACGAATGTTCTAACTGTAAGAAGCGCTTCTCTCACTCTGGATCCTACAGTTCCCACATCAGCAGCAAGAAATGCATTGGACTGATTGCTCTTAATGGTCGAGTACGTAACGTAAACAAGCCTGGCTCTTCCCCAAACTCCACAACCTCCTCACCTGGAAGCCCCACCCTCGCTCCTCTTCGGCACAAACTAGAAAATGAGCGACCGCTTGGCCCATCACATCAGCCGGGACTGCTGGACATCAAAGCAGAGCCAATGGACTTCAACGAGTACCTGCTGCTGATGGCTTCACAGCATGGGTTTGGGGGACCAGCTATCTACCTGAACGGTCGAAGCAGAAGCCCCCTAGGCATTCGTAGCTCTTCTCAGACCACACTTCAGAATCTGGGAGGTATGGGACTTGACCTGTCTCTTCTGGGGTACACAGGGCCTCTTGGGAACAGCCTGAGTGAGATCCAGAAGGTGCTTCAGATTGTGGATAATACTGTGTACAGACAGAGAATAGATGGTAACCTAGAGGAGATATCAAAGCTCAGAGCTTACATGAAGGAGCTGGGGGCCCAAATGGAGCCCCAGGCTGGTTTTCATATGATGTGCCAAAGCAGCCCCACTAAGAACATCATTGACTACACTCTGGAGAAAGTCAATGATGCCAAGAACCTGATCAATGAGTCCAAGATGCAGATGGATGTCAAAAAAGAGAAATCAGTTGATTTCATCAGTGAAGAGAAGTCCCCTGATGGACAGAACCAGTTCCTGCCATTTTCCTGCCAATACTGCAAGGAGACCTTTCCTGGACCCATCCCCCTTCACCAACACGAGCGCTACCTATGCAGAATGAATGAGGAGATCAAAGCGGTCCTGCAGCCAACAGAAAGCAGTCCTGCCAGCTGCAGAGGGCTGATGGTTGATGAACTGTCCTCTACTGAGAAGACAACTAGTCCCACCAGTTTGTTCAAGGACCACATCTCAGTGCTGAATGCCTACTTTTCCATGAACACAGAACCCAACTCTGAGGAGCTGCTCAAGATTTCACTCGCTGTTGGCCTTCCTCAGGAGTTTGTCAAGGAGTGGTTTGCCAAGTCAAAGAGTCAGAATCATATGGACAGTTTGAGAACAAAGTTGCCCCCTATTGACCACTGTGGACTAGACCACAGCTTAAGCCAATCTCCTGTGTCACTTCCTGCCATAAATTTACATGATGGCATCCCTAACAATAATGCTACCCATGGACTTACAACAACCAACCAGTTTGCAGCCAACAAGCAAACAACAGGGGACAAATCACTAGACCCCACAGACTCCTTGAAGATCAGCACTTTGTCGCCCTTAAATCTTTCTTCCACCTTGTCCAAAAACTCCCAGAGTACCTCTTACACTCAAAACAGCCTGGAAGGCCACGGAGATACACCCTTGGATTTGTCTCTGCCCAAACACATGGCACAGAGGAGACTCAGGCCCAATGGTTTCATCACTGAACATAATGGGGAGCTGTCAGGACACCAACAAGAGTTTGAGCCTTTAGAACTTGTCAACATCAAAAAAGAAGTTCTAGGTTCTGATGTGGGAGAGAACTCCATCCACCGGCTGGGGAAAAGCACCAGCCCCATCTTTGGGATTAATCCATTTGCTACTGGCCCTGTCTACACCTCCCTACCACCTCACAGAGCTTTTCCTCCACCAACCTTCTTAAATCAGGCCGCCATCCCAGGCCTCAGGCCATACCAAGGCCTTGAGCCTATGAGTTTCCTGCCCCACATGCCCTATACCTATTCCACAGGAGCTACATTTGCTGAAATGCAACAGAGGAGAAAGTACGAGCGGAAAGCAAGTTTCCAGGTAACACCAGAGCAGAATTGTTTCTAATGTTCTCACAAATTTCATCAGAATACAACTCTGGAAAGTAACTAATGCTGATAAAGTATTTGTCTGATTTTGAAGTCCGTCAGTTGCCATGGCTGATTGTTGGGCTGGGTTTTGACTTTAAATATCTGCAAAGATTCAGGTTCAGCTTGATCTTTGGAGTTTAAAGAGACTTCAGTTTTGATGCACTGTAAATATTTATTTGTGATAAAACATGAAGACTCTGTTGATGACCTGAGGTCAGTATTATCAGTTTACCACTGGACGGTCTAAATGAGGCTGCAGGAGATAAAATCTCTGCTCACGAGGTCGAACCATCAATGGTTCAGAAATCTTCAGGACTCCGAATGTGTCAAGACTGTGATCAACCTTTTATTTTTGTTCTTGCAGCTTTGATGCAGTAACTGTGGAGGAAGTTCTCTGATGAACAGCATGACAATAATAAAGCCTTTAAAGGTTTTTTACATGTAAAAAAAACACAGAAAGTCACAATAAGAAGGTCCAATTTCATATTTTGTGAATGGTGTTTTGTGCTTTCATCGCAAAATTACAGCTGCAATACTCAGGCAGTACACCAGCAGTTTAGACTGATGTTTGCAAGATTTCAGGTTGGAAAGAAATATCGATAAAGGAACCTTTTATTCCAGGTACAGCATTCAGATTTAGGCCCTTTATGAAAGAGCTGAAAGTGGTCTCTAGGGCTGATGATTAACGGGGAACTTCCTAAGACACAACATAAAACATAACATCATGGGGATTCCTCTGCTGGCATTTGGATCACCAATAAATAAAGTTAATTATAAGTAAAGTTAGGTAAATGTAGTTCAAGGTAAAGTTAGTTACAGTTAAAGCTAGTTGAAGTAAAGATAATTACAGTTAAAGTTAATCAAAATTATTTAATGTTATTTAAAAGGAATTAAAGTGAGTTGAAATTAAAGTTAGTTCTAGATAAAGTTATTAAAGTGTGTTAGAGAAGGGTTTGGTCTGAAAGTCCTGAACGTCCTGCAGGTAGAAAGGCAGCTTGTTTCAGGTGTGGGATCTGAAGCAGCACTTCAGTTCACCTGGGCTCTGCTGGTTCTCGTCCCCTCGCCTACACCTCCCTGTCTCAGATACCCCCCCTGTTTGTAATGAAGGGACTTACCCAGGTCGGCCCTTAAGCCCCGTCCAGACTTGGGATCATGAAGGCAGGAGGGGGTGTCTCAGAGCGTGAAGGCGACAGGTGTGGGATTATGATTGAAGTTGTGTCTCTGTCTCAGGGGGGGCTGTTGGAGGGGACGATGGACTCTCTGTCAGACAGCGACTCTCTGCTCTCCAGGAAGAAGATTAAGAAGACTGAAAGTGGTACGTACGCCTGTGACTTGTGCGACAAAACATTCCAGAAGACCAGTTCCCTCCTAAGACACAAATATGAGCACACAGGTATATATAACACTTGGACATTTCTTTTCACCCCTCCCCCATGCTTCTGTCCCCCCGCCCTTTTCTTTTTCATGCATTCACATGTTTTCTTTCTTTAGTTGTTTGAAATTCTCACATAATTCTTCTGTTGTTTTCAGATAGTTTTCTGATTTGTTTCTCTGCAGCTCCTTACCTTAAACATGTTCCTTTTTTCAGAGGGGGAGGGGGGCACAAACAGAATCTGAGCATCAGTTTCTTTCTGAAAGAAGAAAGGAGGAGGGTTAGTGTTGGTTTATGGGTGAGGATTAAATACATTAAAACATTTAGAAAATAGAACCAAACTTAGATCAAACCTCATCGGTAAAACTCATCATGTCAAAACCAAAACTCTTTCTACCAGCAGGGTTCTAACCAGAACCTGATCCAACAGAACAAAAGTAATGAAGTCATCCTGAGCAGAAACCCAGTAAAACATAATTTAAATCCACAGAGTTCATGATTAATTCATCTGCAGAACCACAGAGAGACAGGAACCAGGTCCTGCAGAACCACCGAGTTCATGTTTAATTCATCTGCAGAGCCACAGAATTACACAAACCATGTCCTTGATAAATGTTCGGAAGATCTGATATTTCCTGTGAGTCTGATCTGCAGCTTTCCAAGTTTCCTGTAACTGAGATTCTGTTCTGACTTCTACTCAACATGAACCTGTGAACTCTGACCTCTGAACTCCAGAACAGTTCAGTTCATGACAAATGGTTATCAGGACAGTTTCCACAGAGAGAAACAGTTTTAGCCATAATAGCTGCCAAAATACATTATCTTCAGTGTTTTATTTTATTTTTTATGCTTCTAACACAATTTCTCCATCATTAAATAATTGTTTGCGGTTTATTGCATAAAATTTCATCAAAGCTGTGCTAGAAAACAGCAAATATTCCTTGTCTTTGGTGATCAGCAGTTTGGAGTATTTTCTCTCTTATTTTCAGAAGAGTTTTGCTTTAACGCTCTCTGCTGCTTGATTTTCTCCAGTCTCATTTCTTTTCAGAAGAAGAGAGGAAAGCTGGACTCATACTCCATCATTTATACTTTCACTTTCAATTTGATTGTTCTCCTCGTCGACTCTGGGGATTATTTTACCAACCCAATTACCTTGCATGAAGACTGTCTGAAGTGTACTTGTTAGTGTTAGTTTAGGTTCAAATGTAAACAAATGACTTGTAATTGTTGGCAACAAAACCTGACAGCTGATTTTGCTCATTTATTTCTAATGCAGTAGACCTTTGGTAGTGAATGATGTGTAGTGGTTGTTTTTATCATAAATGACACATTTACAAAAACTTCTAATCTAAAACATTGAAAAATCGTGTATTTTGACAGCTATTATAGCTTTAATGTAGTCTGGTTTAGATGCTCTGTTGATTTCTTTAAACAGCTGCTGAACTTCATCTGTTTTACTGAGTTTATCATCCTTTAAAAAACACGTTTCATGTTCTGATCAGAGTTCTGTGGTTCTGCCTCCTGTCTTTCCTGTGGATGCTTCCCAAAGATGTTCTTGTTTGTTTGACTGAAGTTCTTTCGTTGACTTTCCTGGCAGACCTGTAAATGTTTATGTGTTCTCCATGTGCCCTCCTTGACTGAGGTTTTTTGGTTCTGTCTTCTGTCTGTCCTGTAGATGTTTCTAGGTTCTGCCTATTTTCTTTTTTTTTGACTGAGGTTCTTTGGTTGTGTGTCTCCTCTCAGTCCTGCAGATGTTTCTGGGTTCTCTTCATGTCCATCTGTTCTGGCTGAAGTTCTGTCGTTCAGTGTCTTCTGTCAGCCCTGTAGCACAGAGGTCCACAAGCCTGGTCTTCAGATGTGTTTGAGCAGGGAAACATCTTAAACATTCAGATAGTGGACCATGAGGACCAGGGTTGGGGACCTTTGTCGTAGAGATTCCTTGGTTCTGTTCGTGTTCTTGTTTTGGCTGTGTCTCTTGTTGGTCCTTTAAATGTTTCTGGGTTCTCCATGTACCCTCCTGTTCTGACTGAAGTTCTGTGGTTCTGTATTTATTGTTGGCCCTGACTGTCTCCTGCTGTCCTCTGTGTGTCTCCAGGTAAACGTCCACATCAGTGTCAGATCTGTAAGAAGGCCTTCAAACACAAACACCATCTGATTGAGCACTCACGCCTACACTCCGGAGAGAAACCCTACCAGTGTGATAAGTGTGGCAAACGCTTCTCTCATTCCGGCTCATACTCGCAGCACATGAATCACCGCTACTCCTACTGCAAGAGGGAGGCAGAGGAGCGCGAGGCAGCCCACAGGGAGGCCAGAGACCAGGGAGGTCTGGAGCCCACCCAGCTGCTGATGAGGAGCGCCTACCTGCAGGGGCTGGGGCCTCTTGGATATTCAGATCCTGAGGACCAGCCAGAGGACGGCAGCGGTACAATGCTAAGAGGAAGAAGAGAGGGAGGAGGACAAGAGAAGATGAAGGTGGACAGTAAGATGTTTGAGGAGGTGACAGACAGACAGGAAGCAAGTTTCAGGAAAACAGAGGAGGAGGAGGAGGAGGAGGTGGAAGAGAGTGACAGCAGGAGCCAGTCAGTAATGGATGAGGGCCAAGACTTTACACAGCTGCTGGACCAATGTTCAGGAGAAGAAAAGACAGATGGAAGGTTGGACCTGGAGGACTGATGGACAATAGAGAACCAGAGGAAGAACACTTGGATCAGTTTCTGCTTCATGATGAATGAAAAGATACAAGAAGATTCTGTGTCACTTCTGAGACCAGTGAGGTCATCCAGGTGTGTTTACCTGCCACACCTGTTACCTGTAGCAGAACTTCATAGGACCATCAGCCATGTTCATCTAAAGAAACAAAACCAGAGTTTTTTAAAGAACACATGAATGTTCTTCAGTCTGCTCTATTGGCAAGAACAGAAACAGTTTAATGTGGACCTCAGGTTTATCAGGTTCTGTCTGAAAGTTTTATTAATCCCTTTCAGTTTGTTCACAATATGATGTGTACTTTTGATGTTAGCCATAAAATATATTTGTTACCTGCCAGAAGTTTAGAAACCTAAAGAAATAAAAATATATTCTTGTTTTACTCTTAGTTTCATTCTTAGCTACATTGTTAGTGTCACTGGTAGCTACAGTTAGTTCAGTGGTGTCTCACCGTGGACCTCGAGTGCTACGATCTCACATATTTTACCTGTTTCCTGCTCCAACACACCTGATTCAGAGCTTAAATCACCTCTTCATGTTCTGCAGAAGCCTGTTAATCACACACTGATTTAAATCAGCTGTGCTGGAGCAGAGGAACAAGTAAAACCTGCAGGATGGAGGCCCTGAGGACCAGGGTTAGACACCCCTGCCCTAGTTCAATGTTAGCTACACTGAATAGCCAATGTTCTCAATTAATAAACATTTATTAAGAAAAATGTTTATAAAGAGTAAACAAGAAGTAGAAGACAATACATTAAAGACTGCAGCTTATTTCATTGACGTGTTTTTTTCTGTTGCATTTCTGTTTTTCTCCCAGACAAAACAGAAATATAAGCAGCAGGTTGGATTTTAGGTAAAAGCTGTCAGACTGAACCTGAAAGGTCAAAAGTCAGATGTTTAAAGTTTGGCATCATTAATGTGTTTTGTTTTGTTAAAATGCTTTAAAAAGTCAAACATTTTGTAGATTTAACACGATGAAGCTGATTTCATGGAGCTGTAACCCTCTGGCTCTGTGAAAATCTCGGGCTTTTCAGAGGATCGGGTCAAACCCACTTTATGCAAAACAAGAAAAGAAAAGGAAGTAACATTTTTTAATGTTGTGGAAGAACTGAAGCTCTTTGTAATGTACCGTCTTATAATGGCCTCTAAGCTGTGTGGTGCTTTTTCTGTTGGTAAATTTGTGTCTTGTTGTGTTCAACCCTCTGTACGCGCACACACACACACACACACACACACACACACAGGAAGGTGCACTCGTTTCCCTGAATGAAACCTAGATAAATCTTAAAGAGGAAAGTGTAGGGAATGACTGCGGGGATCTCAGTCAGTGTTCTTGTTGTTCTTGTCTCATTTTTACTGTGAAGTTTTTAAAAAGTTTTATTTTAGTTTATTTTTTACCTTCTGAGCATTGTTTTAGTTCTGGTTCTGGTTCTGCTGGGTTTTCTTTAATAAACATGTTTGAGTCAAACTAAGTGTTGCTGTGAGTGAAAAATAAAAATGCTCAGCTGACTCTTTGACCTTTGACCCCTGACCCTGAGAGTTTATCTTTCTGTGTTTCCTCCACAATAAAATAAGCTTCATATGCAAACCTTTGACCTGTTTCTAAAGTGCCAATCCTGTCCTCCACTGTCCCACCTGTCCTCCACTGTCCCACCTGTCCTTCAGCNTTATTGGTTTTGGGACAGTGGTAAGTATTAACAAATACAGAACACCATTTCAGTCAAAGCCAAGGCTAATGTCAGTGCTTGTCCAGGATTGGCCTTTGTCAAGTTCAGGTAACTGAAGAAAAGTTGGTTTATTGATTTTTAAGGTTCTGTTACAGACAGAGAGAGCAGGAGACAGTCACAGAGAGATGGACAGGCGGGTGGGCGGGGCTTCGCTTCAGCTGGCGGACCGCAGGTTTACGGGTGGGCGGGGCTTCGCTTCAGCTGGCGGACCGCAGGTTTTTTGTTTTTTTCCTGAACCAGTTTTTGGTGGACCCTCCAGAGCCGCGCGGCTCTCTGCGGACTCTGGCTCGGACCTTGGCTCGGAATCGGACCGGGAGGGATCGGATCCGGGTAGGTTCTGACTGAAACCAGTTTAACTTGAGAACATCTGTAATCTGTTTAATTTAATGGAACAAATTAAAGAATCAGACCTTTATTAAAACATTCAATAATCGATCCTGGAACGTCACTTTGTTCAGATTCTTTTCTGATTAGTGACGTAAAGGTTTTTGATTATTGGTGTCATTAGTTATTGATTAAAGTAAAAAAGTTTGATTTAGTCTAATATCAGTTTTATAAAACACGAATATTTCTGATTTTTTTTCTCTCTTACATGAGTCTGACACATTAATTATTGACACAGCTCAGTCTGAGCTGCTTTAAAAGTATAGAATAAAATTACATCCTTTAATATTCAGATTAGAACGGGGGAGGGGCGTGAAAATCCTAAAATCATTAGTCTAACATGTCAACAATATAATTTATTACGATAAATTATCCATAAAAAAACAACAGAATCCAGATGCAAACGTAAAAAATCTCTTCATCCAGGAGAAGAACGTCACAATGTTCCAGACAACAGGTCTCGGGCCCAGACAGCGGGTCTCAGGCCCAGACAGCGGGTCTCGGAACCAGACAGCGGGTCTCAGAACCAGACAGCAGGTCTCGGAACCAGACAACAGGTCTCGGAGCCAGACAACAGGTCTCGGGCCCAGACAGCAGGTCTCGGGCCCAGACAGCGGGTCTCGGAACCAGACAGCAGGTCTCAGAACCAGACAACAGGTCTCAGATCCAGATAACAGGTCTCGGAACCAGACAACAGGTCTCGGATCCAGACAACAGGTCTCGGAACCAGACAACAGGTCTCGGAACCAGACAACAGGTCTCGGATCCAGACAACAGGTCTCGGGCCCAGACAACAGGTCTCGGAACCAGACAACAGGTCTCGGGCCCAGACAGCGGGTCTCAGAACCAGACAGCGGGTCTCGGAACCAGACAGCGGGTCTCGGAACCAGAAAACAGGTCTGGGAGCCAGACAACAGGTCTCGGACCCAGACAGCAGGTCTCGGGCCCAGACAGCAGGTCTCGGGCCCAGACAGCGTGTCTCGGGCCCAGACAGCGTGTCTCGGGCCCAGACAGCGGGTCTCAGAACCAGACAGCGGGTCTCGGAACCAGACAGCGGGTCTCGGAACCAGACAGCGGGTCTCGGACCCAGACAGCGGGTCTCGGA
>NC_051435.1:115930-120458 GCF_001649575.2 Kryptolebias marmoratus
ACAGTCTCACCTGTCCTGCAGTCTCACCTGTCTTACAGTCTCACCTGTCTTACAGTCTCACCTGTCCTGCAGTCTCACCTGTCCTGCAGTCTCACCTGTCTTACAGTCTCACCTGTCCTGCAGTCTCACCTGTCCTTCAGTCCCACCTGTCCTGTAGCCTTACCTGTCTTACAGTCTCACCTGTCCTGCAGTCCCACCTGTCTTACAGTCTCACCTGTCTTACAGTCTCACCTGTCCTGCAGTCTCACCTGTCCTTCACAGACTCACCTTCGGTGTTTCAACCAATGATCGATCCAGTTTAATTAATCCAGTTTAATTGATCCAGTTTAATTGATCCAGTTTAATTGATCCAGTTTGTTGTAGATAAACTGCTGTTTTTGTTTGTTTACACATTTGTGCAATTTGTTTTATTTCCATGACAGTATTTTGTGTCAGAAATATTTTTTATATTTTCCAAGACAAATTTACACCTTTAATTGAAGAATTTTCATGTAATTTATGTGACCCATTTGATATTCCTGGTTTTATTTATTTCCTGCTGTAAAGTTCACATTTATTAGAGTTCTTAACAGATTTTAGGAAAACTGGAAGAAACACTTTATGTCTTATTTTTTTTAACTACTGAAAAGTTTAAATTTTGGGAACTTTTGATACAATAAACCTTGTGAAAGCACTGTATTGTTAAAAGTAAAACTCTATTAGTCCTGTTGAAGAGGGATGACGATCAGATGAGGATGATGAAGTATTAGAACATGTTTTTGGAGAGGACCATGCTTGAATAAATGTAGCCAAATGAAATTTGAATAAAGCTGTGTTATTATCGTCTCTGCAGCTCTGAGTGCTTCATTAAACCCCACCCTGATTAAGGTTTTTAGGTTCTTCATCACATCAGCAGGATCTGAGGAACCTTTTAAACACAAGACAAACTTTATCAGCTGCTGGGGGCTGAATGAGATGTTTCATTTTCAAAGAAAACATTTCTGAGGGATTCAATAGAATAAATAGTTCATGTCAGACAAAACACAAAGATGTTAAATTTCAGAACAAAAGGACATCTTCATATTTGGCTTTTTATTTAAAGTATAAAATTTAAATGAATCTGATCTACTTTTACTGTTTTTATTTGTATGCTTATAGTTAAGATTTTGTTTTCTGCCCGATAATTAAACAGATTAGTCAAACAAGTTGTTTTAAGATGTGACAAAAACAAAACCACATGTTTATTTATTTATTGTTTGCTTGTTTATTAAAAGTACCTGTGTGCTCTTCCTGGCCGCTCAGCTCTGAGACAAACGTGATGACGTAGAAGTCCAACGTGCTGCGTCACCCGGAAGAGATGCAGCAGTCAGAGGTGAGTGCTGTGGACTCGGGACTGATTCCAGACTGTTGCTGGTCGGGTTCGGTCCGCTGTACTTGCTCCTTCATTGACTCAGATCCCCGGGTCCGACTGGACTTTGTCCGGTTCAGGGTTGCGCTGCCTGGCTAGCTGGTCCTATCTGGGACCGGGTCGGAGGGTTAACGGTCCCGGTCTGACATGTCGCTGTTCCAGGAAGTAGACGGCGCCGGGCGGTGCAGTTTAAACACTCTTGAAGTGTGTGTTGGAGGGGGATAAGTGCCGCTTCTCGCAGCAGGTTCGGGTCCAAACTGAGAGGAAGGTTCTGTTCACTGTAACATCTAAATGGGTCCGTCTACGTCATGGGATAAATACAGGATACAACCTGAAATAAACGCGTAAATTTCCGTTCAGACTGACAGCAGGAGCCCAGCCCAATGTAAGAAAATGAGAGGAAAGGCTGACACTTCAGGAATAAACGAAGTTTGGAGCAAGAATCAGATTAAACACAAAACCCGAGGTTAGTCAGGGGCTGTGGTGTAAATACGATAAAAAATAATAATTTCAGCAGCTTAGGTTAAAATGGCCTTTCTGCACCATGTCAGAAACAAATTCAAACAAAGTCATTATAGTTTTATCTGCTTTCTCCTTAGTAGAAAATGTTGCTTCATCTCAAATTTAGCCTTTTTTTTCTTTATGAACATGAAATTTGGCCTAGCTGATAAATAAATGAGTGGAAATCCTCTGGGTTGGTTATCATTTCCAGAGGAACTGAAAGTGAGTATTTTTGAGTCAACATAGTTACAGAAAGTTGCCAAAACAGTTTGGAGTGAGAACACAGGCTCACAGGATGTCCAGTTTAGGACAGTGTCAGTCTTCAGCAGGTAAATCCTGCTGGAAGGACACATCTTTGACCTGTTTGAGGAGGACACCAAGTCCCACCATCCACAAAACGATTCCAGTAAGACGTGACAGCTGGTAAATCTCAGAAATCAGTTTGGAGAGTTCGGAGATTGAATCTGAGTTTTCTTCACCAGTGTCTTTTTCACCCGAGACCTCTCAGGTGACCGACCCGAGACCTCTCAGGTGACCGACCCGAGACCTCTCAGGTGACCGACCCGAGACCTCTCAGGTGACCGACCCGAAACCGCTCAGGTGACCGACCCGAGACCGCTCAGGTGACCGACCCGAGACCGCTCAGGTGACCGACCCGAGACCTCTCAGATGACCGACCCGAGACCTCTCAGGTGACGGACCCGAGACCTCTCAGGTGGGTGACGGACCCGAGACCTCTCAGGTGACCGACCCGAGACCTCTCAGGTGACCGACCCGAGACCTCTCAGGTGACCGACCTGAGCCGGCTGAAGAACCGGCTGGAGGTGTTGGACGTCTTGACTTTTGAAAAATCTGAGTGGAATCAGGACGGTCAGTTTAAAGGGGGTGGATTGTCCGCAGCCACTTATTTCCACTACATGTTTTATTGAATTGGATTACTCTGAAATTTGATTTCACTTTGATGTTTATTTTCTGTAAAGAAGGCTGGTTTAAATTGACCGTTACTGATCAAATATCCTTTTTCTAGGCTCTGTACTTCTAATAGAGAAGGGGCAAGGTCATTTGAAAAATATTTATAAAATACAAAGCTTTTCATCCGACAAAGGTGAATTGCACGGCGCCATATTAAATCATATGACTACAGTCATGTGATCAAATTGTCTAAAAACATTAAATCTTCCAGAACGACCTGATGTACGGTGACAGTTTGTTCAAAATCAAATCTGGAAAAACCTAAATATGTACAGGATAAAGAAATATACAGGACAAAAACCTGGATAATAAAGGGATAAATAAAAACACAGGGATAAAAACAGGATGAAAACAGAAACCTTAATAAAAAGAAGTTTAAAACAGAATAAAACCTTGATTTAAAAACAGAAAACAAATTAAAATCTGAAAAACAAAGCCGTTTTAAAACCTGGACACAAACAGAATAAAAAGCAACTAAAACCAGGTGGAAAACAAACTAAACCTGAAAAATAAAACATCAGATCTGATACATGGAATAAAACATGATTAAAAACAGGTAGAAAGCAGAATCAAACCCTAAATGTTAATTAGACAGCTTATCAGATGTTATTAATTAGTTCTTTTACTCCTTTTGATTCAGTTTTTTTATTTAGCACCAAGTCACAACAGAGTCAAAACCCTTCACGTTATAAAAGCCTGTTAGTTAAATTTGTCTTTCTAAGGAAGCAGCAGATACTTCTGACTCTTCACTTCGTCCCAGTCTCCATCCTGAGCAGCACAGAGGTGACAGTGGGAAGGAAAAACTCCTTTTTAACAGGAAGAAACCTCCATCAGAACCAGGCTCGACAAGCTGGGATGGTGCGCATGGAGAGTGAGGACATGTGGACAACTTGTCCTCCAGCAGTCTCAGCCTATAGCAGCAGGACTAAGGGATAGCTCAGGAAAGCCAAGCCAACCCTAACTATAGGATTGATCAGAAAGGAGAGTCTTAAGCCTCCTCTTAAAAGTAGACCGGTCTCTGATGATCAGATCAGAACAAGAGGGACTTGATTCTGACTCGTTACATCTGCCCCTGTTAGGAACACAGAGGGACCTCTTTGGTGGTGGTCTGAATCACGCTGAGGCTGCAGTGTGTCTCAGGTCTGATGGGGGGAGTCTCTCTGGACAAAGAAGAAAAGTCACCAACAGATTCAGATGTTTCCAAAGGTTCCATTGCTGGTTTCCAGGCGGTGTGGGGCAGCGAGGAGGTGATGGTGGTGGCGTGCTGAGTCATGGCCAGGGAGGGGATTCCCTGCTGGGGAAACACCACCGTTAACCCTTTACATGATGAGAGTCGCAGCTTCCAGGTTTGAGGCCGTGGGAGGAAACATATCTGAGCTGGAATCCCCCATCTTTGATTTCACATTTACTGACTGACTTCCTGTCAGCTCCGTCAATCAGAGGAATCTTTTGAACTCTGACCTATGACCTCATTCAGACAGTAAACAGCTCCTAAGTTCGTGTCGACACGGAACAAATATTAAAGATGATCTGAAGCTGTTCCTGTTTCTGCTGCTGGATCCATGAAAACCCCAAAGATCCGAACAGGATTTTAGCTCCAACAAGATGATTCTCAAAGAGCCGTCAGCTGAAAACTGGATGATCAGCTGAAGGACAATCAGCTCGCAG
>NC_051435.1:120558-135656 GCF_001649575.2 Kryptolebias marmoratus
TTCTTACAGACTTTCAGATTGTAGATCTGTAACGTCTTCTGTTCTCCTCTGGTTCCATGTCTTCTGATTTATTCAGAACCTGATGAAAATGTTTAGGAACAGGAACTGTTGGTCCAGAACCACTTGAAGAGGAAGTCCAGAGAACTTGTGGGTCAGAACCACTTCAAACAGAAGTGTTAAAGTGATTCTGACTTGTTCATTTCAGAAGCTGTCCACTTCCGAAGAACTTCTGGGTCAGAACCACTTGAACGGATTACAGGAACTTCTGGATCACTGGAAGAAAAACAGAAAGAGATGAAGTCTGGATCAGACTTTATACATTAAGAATAATTTAAGAACTATGTGTCATTATCTTTCCCAATTGTAGGTTTCTCCCACTTTTTTGTTTTCATTTTTAACTCTTTGTTTTGTAGCATTTTTTTCTTCATTCATGTATTTATTTATTTTTCAGTTTGCCTGCCATGAAGCTGCTGTTCCCCATCAGTCTGATAACTGAACAGGCTTGTCTTCATGTTGACCCCCCCAGCCGTCCTGGTGTCTCTGAAGCTGATAATTCATGACAAACGAGAAATTCTTTCATTTGACTTCAGTTTTGCTAAATGTCTGAATGCTGTCGGCTCTGAAATGTCTGTCTGCAGAGTAAAATCCTCCACGGTGAGGTCTGAAGTTTAAATGAGTTGACAGCTCTTTATTCTGGAGGTCAAAAGGTTGAACATGATGAGTTAATCAGCCCTCAGACACATTTTCATATTTCACATTATTTGGACGCATTCAGGAAACAGAATGGGCCGTTTTGAGCACAATAGCTGACATTGTGCTTCTGTTTCCAATCAGATTCTTATTTCTGACACATTTGCATGGAGGCGACTCGTTGGTATCTGTCTCCGGCAGAAGAAACAGCTCATTTCCTTCTCCTGATATGAGCGGCAGCAGCAGATATGGGCTGATTGGGCCGTCTGTGGGCGAACGCTGAGTGCTGCTGCTGCTGTATTAGCTCCCATTGTGGGCAGCTAAATGGAGGGTGGACTGGAAATCTTTGGGAGGGGATTCAGTGGAAGAACGGGAAGCTCAGGGACCGTAAGCTGTCCACTTCCTGCCGCCGGCTGCGTAAACCTCCCCGCAGCATAATGGACTCCTATCAGGACACAAATAGATGGATGTTCTAAGGCTTCTGTGGTTTGTAGCTGCAGAGTTAACTGTTTGCACAACAATAGTTGTTCATTTACGTTCTGAAAGAAGGATGAGCTGCCTCCATCAGGCTGGTTTTTTTTGGTCGCTTCGTCCTCAGAACATTTCAGGTTGATTTCTGTCAGTAACATTACATATATTGATGCTAAACCCTGACAATAATGTAGAAAAGTTAGGTTACTTTATTTATACCCAAGGGTAGATTTGTTTTGCAGTGATTCAAAGCATACATATCCGTGCACACATACACTGTAAAAAGTAAAAACATAACCAAAAACCCTGTCATAATGTTCAGATCAAAGTCGGACACAAATAAAAAGAGTAAGACTGAAAAATTAGAATAAAATATACATCAAAAGTGTTGAAATAAAAATAACACTAGATTTCATTTAAATGAAATCTGTTAAAAACCGCTAAGAGCATCGGACTCATTTCAGCTCGTTTGCTTCAATAACAGCAGTAGGAACAAAGCTGTTCTTTAAAACGTCTTGTTCTACATTTAGGGCCTAAAAACTCCGTCTGGAGAGAAGAAGCTGAAACTCACTATGAAGGGGAAACATCTTTTTAAACAGAAGAAGCTATCCGCTGTACCTGGCTGATGTACAGGTATTTGACTGATTGTTGCATCTCTCCAGTCACAAACAACACTCAATGTTGTTTGACCAAACAATGACACCAAGAAAAGGATAAAATAGGTTCCATAAAAGTACAATAAAACAGTCATTATGGTTCGGTCAATGGTAAAATAGCAGAGTTTTCTTAGACAGAAAAGGCTCTGATGGGCCTTTTTGCACACTGTGTTGTAGTTGGCTTCAAAGTTGAATTTATCATCCAAAACTGTCCCAAGATATTTGTAAAACTGCACACTCTCGATGGCTTGACCTTAAATTAAAATGTCTTCATGTTAAAGTCAATGATCATATCTTGGAGGTAAGAGTCGTCGGTCACCGGGTCGTGACTGCTTTCGTTTTCCTCAAACAGACTGACAATAACAGAATAATGAACCTGCTGTCATGTCTGCTCTGACACGTTTGTGTACAGTATAAAAAGTAAAGGTGACAGTACACAGCCTTGAGGTGACCCAGTAGAAGAATGTTTAAAATCTGAAAGACAATTATTCACTCTTACTTTCTGTGTCCTGTGTAGGCAAGTCTTATTATAAATATAGTGAAAAACTGGATTCAGCTCATTGGCACATTTTACAGAACGGCCACATACATTATCAGGTCTGTGGCTTTTGTTCACACTGAAAAGCCTTTTTAACATCCTGAAGGCTGTTGTTAAAGTGCTGTGTGTCTTTGAGGTTATGAACTAGTTTATGGATTTCCTCGCAAAAATCACAGGTATCAAAATGATCATAAAAGGAGATAAAAGCATTTGCCAGATCGAAGTGATGCGGGTGCTTTGTGTCTTCATACTAGTCCATGCTGAACCAAGTTTGTTTGTGGAAAGACTGCAGGCTGATAGGACCAGTATGTTTTCATCACCTTCATCTTGTAACTGTACGACAAATTTATTAAATAAAAAGAAAAACTTGGACAAAACAGGTCCAAGTCACATCCAGTTCAAAGAGAACCGATTCCGATACAAACCTATTATATCTCTAGCCTTACTGACATTCATCCAGAACCTGACTAAATCATTCGGAGGTCAAAGGTCACTCAGAGAGAACACTGTATGCTCAGGTAGTAACCACTGACACATAATAACTAAACTTGGACATGATGCTCGTTGTTTCTTTACCATGATGGGTGGAATCGGTACCATCATTTTTGTTGATGCTCCTGCTGGGGTGGGTCCGACTGTTGATGCCTCTGGTCTCTTCGTCAGGTCAGTCGACTTCCCAGTGTTCTGCTGTTGGAGGCGTTTTATGGCGGCTCTCACAAACAGCTGATTGACCTTCTGAAGGAAAACATCGAAGACTGCTCCGTCTTCACACTACCTGCCAAAAAATGGCACTGGAGAGCAAGAACAGCAGCCCTGTACTTCAGCCAGATCGTTCCAACATGTCCCTCATACAGGTGAGTCTCTGTTACAGAAACAAACAACCAGGTCTTAGTACTGCTGAGAAGACTAAAGATTTTATTATAAAGTATGTAATAATATTAATTATCCTAAAAAATCCTCAATGAAATGAACCAAGTTGTTTAAGTTTGTAAAGAATCGTTCCATTCCTTCCTCCAACACTTAAAGATGTTCTGTCACTGACCAGAACCTGTTCGTGGTGGTCTGAGGACTGAAGGGGGCAACAGTTTTGTCTTCAGGTTTTTTTTTTTCTTTCTTTCCTCTTGAAGACAAAGACTGAGTTTTACAGCCAAATAAAAAGTGTTATTATTCAGTTTCTGAACCCGAGCTGATTAGCCCTAACTAAGAATCAGAACTGATAAAACCAGACTGAGATTGTGTCGCTTCTTCTGGATCTTCATGTGATCTGATTTGAAGATTCACGTGGTCTCTTCTAGACCTTTGTTTGGTCTCTTTTGGACAGTGATCAGGTCCTTTAGACCACGTGGTCTCTTTTAGTCCCCTATGTGTTTTCCTCTGGACCTCTGTGAGCTAATTCTTTCTGTTGGTTCTTTAGGATTGTGAGTCATTGTGTGAAATTGTGAGATTGGTTCATTAGCATTGTATTTTGTTTCTGCAGAGTCCTGTTCAGCAGCTCGGTTCTGAACCTTTGTGAGCTGGTGGCTCTCAGACCAGATCTGGCTTGTTTGAAGAAGGTTTTGTACTTCCACGAGAACCAGCTGGTATATCCGGTTCGGAAGGACCAGGACAGAGACTTCCAGTATGGATACAACCAGGTGCTGTCATGGTAAACGCCCATCTATTGATATTATTGTGTATGTTTGTGTGTTGTTTTTTTGTCCCCCTGGGGGTGGGGGGTCCTGGATCTGTTATTGATCATAAAACACTGTTATATATGTACTTAAGTTCTGAGCTGCAGGCTGATTGGTTCATGGCCAGGTCCCTGGACTAACTCGAGGTTCAAATCAGGATTATCAGTGCCACAAAGCTAGTTCACGTCTACCAGGACCTGTTACCATGGTAACTGATGCTGGAAACCTAACCTGCTCCAGGGATGTTACGTCCTGACACTGTCCACCAAATACTGTCCTCAAACTGCCCCCACACAGTTCAGTTACTGTCCCCAAACTGTCCAAATACTCTGGTTGTGTCTTAGCTCTGGTTTCCATGTCGGCAGCTTGGTGTCAGATGTGGTCGTGTTCAACTCGCACTTCAACATGAACTCCTTCCTGTCTTCCATTCGGTCGTTCATGAAGAAGATCCCAGACCACCGACCCAAAGACCTGGACCAGCTAATCCGTCCTAAGTGTGTGGTTCTGAGCTACCCGATCCAGTTCCCTGATGTCAACAGGTCAGTGAGATAAGCATCAACTACTCAAACATGAAGATGGTCCACAACATGATCTGGTGTTTGCACAGCCTCAGATGGACCGGTTCTGATATTTTACTTGAGCTGTTCTGATCCGGTTTCTGTAGTTTTTGTTGGCGTTCTGACAGTGATTGTGGTTTTAGATCTTCATTGACAGTTAGATGGAACCAAAGTGGAAGGAGGTGCAGCCATGGTTGATCCTCATCTTTAATCAGTGATGACATCATCATTACATCATCAGCACATTCATGAGGTCATGCCGTTAAATTCTCAGATGTACTCCTGGATCTGATTTCCCAGAATTCACGGAGGCACAGACAGCTTGAAGCTGACAGAAACAAAACATGTAGTGCAGCAATTCATGTCCACAATGAAAAAGCAAAAAAAGAAAAGCATGTCCTTGTTCATGCATCCATTCTGAAATCCAACTGTAGTTCTGGTTCTGATGTTTTTCAGTCTGCTACCTGAGCACAAACGAATGAGGTGTCTTCGTGGCTCTGCAGAGACGTCTCAGGCTGATGACATCATCACTCCACAGGACGAGCAGCAGACTGTTGGGTAATCTCTTCAGATCATCAGCATACTGAGGCTAATCATGTATAGATGATTAAACCTGATGGTTCTGACCCAACAGGTCTGAAGAGGGTTTCTGTAACGGCACTTGTGAGTCCAGGCCCGTTCTGACACCTGTCAGGGGGGTGGAGTCTGCAGACGAGGTGGAACCTCTACACATTGTATGGCCTCACAGGTGGTGAGTTACACCTCCTGTTTGGTTTATTCAGCTGTTTCTACAGTGCATGTTTTAAACGATTCTCCAGAACCTGATGAAGGATCATAGCGGCCCAAATTGATTGACAGGCAGCACAGGGCTGAGAACATACATCTGTGGGTTCGCCCACAGATGTATGAGACATTTCTCTGGATCTAACAATAGATAGGCATACGAGCCAATCAGAAATAGTGTGGGGGTGGGCTTTGGGTCTTGGCAAAACTTTAATTCAGATCCAGCAGTTGTTCCGTGTGCCATCCACTGTCACTGTTTCCCACACTGAGCATGGGCCACAAGTTTATGAAGCCAGGGTAAGACACTAAAGATGTCGTTAAAGACATAAAGAATAAATGGCGCTGGGCTCGGAGAGAGGAGGTGGGTCGGGATGGAGAACCTTTTGGAAGCTGGTGCCAAAAGCTCCGGCAGCCTGGTGCATGTTTTTGCACTTGTGTGCAAGGAGGCTGCTGTATGGAACGGGCGGGAAAATGGTTTTGTCATGGCACAAATCAGACCCTAGTCATAAAGCAAACAAGAAAGTTCAGGCTCGGGATCAATTTCTACTATCAGCCCTGGTTTTATATTTATATGTCAGAGTCCAATGTTGGTGTTTCAGAGTCTGATCAGAACTTTCTGCTCTGTTTTTATCTTGAAATGTTTTTGAACGTCAGTGAAGATGGTGTCAGACTGCAGGTTAAACAGAACTAGAACCTCTGCAGAACAGGGGCAGGGTGGGGTGAAATAGATTTTCAGCTGTCTGAAGGACTTCCCGTTGGTGCTTGAGTGTCAGGTTCTGGTGATCTGCATCAGATTTAATCTGTTAATCCCTTATGAAGTTGTCTTAGATTGAATCCGTTTCAGTTTTCCCACGTCTGTAACAAACATGTGGAGCACAGCTGCTGCTGTCAGAGTAAAGATAAAAACCTGGAACCCAAACTGAAACTAGTTTCACAAGAGAGCAGACCGATGACTGAAATATCCTGGTGTAGAATCTCAGTCGTCCAGGACATGGCAAATCCCTAACATTTGAAAACACGAAGCAACTGGACTGAAGAGGGCATGAAGGAAGCCATTTTAGTCAAATAAGAATGACCGACTTTAAACAGAGGAGGAGGTTTTAGATTCCAGCATTGAGCCTGATCCCCAATCAGTTTCACTCTGCCTTCATGCAGGTGATCAAAACATCTCTCTATGAGCCAGGCTAACAAAGATGCTAACAACCCTCAGGAGGGAGGGGAGGGAGATTAATCTGCATGTGAGTTTAGCTGTAAGTAACCTTGCAGTCAGGTTTGAGTTTAAGCAGCCTCAGTAACATTGTTAATGTGGAGGTTAAATGACGTATCCTGATTCAAAATAACACCAAGGTTCTTTACATTCAAACTAGATGTCAAATTCTGGCCATCCAGTTCATTAGGTTTTATAGATAAATATAACTGAGTATCATCAGCATAACATGGAAATTTACTCCATGCTGTCTAATAACTTCACCTAATGAAGCATAAATAAAGTAAAGTATTGGTCCGGGCACTGACCCCTGAAGAACTTCATGACTAACACTGGTGTATGAAGAAGATTCATGATTATCAAAAACTGGAATCTATCAAATAAACATGATTTCAACCAGCTTAGAACTGTCACAGAAATATAAATATGAGGAGGATTCACTGACAGGATCTCCTCCTGTGTTTCTGTTCGAAGGGAACACGATAAAAACCCAGAGCTGTTCTTCAACACGCTGCTCAAACTTAAGGAGAGGCGACTCAACTTCCATGTGTCTGTGCTCGGGGAGACGTTCACAGATGTTCCAGGTACACACACAGTTAACACACTGTAATACCACAGTTAACAAACTGTAAACACACAGTTAACACACTGTAAACACACAGTTAACACACTGTAAACACACAGTTAACACACTGTACACACACAGTTAACACACTGTAAACACACAAACAGAGCATGCCATATTTCCAGGGACAGCACTTTCACAGTAGAGGGTGACACGGGAGTGGATTTGACCTACCACTCCTGTACTCAGGTTTTTGTTTCTTCATGCAGTCTTTAGGAAACACATTGAGTTTGATTTGATCTTCTCCCCATTCTTTCTTAGATTATTTTGTGTTCTGTCGTTTTATTTCAAAAGATATGACAACACAAACAGTTTACCTTAGGTGAAGAAACCCAAACGTAACATATAAAGTTTCATTTGACTAATTTATTGTTGTTGTTCTTTGAAACAGTGATGTTGCTTTTATGTTTTAAATGTTAAAAACAACAACAACAACAACAAAAACTGCACTAAGCAAGAAAACTGTCCTTAACAAACTAAAGAGCTTAAAGGCATAACTTCACAGTTCACATACTGCACCTAAGGTTTGGAGATAAGGACCTGGTTATCAAATTTTACAGAATGATGATGTGTTTGTATCATCCTTCAGAGAGCTTCTCTTCAGCCCGTCATCTCCTTGAGTCCAACATCCTAAACTGGGGCTTCCTGTCCAGTAAGGATCAGTATCTGCAGGTTCTCTGTGACGCAGATGTGGTCGTCTCCACCTCTAAACACGAGTTCTTTGGCGTTGCCATGTGAGTCCTTACCTGCTTCACCTGCAAGTTAACCTGTTTATGTGTCCTTTGTGTGGGGGTGAATGTCCTCCTGGTTCCTGGTGAACTTTGTCCTCCTGGTTCCTGGTGAACATTGTCCTCCTGGTTCCTGGTGAACATTGTCCTCCTGGTTCCTGGTGAACTTTGTCCTCCTCATACAGTTAATCATGGTTATCATAGCCCTGGGTATTGACGGTGGTGTTTCTTTTCTCTAAGCTCAGTTAAACTTTGTTCAGCACAGTTCTCTCAGATTATTCCTGTTTTTTGGGATGTTGTTTTGATCCTGTTTCAGGTTGGAAGCTGTACACTGTGGTTGTTTCCCTTTGTGTCCCAAGGCGTTGGTGTATCCTGAAATCTTCCCAGGTAAACACACCTGTCACCTGTCTTCTCTGTGCACAGTACTTGTACACCACACCTGTTCTTATGTTTCAATTCCAGAAGCATACCTATACTCCACACCGGAGCAGCTCTGTAAGCGTCTGCAGCAGTTCTGTAGGAGGCCCAGTGTCCCCCGCAAACACGTCGTCATGGTAACACCATCTGTTGATGTTCCTCAGGTTCTTGTATGTTCTTGGCTAAAAGATGAGGCAGATAAAAGTGGCTTTGGTTCTGCAGGTGGACACGTCGTTGTTCTCCTGGGCCTTCCTGAAGCCACAGTTTCAGACTTTGCTTACAGCTGATGCTCCCTGAATGCACCATGAGTTTGGGTCTTATGATACTCAGTCCTTTTTACTCCAAATCACACCTTCATGTCTGCTGTGAGCCAGGTAAACAAAGACCCTGCTGACCCTCAGGAGGGAGGGGAGGGAGATTGATCTGCATGTGAGTTCAGCTGCATAAATGGAGCATCTCATGCAGTTTAAAGCTTGGAACTCTCCAGATGAAATTGAAAATATTCATGGAAGAAAAGCAAAACATCTACGACTACAGAATAGAAGTCCAATTGCTTTGATTTTTACATTTTTTACATGTTTATGGGAGTGTTTTTTTAAGATGCACAAGGAGTAATAACAAAAACTGTGACATCATCAGAGGAAGAGGAACAGTAATAAGGCTGCTTCAGTGCGTTCAAGTGAACAGAACCTGAGGAAACTTGCATAAAACAGGACTTATTGTTGGTTTAAAGTGAACTAGTCTTTGCTGGGAGTGAGAGAAACAGAACCACGCCGGTTCCCTTTGAGGCGTCTTTCAGAAACAGCAACAGTAATTTGATGCTTCAGGATGAAGCTTGCTTGCTTCTGCAGAGCTGTGATTGTGATTGTGACACCTGGAGCATCGACCCGCTGAGGTCTTCCTGTTGATGTCTCTTCATTACGGAGCGACCTGCAGCAGCCATTCTACAGAAACTAACCATGTAGGTTTAAAATCCAAACTCATCTCTTTATCTTCATCTCACTGAATTTCTTCAGTAAAATAAACCATGTTTGTTTTTTGTCTTTGTTTCTCTGGTGAACTCAAAAAAATGGACATTAGCTGAGCATTTTCTATTTTACAAATCCACTTAACACCCTGGTAATGTCAACAGGACAGCTGGGCCTTTTATGTGGATTAGTTTGAGTTTTTTGTTTAACAGTATTATTTTCTGTTCATAGAAATCAGACTAAAAATAAACTCGTAAAAAAAATCAAGTATTTAATCATTTGTTGTTTTATTTTGATTCAGTTTTACCTGTTTATTCACTTTTTTTTCATTGCGCTTTTCATCAAGTTTTGATACATTTTTGGTGAACTTTCTGCAGAAATGTTTAAGAATATCTGAAGCTCCAACATCCATCAACTTTCTTCTCCAACTCCCAGCAGAAGGTTGGGACTTCCTTTTCTAATAATCTATGCTATGGCTGAGCCAGAAGAGTAGATCTGAATTCTTTATTTTGAAACTCTAGGTTCAGACCCCTTAATGTTTGTCCTGAATCCTGTCGACCCTCAGACTTAATTTGCCTGAATGTCAAAAGTCTGATTAGCAGCATGAAGTCTAAAATAATTCAGGATTTCTGGGGTAGAAGAAGAGCGCCCAGCTGTGAGAGGCAGCAGAGGATCATGGGTGTTGTAGTTTGTGGATGTTGTTTGTCAGCACGTCAGCAACAGATAATCTGTCGATGATCAGAAAGTTTCTGAGAGCTGCAGAGTGATGATCAGGATGAGGATTTCATCAGATGCTCTTCATCTCAGAGTGCCACTCTGCAATCTTCAAACAGGGAGATTAAAACAGGAATTACACTTTAATCTGCAATAATCCAACGAGCTCGGACACTCGAGAGCAGAGTTATCCTGAGGGCTGACAACACTGTCAATCAACACTGGATTACCCTTCAAATTAGCACCGGGACTTTTTGTTAATTTGTGTCGTGTCTGATTAATCTGCCATCTGAAGATCAAACTGATTAAACTCAGCTTCCAGCTGCTTCGGTTCTCTGAGGTCTGAGCAGCAGAGCATCTATTGTGATTCTGGAGGAGCATCAGAGATGGTGATCCCTGCAGGAAATGAGGTCACAGCGATGAGCAGCTGATATCAGTGGTTAAAGTTCTGTTCCACTTTCCTGTTGGGTCTGACTTCCTGTCCTGTGAATCTGTTTCCTGTCTTCTGAAATGGGATTCAGCTGAGAGCTGAAAGTCTGAATCAAGTTTTGAAGGATTAACAGAGAGTTTCTGCTGGCGACCCGTTTAGACCTACACCAGAACTCAGAATCTTTCAGCTTCTTTACAGCTTAGAACAGATCACAGGAAACATTGTTTTTATTTTGTCGGAGAGCGAAATTACATAAAAATAAAACTATAGTACAGAGGTAGGAATGGTGGATCTGTCTAATACCTGGATCTCAGTCCATATCCAGACATTAGCCATGTCTATCAGAAACCATGTTATCTGGCTCAACAACAGGTCATAGACACATCCATCACCAAGCCTGACGGCACTCTGAGCTCCAGGCATTAGACATGTCCATCAGAAAGCATTCATCTGATGGATGTGTCTAATACCTGGAGATTTGGTCAGTTCTGATTGTGTTTTAACCCAGAATAACATCCCTTTGTGTTTGATATAAAACTGTTATAGACTGTGTGTGCGCGATCATTTTAGGACCATTTCTACTAAATGCACCAAATTATCAGGACCTTCTGCTACATTTGGGGTCCAAAGTCCTGTCCTCATATGTTCTAACACCCTTCTTTACGGTAAATGAAATGAATGTAAGATGAATGGACGTCAATGTACAGTCCTCATAAGGACTGTCCAGTTGATGGCCCTCACGGGGCCTCAGAAACTGATCTGTCTGTTTTTACGTCTCGATGGGAACACTGAGTGTTGATCAGTGACACTCGCTCCCTGAGGTTCGCCCTGGCTGCTGGCTCAGTTTCAGCTTTTCTGATGGTCACTGTGACATCAGACCAGATCAGATGTCTGTGCCACGGCTGCAGAGGTGGATGAGAGTATTTATGCAGCTGTTGTTCTTCATTCTCCTCCTCCTCACTCTGAAACACTGACTTCCTGTCACTCCGGTCTCTGAGGGCCTCGAAGGCCCTGGGCCCCTCCTAGGTGAGGGCACCAACACAAACAAGAGTTGCAGCTGACCTCAGATCAGGTTAACTTGGAGCAGATGGGAAAAATGTTCCAGTGGAAATAAAGACGTCTGATGGGTCAGCTGCTGCAGAAATAAAGAACAGAAGAAGAAGATTGAAGTGAAGAAAATCGGAGTTGAACAGGAGTTAGAATTGAAAATAAGTGGTTTGAGATGATGGGATGAATTTTTCATGTAGGCTGGTTTGAAGCATCCAGCCTTCAGAGGAAACAAAGACAGGATCCGGTGTCAGACCCGCCTCGCTCTCTCTCTTAGCAGATTGTTTGAAGGAGTTTGCAGCTTTCATACTGAGAGATGCTGTACAGACAAAATTCCAGAAATTGCACATAAATGGTCCAATGTAACACGTTTCTGCACACCTTTCCTCCATACGTCCCAGTTTATGTGGAATAGATGTACACATGTCCTCGGTGTGATTCTCGTCACTGTGATCAAAAATGATGTCTACTGTAGATGCAGGAAAATGAGACAGCTGCTCTTTGTCCCACTGTCCTCTGGTGTTTACACCGTGCCATGTGTGAAGCTGTGCTTGTCAGAGCAGAGCACACCTGCAGGAGGAACTAAAAGGTTAAACGGTCAGAAATAAAGGTGGAAGTGAAGGACAGCTGTCCATCACCTCTTATCCACTAATGTTAGACACCACTTTCTGCAGGAGGTACACACTATTATTGTAAATGAAGTGAACCAGGGGCGCAGATCTGAGACTGAGGCGTTTCCAACTTTATTAACATAATTATTGTAAACACAGGCAGTCAGGGGCTTGGCAGAATTTAGATGCTTATTTACTTAATAGTTGCTGTGAAGAAACGTGTCACTGGGCATTGATAGAGCGTATCAGCCACAGTGTGGGGGAATATCATATATCTGGGCATCATACAGATGACTGGCATGACTCGACCTGTCAGTCAGATCCCTCTGAAAGGCTCCGATTCCAAAGGAACCCAGCGTGGTGAGGACTGGCACCAGCAACACACGGCTCCTCCTAGTATCCCTGTGTAAGGCTGGGCCCAGATCAGCTCAGAGGTCCAACAGAATGGTCCTGGGACTCTGAACCAGATATTAAACCAGGCATCATCATGTGTCAGCAGGTCGAGGGAGGTGATCCCTGAAAACAAGTCCTCCATCAGCACCAAAGCTGCCATTGTTCCACAATTACACACAGAGTTATTTATAGCCACGTGTCATTGTTTACACCTTGTTGACCTCAGGAATTATCACACCTGATTTGTTCTGAATTAATCTGCTGATCCAACACTGTTTCCTTGTGTGGAACACGATGTAATCAAGTTTTTTGTGAGTATGTATTGTTTATACATGAGGCTCCTGGTCCTCAGAATAGGGTCAGATTGGGGTCTTTAGTGTTCCACAATCTGGAACATGGAGCTGATGCAGAACTTACCCACAGAACCATCACATTTATCCATCTTCTAATAACTGATAAGTTCCAGAAAAACTGCCTGGTTCAGAACCAAAAGTAAAAACGGTCTATAAGAACTAAATTTGAGAAGCATCTGCCCCAAAAGGTGCAAATTACCTATAGAACTAGTACCAAAATATAATACGTGCTGAGCAAAAAGGAACTCTGCGTTCAGTTTTGGTCCATCATTACATCAGACCAAACACTAAAACCTGAGGTGGATCTGTGTGGGGTTCAGCCCAGACTCATTAGTCCTCCAGGGGATCAGTCTGGTGTGTTTTGTTGTAAATAGAACCGGATCGTTGAGCTGAGTGGAGAAATGTTTCTGATTCTGATGTGTTTGGATCAGAACTCCTTCAGTGTGTCATTACCTTCATGATGATGATATTGATGTGTTTGTTGTTCGGATCAGAACCTCATCAGTGTGTTGTTACCTTCTTCCCACCCTGATGAGCTGAAATCCCGGGACAGGAAGGTAATCTCTGGGTTTGAGCAGCTGGTTCTGTCCTGGCAGCAGAGTAAAGGTATTTGATGATGATGATGATGATGATGTTGATGTGTTTGCTGTTCGGATCAGAACCTCATCAGTGTGTTTTTACCTTCTCCCTGCCCCGATGAGCTGAAATCCTGGACCAGGCAGTTAATCTCTGGGTTTTAGCGGCTGGTTCTGGCCCGGCAGCAGAAAAAAGGTATTTTCAGCTTCACTCTTAAAGCTGCTTACAGACTTTCATTTGGTTCTTGAGACAAACAGAGAAAACCGTTCGGTGGAGGATTAAAGGGTCAGATTAACAAGGTTTTTACTTCATCTCACCGGGTTTTACTCCAGCACAGTGTTCCTCGCTCTGTGCTTCAGAAAAAATAAAACTATTCCGACTCAGCTGGACCGACCCACCTAAGCCATGCTGTGGACCGCAGGTGGTTCTGCTGCTCCTCCTGGTCTATCTGAAGGTCATTGGGGTCTGTTTTAGTTGCAGAGTCTCTATGAGGGTTTCTGAAGTCTGTCCACTTCATCAGACGGAAGGAGACACTCGGAGCTCCTCTTCTTCTGTTGTTTTGTTTATGTGACAGCAAAAGTTCTGATTGATTATTAAGTTTGTCCTCTTGACAAATTGAGTTTGAAACTAGAAATAATCAACTGTTTGGGAGCAGAAGGTTTCTCTTTTTGTTCTTTGATGAAGAAATGTTAATGTTTCATTTAGAAAGAACAGCAGCTCGTTCATTATTCAGGATTTCAGTCACAATAAGACACTGAATGCCTCTCTCTCAAGAAAAATATTTTTTAAAATTCTTTTTCATTCAGTAAATGAGAAATGCTCCAACTCAGTCTTGTTGTTGTGAACTCTCCACCCAGACATCTTCAGGCTCTCAGTCTGTAATGTCTCTCTGTGCTCATTTGCTTTCTGTCTGTGTTCTGAAGTCATCTCTTGTCAGACAGTTTAAAGGTTGAAGCTGCCTCTGATGAAGAGGAGCAATGATGAAGACCTGGGTTTGGGTTCTCTCTCAGTCACATTGAAGAGCAGCAGATCCATGATGCTCCTCGGCAGCCAATCTGAGGCAGCAAGCTGCGAGGAGGAACTAATTTATTTGGAGGAAAACACAGCATTAAAGGGCAGATTTAAGCACATTTAAAGGAAGGTAACGCTTCCTGAAGGAGACTCTTTAATGTCGTGTCCACGGGACAAACGCACATCAAAGGCAGACGATGATCCAAATGAAATACTGCCGGATTAAAGGCAGGGGCAGGTGGCCCCCAGACTGTCCTCTCTGGCAGCGTTGCCGGGCACGCCGCCTCACTGAGCGCACTCCAACTGCTGCAGAGCGAGCGCTGAGCTATCGTTCCCCGAATGCAAATTAAATCCAGTCTGCTTAGAATTCCTGCAGGAGGATTCTGCTCCGCTCACTTATCAGCCCGGCTCTGGGGAAGGGGGTGTTATATGAATAGGTGCCATGCTCCGCAAAACCTCCCCCTTCCCTGTACAAACCAGAGAAGGCCATGTTTGGTGTTCCACAAGAAGAGATCAGGGAGCCTTCTGACCTCGGATATGGTCACATCACAGAGGACAGGCACCTGCAAGAGACACATTTCTCTCAGAGTTATTTATCATGATGCATTCTTACAACCCAGAGACTGGACTCCTCTGAGGTGTAGAACCTGAGA
>NC_051435.1:135756-137145 GCF_001649575.2 Kryptolebias marmoratus
AGAACCTGAGACTGGACTCCTCTGAGGTGTAGAACCTGAGACTGGACTTCTCTGAGGTGTAGAACCTGAGACTGGACTCCTCTGAGGTGAAGAACCCAGAGACTGGACTCCTCTGAGGTGAAGAACCCAGAGACTGGACTCCTCTGAGGTGAAGAACCCAGAGACTGGACTCCTCTGAGGTGTAAAATTAAAATTTTTAAACAAACTCAAAGAATCACAGAAATGTTTCATAGAAAGTAAATAAATCTGTTATCCATATCAGATCAGCGTTAAATGTCTACCAGCGGTTTTATCTGCTCCAGTTCTGGTCTTGGACCAGTTTCCGTAGGGTCTCAGCAGATTTTAGTTTCATGATAACTTCAGGCTGAACTGATCTCGGATCAGACATCTCTGCTGTTCGCAGCCTGCTGTCTGAACAAAGTTTGAGTGAAAACAAAAAGACACACAGCAGATTGAAGCATGAAAACCCCCAACCTGCAGGAGCAGATTAAAACCTGGACCTGAGAGCTCAGATGAGGATTAAACCTGAATAATCCTGCTGACGGCCATAGTGGCTGCTGGGTGTGTGTCAGACGGCGAGCAGCTGATGGAGGCGTGGCCTCAGAACACTGGTGGACGAGTTCGGCTGTTTGTGTCGGATCATAAGAGCAGCTTTGTTTTCCTTCAGGTCTGATCATTAACATGCAGCAAGTCCCAGAAAGACACATCCCACTGGACTCACACCTGGAGCCTCGCACCGACAGCACTGATTGACACCACAGAAGAAGAAAGAGCAGCACTAATTGACACCACAGAAGAAGAAACAGCAGCACTAATTGACACCACAGAAGAAGAAAGAGCAGCACCGATTGACACCACAGAAGAAGATAGAGCAGCTCTAATTGACACCACAGAAGAAGAAAGAGCAGCATTGATTTACACATCAACTCCACCCGTCATAACTCCACCCATCATAACTCCGCCCATCATAACGCCACTCGTCATAACCCCACTCATCATAACTCCGCCCATCATAACTCCGCCCATCATAACTCCGCCCATCATAACTCCAGCCATCATAACTCCACCATCATAACTCCACCATCATAACTCCAGCCATCATAACTCCACCATCATAACTCCACCATCATAACTCTGCCTTTCATAACTCCGCCCGTCATAACTCCACCATCATAACGCCACTCGTCATAACTCCACCCATCATAACGCCACTCGTCATAACCCCACCCATCATAACTCCGCCCATCATAACTCCGCCCATTATAACTCCACCATCATAACTCCAGCCATCATAACTCCGCCCATCATAACTCCACCATCATAACTCCACCATCATAACTCCACCATCATAACTCCGCCCGTCATAACTCTGCCCATCATAACTCCGCC
>NC_051435.1:140083-144853 GCF_001649575.2 Kryptolebias marmoratus
CCATCATAACTCCAGCCATCATAACTCCAGCCATCATAACTCCAGCCATCATAACTCCAGCCATCATAACTCCGCCCATCATAACTCCATGTTTCCAGGAAACAACAGGCTCTAAAACAATCCAAAGATTGGTTCTAAAAGTTTTCTTTTCCTCTGATTTGGATCAAATTTTTTGATGGATTGATGCAGATCTAATAACTTTCCAAAAGTACATTTATTTTAATGAGAATTTCAGAAACATTTGACTAAAATCCTGTGGTCTACAAAGTAGTTCATGATATACAAGATGCCAGGTCCCAAACCATCAGCCCTCCACCTCCATGCTGATAGTTAGTATTAGGTGTTTTCTGCCTTGTTTCTTTCTCACAAAGAGAGCAACAAACATTTAATGAAGCTTTTCTTTTTTGTTCTCAGGGACGTGAACACTTTGATCTGCTCCTCCTGGACTCTGACTGTCTGTCGAGTAAAAACCTTCTAGAAACTCCCTGAGCAAACCGAAACAGGATGTGTTGTCCTGTGGATGGGATTTTATTGAACCTGTGAGTAAAGTTCAGGTGACAGATTTCTGGCTGTTTGGTGTTTGTGTCTCGGTTTGTGGTTCTGGTGTGGACCGATCCATTAATGTCTGCACTTCTCTGTGCTGATCTCTGCTCAGCGTTTGGGGACGTTTAATGGCCCGTTGTCATCTGAGAACATAAATCACTGCTGTCAAGAACAGCATGACTAATGTTCACAGAGTCCTCAGAGGATCAAGTCCTGTTTCCTAAACTGTCCCAAAGCAGTGCTCTGTTGGTTCGTAATGGTTCTGGTTCTGGTTTTACCTCAGGTTTAGTGTTTTTTTTCAAAGATTAATGGTTTCCTCAGAGAGGTCCTCATTAATCTCATTCTTCTCATGTAATTAAAGTGTCAGATAAATGTGTTCTCACTGTTCCAAAGAGACCATGCTGCTTGAAACTTTAGATCATCATCACGATGCTGTTTGAACAGATGGACTAGGACAAAATATGACAAAACAAATAAATAAGATCAAAAAACAACCATTCATTTTCTTCACCCACTTCCCCTTTCCAGGTCTCTGGGAGCTGGTGTCAGTCTCCAGCAGTCCCAGTGTGAGACGCAGGGGACACCTGGACAGAACATGCAGGTTACATGTTCTCACATAGGGAGAACATGTAAACTGCACACAAGGAGAATGGGAGGCGAATCTTCAACCATATTGCTGTGAGGCAACAACTCTAACCACTGCACCACTGTGCCACCCCTCAGCCATTATAACAAGGCGGATATGACAGATAAATGGAATAAAAACATGATAAAACTGGTAAACTGAGAACAGAGTGGATTTAAATAAAAGTTACATCTCGGAGATGACAAAAGGATGAAGACTCCGAGACAACGGTTAAACAGAAGTGAAACTTCCCGTGCAAAGTACTTATTAAACTCTAAAAACAAGAAGTGAAACGTGCTGAAAGTCTAGATTTCTCCCCACGCTGACTGGAAACTTTCTTTAAATAAGACATTTAAAGCTGTGACTGCTGATGGATTAAAGAAAACGATGAAAATTAGGGTTTTTTAATAACCTGTATCTTAAAAAATTAAAAAAAAAACAGGAAAAACTGAAACCAGAGCTTTACTTCAAACAACCAGTTTGAATTAAAATAAAACCCTTTTTGTTTTTTATGTCCTTCCCTGACAGAATGGTATCTGAAAAGTGAGGAAAAAATGGTTTAAATATTTGTCTCCAACTGCCTCCTCCCCTGTTAAACATTCAGTCACGTGACCCCCCTCCTCGTTAAACAGTCAGTCACGTGACCCCCTTCTCGTTAAACAGTCAGTCACGTGACCCCCTCCTCGTTAAACAGTTAGTCACATGACCCCCCTCCTCATTAAACAGTTAGTCACGTGACCCCCCTCCTCGTTAAACAGTTAGTCACGTGACCCCCTCCTCGTTAAACAGTCAGTCAGGTGACCCCCCTCCTCATTAAACAGTTAGTCAGGTGACCCCCCTCCTCATTAAACAGTTAGTCATGTGACCCCCCTCCCCAGTAAACCTGCATCTTTGAAGCTCACAGCTCATGAGCAGCTGTGATTTTCAACTCAACATCTGTCCTCGGATTAAAAAGCTCTCGGCAGCTGAATTAAAGGCAAACTTCGGTGGATTAAACTTTAATCTGAGCTGCAGGTTGATCAGATGTCGAGGAAACAAGAAAAACCTTCAGTACAGTCTGAAAACGGCTTGTTGGGACTTGGAGGAGGACGTTCTGAACACATTTCTGGGAGCACGAGTATAAAGATGTGCAGACAAGAAGACTCCTGAGCAGATTCTCAGGGTCATTTTAGACCTACAGGCTTCAACACAAGGAAACAGGAAATTTAAGATTATGTTCTGATTTGAAACTGAAACCAAATGAGATTTTATCAGTTCTAAACAATCTGGATCAGCAGACTAAGACAGGTTCACATGAGATTGGTTTTAAACCGGTTTAATGGTGTTTGGTTCAGGTTGGTCTTTAGAGACCACCTGCTTGGAGATAAGAACCATCCTTAAGTCCTCTGAACTCCATTAAAACCATTAAGGAACAAACTCTATTTTCCTCCACTGATGAGTTTTCTTTTAAAAAGCAGCAGAGTAAAACAAATAAAAGTAAAATAAATAATAACTATAATTATTAATCTTTCTATTAAGACATTTAGAAAAAAATTCCATGTTAATCAAATAAACTAACAACAAAAAGAAAGGAAAGGAAATGTTCTGTTCGAGCAGAACTCTGATAGGAGGAAGTTTCTGTCTCAGGTTAAATGGAATCCAGTGTATTAATCAGAAAGAAACCCGACTGAAGACAAACTGAAACATGTTTTTTTTCTACACATAAAATAAATAAATCTGTGTTAAATATCTGTTTTTTTCCTCAGATTAATTTATTGTTTGAATCAACTGAGGATTGAATAATTTTTATTCAACTTCCTGTTTAAATTTAAAACTTTCCAACTTTCAGTCTGATGATTTACTTATTTTTATTTAACCCTTTTTAATTTTTGGACTTTAACCTTCATGGGATGACAGAACTATGAATTCTGGTCAAATTTTTTATTCAAGCAAATGATTTACTCATCAATTTTCCAGGGTCACAGAGAGCTGATGCCCATCTCCAAAGGTCACTGATCGAGAGGCGGGGTCACACCTGGACAGGTCTCCAGTCCATCACAGGGACACATAGAGACACGGTACAGACAACCATTCACTGTCACACCAAGTGACAGTTTAAAGTTACCCACTAACCAGATTTATATTTTATAATAAATCATATTGGCCCTGTGATGGACTTTGGACCTGTCCAGGGTGTCCCTAACCTCTCACACAGTCACTGCTGGACACCAGCTCCCGACCACCCGCAGAGGAGAAGTGGATGAATGTAACAATTTATATTAAAAATAATCTGAAGCCAACTTAGCTGGTTCTGAAGAACCAATGAAACAAGCTGGAAGATGTAAAAAAGTGGAAAAACATTTCTTCTGGTGAATCTTTAGTGTTTCCACAGAGCTGTTCTGCCGCCTGCTGGACCATCTGAGTCACTACAACTAAATAAAGAGCTGATTATCGGTTAAATTACTCATAAAAATCACATCATTTAAAATGCCTTAGTTTGGCAGATTGCATGTGAGAACACAAATTAATTTTGTCATATTTTATTACTTAACCCATTTTCTGTTATTTCTTTCTGTATCAACTAGTCTGTTTAGCTTGTCAGCTAAAAACATTTTAGAGTCAGAAATCCAATGTGCTCCAGGAGCCAGACGGCCAGAGACAAACTGTCCCCACAAGGACAGTCATCATCGCCCCCTGCAGGAGTTTACTGGTGTTACAACAAACTTTCACCAAACAAAATTATAATCAAAGGCTTGGATGAACTGAAAACAGATAATTATCAGTGAATTTCACTTTCAGGAACTTTTGTTAGGAAACACTCAGAGATGGACACACATCTGCACGCACATATATCTCCTCCAGCAGAGGGAGTGTATATATATATATATATATATATACTAGCTGAGCTTTTTGTCCAGTCGAATGGCACAGAATATCTGCCACAGTAAAGGTTGAAAAGGTTATTGTCTTTTTTGGGGGGGAATTTATTGTTCCCAATATTTGACTCATTCTATTTCATTAAAGAAACAGAGTGACTCTTCTGTGTAAAAGAAACAAAAAGATATTTTTATATATTTTTCATTAATTGAGCATTTATAAATCAAGAATTAAGCATGAACCATATTAATATATTTAATGATAAACTGTAACAAAAATTACAAGTATGAGCTCATTGGATGTGAAACAAAAAAATAAGTCCCAACCTTCAGATAATAAATTGTTACACAAAACTAACATGTTTGAAATTTGTAACAAAGTCAACATGTACACTCCAGGAGAAAACATCTCTGAGCTGCTCATCAACCAGCCGCTCAGAATTAAAGGTAATAAAAATGTTTTCCTAAAGAACAAATGTTGATGTGTTCTGGGGCTGAAGCTGTGGGCTGAAGCTGTGGGCTGAAGCCGGGCTGAAGCCGGGGGCTGAAGTCGTGGGCTGAAGTCGTGGGCTGAAGTCGTGGGCTGAAGTCGTGGGCTGAAGCCGGGGGCTGAAGTCGTGGGCTGAAGCTGGGGGCTGAAGCCGGGACAGAAGCTGTGGGCTAAAGCCGGGCTGAAGCCGGGGGCTGAAGTCGTGGGCTGAAGCCGGGGGCTGAAGCTGGGGACTGAAGCCGGGCTGAAGCCGGGGG
>NC_051435.1:147288-149577 GCF_001649575.2 Kryptolebias marmoratus
CGGGGGCTGAAGCTGGGGACTGAAGTCGTGGGCAGAAGCCGGGGGCTGAAGTCGTGGGCTGAAGCTGGGGGCTGAAGCTGGGGACTGAAGTCGTGGGCTGAAGCTGGGGACTGAAGTCGTGGGCTGAAGCTGGGGGCTGAAGCTGGGGACTGAAGTCGTGGGCAGAAGTCGGGGGCTGAAGCTGGGGACTGAAGTCGTGGGCAGAAGCTGGGGGCTGAAGTCGTGGGCTGAAGTCGTGGGCTGAAGCTGGGGGCTGAAGCCGGGGGCTGAAGCCAAAGTCGGGGGAATTTGAGGTTTGAGGACCTGCAGAATGTTTTTTCATGACAGAGGAGCCTGAATAACCCTAACCTCAGACTGATCCTGGTTCAGATTTCTGATGTCTAAAACGTTTTCAGTCTGAGGTTTGGGTTTTTGAGCCGATCAGAACCTCTGAGTGACCCTTCAGGTCAGTACTTCAGCTTCTCTTAGACACTTGCAGCCAGAGATAAACAGAGTTTGTTGGTGTGGTGTAACAACCAGCTGGTGTTGGACGGAGGTGGGGGTATTGACTGACACGGACAGCCTTGTCCTTTTCTGTCAGCAGTTATTTATTGACTCAGAGACGTTTGAGACTTTCACACAGATAATCTTCTTCCCTCTGAGTCCTAACAAAGTCCTTCTTCTGTGAGTCTTCATCAGGCTGAAGGTGTCAGATTGTTTCAAATCAAACTTTGATCACCAGCCCCACGGTGGCTGACAAACTGCAAGGTTCATAAATGGCTGCCGTCTCCCATCATGCCCCCCTTGGTGTCCCAGCAGCCAATGGGGAGTGTCTCATTGGTGATGATGCAGGTCCCCCCTCCCCGATATAAAAGCCTACGGCCCCGTGTGGGCCCTCCTGAGCAGTTGGAGCATTCCCAGCCTCGCCTCGGGTGGAGGGATTGCAGGGAAACAAAACTACACGGCCTGTCTCTGTGTAGTTTTGTTTTGGTCAGGGAATATTTCGAGGCTCGACCGTTCTCACCTTGGACTTTTCTGCACACACCGATCTGGATCAGGGGACTGCAGCTCGTTAGTCAGCCGGGCCCCGTCCCATCAGTCCCAGGCACTCTTGTGGAAACAAGTGAGTAGATCCGGCCTGGATCCCTGTTGGGCCTACAAGTGCTGCTTTATAGGGACTGGGCTCACGACTCAGGACTCTGGACTCAGGTTTTGGTGAAGTTTGTGAGGATTTTAGTGTGTTAATGTATTTTTGGGTCCAGCATGCAGCAGGGGTCTGTGGAAGGCCAAGAATAGCTGCTGAGAGCATGAGAGTGGCCCGTCAGCTGGGGCCCATGGCTTTTTAAGGGAATCAGCAGCAGAGATATCAGTTCCACCTTCAGCCATGTTCCACATGTGGCTGTCAATCAAAGTGGCCCACAGGCAGGGGGGCAGGGGGTATTTATAGTTCCTGCCTTATCTGTCGCTCAGACCTGAAAATACCAGCCGGGTCCATCTGGTTCAGGATCAGTCTGAGGGTAACCTGGGTTTATTGATTACTGACTGATCAGAGCACTAGTCTGACCTCAGATCAGCTGATTGCAGGAAAATTCAGGGTCTCATTCAGAGTCAGAACAAACCGTTAACCCAGATTCTGATGGTGAAACTGTCTGGAGGAAGTTTGGAGACGATGAACTCAACTGACTTTGACTCTGATGAAACCCTTCTGTCAGAACCGGGTCGGAGCTTTTTCTGCGCAGATAGTTCGATAACTTCATCTGAACTTTGTGTTTTTGATGGTTTTATTGTGTTTAGGCTTCAGTGTTTGTGGTCAAAGATGCTCTTTATTTATGAGCTTATTTAAAGATTTCATGTTCATTTTGGTCAATCAAGTCAAAGATGTTTCGTGTTTATCAGACTGAAACAGCTGAATATTAAACTCTGTTGTTCTGAGTTTTTTACAGTCAGTTTACAGCATTTAGGATTCAACATTAAAGGGTTGGTTTATTTTTAGGCATCATTTTTCTTTGCCCTGAACAAAAAGTTTAAACTAAAACTCATCTGCAGTTTTTTTTTACAGAAAAAGACAACCATCACATTTAAAACAATAATAGGTTGAATTCTTTTTTTATTTTCAGACTAAATACCTGATGTTTTAGTTCCAGATTTATTTATTTAGTTAAATTAGGACGATGAACTATTTCTGCTCTGTGATTATAAATATTAAAAGTTATTTTTAGACACTAATATTTTAATCAGTTACTACATTTTAATTTGAAACAGTTCTCATTCAGAGCAGGTTTCCAGAAAAAAGTGACATTTAGAAATAAA
>NC_051435.1:149677-157281 GCF_001649575.2 Kryptolebias marmoratus
ATTTAAACACTGATGGGTGATGAGCGCGATTTTGTACTGAATCCTGCAGTTGATAGGAAGCCAGTGAAGATCATGCAGGAGAGGTGTAATATGGGCAGATTTGCGGGCCCTCAAAAGAATCCTGGCTGCACTGTTTTGAATGTATTGGAGCTGCTGAAGATGTTTTTTATGGATTCCAACAAACAGAGAGTTGGACTCAGACTCTACATCACATGAATTTGATGATTCCTAAATTTCAAACTTTATTTTTTTCCTAACAAACTGATGTAGAAATCAGATTCAAGAGTCAGTTTAAATCTTTGTCTGATGGTTAGTTTTTTTGTTGTACATTTTAGTCTATAGTACTTTTTATTGATTGTATTGTAATTGTTATATTGCTAATGTAAATATTTTACCCATGTTTCTTTTTTTAGGGTGACTTTTACCATCTGTCTAGACACTACAAGTGAAAAATAGCCTTTTGGCTAACTCTGGCACATTGACAGAAATGTTATGAATATGCACTGCCCCTGTAATTAATAAAGTTTACTTTCCTGCTCAGAGAAGCGAGTCCTACTCCGTGGTTTGTGTCTGAAGCTGCTGCTCCTCAGTGAGGTCATGACCTCCACGTGTTCGGGACAGTCAGGATGGAACGGGAAACTAGAAGAATGGGAGCCAAACTGTAGCTCAAACACTTTCACACAAGAAGACAACACGGTGGTCCATTTGTTGGAAGATGAGTGAAGCAACATTTCCACAAATCTGATGAAGGTCTGAAAGCAGACATGCTGCCAGAGAAGGAAACTTCCTGAAAACTCAACAAGTTTCAGCCAAAAACAGCAAAACACAGAGAAACCCCAAGCTTCAGAATCTGAGGAGGAGGAGGCGACGAGTGGGAAGTGTGAGAGCAGAAAAGGAAATAAAAGAGTGTGAGGGCACCACACCAAGGTGTGTGTGTAAGTGTGTGTTCTCAGAAATGGAAGGAGAAGCAACAATGTGGTGACAAGTTCAACACAACCCATGAAACAACGTGTCAGCAGATTAGATCAACGGGAACCAAAAAAAAAAAAAAAACAACAAAAAGAGGAAACTGCTTCTGAGAGCTGATTACCTGCAAACACACAGCTATACACAGCTATACACACCTAACAACAAACACAACTAATGCACAACAGACACACAATGAAAAGGACTAATACACAGCAAAAAAAAACTAACACAACTATACACAACAAACACATATGCTGCTGATCAAATGTATTGATTAACTAATCAGCTTTAGTGGGACCACCTCTATAAAAACAGGACTTTTATCAGTTTGCTGCTCTGGAGCTCCAAGTGTGTGTCAGCACAACGCCAGGGTGGAAAGACATCAGCAATGACCTCAGAGAAGCAGCTGCTGCTGCTCATCAATCTGGGAAGGGTCAGAGGTCATCTGGAGTCCATCGTTCTTCAGAGAGAAAGATTATTCACAAGAGGAAACCTTTAAGACAGCTGCTGATCTTCACCCTGAAGGTCAGACCGTGCAGTGCTCAGAGAAATGAGCTCCATCTCAGACTCTACAGGCCTCAGTTAGCAGGTTAAAGGTCAAAGGTTAAAGCCTCTTCTCTCTAAAAACAACATGGCAGCATGACTTAGGTTTGGAAAGTTTCATCTGAAGGAACCACAAGGCCCAGCTGTCAGCACGGTGGTGGAGGGCTGATGGTTTGGGCTGATTCTGGAGTCAGATGTGAGGCCATCTGTCCAACAAACAGGACAATGATCCCAAACACAGCAGAACGGTCCAGAACCAGAACCAGAACCTCAGAGAGCTGAGCTGAAGCAACCCAGAGTGGGCCACAACTCCTCCACAACCATAAAGTCCTCCAAAACACCACTGAGATTTCTGAGAGGTTACAACTTCAAGATGTGACTCAAGAACATCTCAGTCTTTACTGTGGAAATCATGCAACCTCTGACAAAAAAAACAGATATTCAGACAAAGAACCAGTGTGGACAGGGATCCTCATGTTCTCCTGAGTTGTTTGTGTCTTCTCTTTGGTTATCATGACTTGAGCTCCATCAAAGAGCAGACACCACTTTCAAAGACAGCTTTAGAGGGAAACTGAACCTGGACTGGAGTCAAGTCCCTGTCTGCGGGGGAAGTGAGTTTAAAACACCAGCAGTCTCTGAGGACATTATGTCCTTTGTTAATGATTGCAGTCGACTGGCATATATGGGGTTACAGTGCAGACACATCAGGGTCTCACTGAATTCTCTTCTGCTCCACTGCATGTACACATAAGTCAGACAATAATTATTGTCTGGTATCGCTTGGATCAATTTGCATTTAACCCAGATTTGGGGAGCAAAGAGGATTGTGGCGCATCAAGAGAAATGGGGACAGGCAGCCATCTTCTCCTCTGCAGCTCCTTCGGCTCAGCCATAAATCACCATCCTGACATACAGCCTGCCAGACATCCAGACAAAAGAGGGACAACATGAAGACGCCCCCTCCAGACCCCCCAGGGCATGCTGTGTTCACTGGGTCACCCAGTTCTGCCCCAAGGGGGCTGGGAACTTTTCCCAGGCTCCTTAAAATGTGCAGGAAGAGGGTCTGGTCTGGTGAGACTATTAGGCCCTGTTCACATGAGGCCGATCTCCTAAAAACATTAAGGGTTTTCAGATGTTGATTAGAAAAAAGTTACATGTTTACATGGTGCTGCTGCGCTCACTGAACCTGCTGTAGTTTCCACGCCAGGCCACTAGTTGACGCTTATACATGCATGTACACACACACCAGTCTCTAAGGCATTGGAAGCTTGCATCCAAAATGGTGACTACACAGTTAGTTTGGACTGACAGTGAGGTTGGGTTGCTGCTTCATGTTGAAAAGAGTAAGTACTAGCACAAACAGCAGTCTGTTTACTACTGTTGTTGAGCTGGTTGTGCATGTGCACAACAGCTATTGGCTGTACCCTCTGTGGTGCGCATGTGCAATTTTACACGTAGCAGCTTCCATGCCAATGGAGGGTCCAAAAAGTTCCACTTTGCTCATTTTTGTTTCAGGTGATGTGGTTTCCATGACACCTGAATGGACTCCCAGTCTAACAAGGGGCAGTAACACCTCACCATTAGCTTAGCACAAAGACTGTATTCAGGTGGAACTGTTAGCTTGGCACAAGACTATACAAGGTCACTGCACTTGCCTTTAGCCACCTGTTCCACATTGCTTGTCCCTGGTTTTTATTGTCTCCTCTGCTCTCTAGAGTTTTCATGCTTTTATCGTTGTTGTTTTATATCTGCCTGTAATGCTGCCTCTTGGCCAGGTCATCACGGTAAATGACAATTGGTTTTCAGTTAACCTACTTGGTAAAATAAAGGTTGATAAATAAACAGTAATAAACTAACAAATACTGTAATCATGTGACTTTATGAATGGTCCTGTAACTGAAATGTAGAAGATGCATTATTGATATCATTCTTATTAAATCAATATCAAACTGCTTTGTTCTGTATTCTCTGAGAATTAGTATAAATTCATTTACAGATGATAAATGATACAAGACTATTAAACCACAATTCAAAGGTGACTTTTTTGTTCCCCCAAACTGTTATATTTGACTTTAACTCAGAGATTCAATCACTTATTGCTCAAAGGTTGTGAGTTGTGTGATTTTTGACATTGAAGTGACACTACGTCATTATAATACATGTATGACAGAGCAAGTTTTAAATAAAATCTCACGAGCACTGTTCACTAGTAAAAACAAAGACAAGTTGAATAATTGTCCTGTATGTACCTCTAAAGTACCCTGTAGGTATTAGGTTAAACTATGTTTACTATACATCTGTCTCTTTATCACTATAAAAGATTAAAGAAGATGCTGGAACCACTCAGAAACCCTTGGTGAATCACATCAATGACATCTAAAGAGATTTCTAACCCAAATGTATGGCTGACAGGAAGTTTTTTTATGAACTTGTTTGACTGACAGAATTTAGACTTTATTACAATGAGTTATTGATCGACCCGGTTTTCCTGTTGGACCTTCATTCATGTGTGAACAGATCCAGACTTTAACATGTGTGTCACATCGATCCCTTCCACCGACCCAAAACTGATCACATACTCATAACGTGCAGCATACAGGAAACACACACACACAGACATGAGTGGTCAAAGAACACACACAGACACACACTCACATAAATGAGGCCTATTGACTCGGTTCCCTCAGAGCGCCACAAAGCGGGCCTTTCAGGTTCATCTGGACTGATGTAATAAAATTGACACATGCAGTGGGCTGGATTCTGGGCCGCCTGTTACCTAAACTCTCATTTCCAAAGCTCTGTCACCTCCCCTCACAGCAAACGAATCAATTACAGAGCACGATAATCCCGTTAGGGGCCACATGAATGCGGAGCTCCCCGCCGGCAGGTGCTGGCAGGCTGAACGGACTTATTGGAGTGGGCTATATCAAAGCTGGGGCTTTATGAGCCACATCTGAACCTCTGCTCAGCAGAGAGAAGGCTGCTGCTGCTGTGCCGACAGCCTCAGCCTACGCAGGCCAACAAACAAACATCACATCGCAGATCTGGACCCGGTTTATCAGAAACATCTTGCATGTGTGCTGCAGCGGTTCAGACTCCACATTCAACCTAGCACACATCACATTGGACCTTAGTTCTGCCAGAAGTTCATTTAGGTGTGAAGTAAGATTAAACAGAACATGGTTTCAGCATCTTCTTCAGATCATCTGCCTCTGTCACACCAACCCTCTGCAGATCCATCCATGACCCTTCTCTCGGCCCATCCTCTGTTCCTCCTCCCTGGTAGCTCCATATTCAACATCCTTGTCCAATAAGTCCCCTGTCCCTTCTCTGACCATGTTCAAACCATCTCAGCCTCACCTCTCTTACTTTTTCTTCTAAGATGAGTTGCAATTTCAAATCCTGTTCATTTTGATCCCTTTGAATGAAAACTCTGGCCCTTCCAGTTCCTCCTCCTGTCTTTTTGTTAGAGCCACCATCTCCAAACCAAAGATCAGAGCAGATCTCAGCACCATCCTGAAAACCTTTCCTTTCTCTCCTGCAGCTCTCTTTCTGTCACAGATCCCTGACTTTAGTTACTGTTACATTTACATGTTTGATGGCTGCAAGTGTCATTCTGCAGCAGCTTCACTGATTCTGTCTGACCCACAGTGTCAGACGGGGGAGGGGGTGCCCTCCTTCTCATCCCCCATCATCATTCTGAGCCATTGTTCACTGGGGGAGGGTGGCTTCAGAAGATAAATAACTGCATGTTAACCAAGTTTGACAGGCCATACCAAAAACGACCCCTCCCCCCATCATAGAAGTATACCCCCCCATCAGTGAGGTGCATCCACCCCTCCATCACAGGAAAAACAGCCCACCCTCCCCATCAGGGAGGTGCATCCCCACTATACTCCAACTCAGGATCTGCAGAAACTTTCTGCAGCTTCATTTTAGCGTTGTGAAAATATTTAGGAAGAATTGACCAGTTTCCATTTTTTATTATTGATTCATTTTATTGGAGAGAGACAGAAACTGAAGTCTCACCTGACCACAGAACTGTCTCACAAAGCTTCTCTAAATCATTTAGATGTTCTCTGGCAGACTTCAGACAGGCCTGCATCCAGACCTTCTGCAGCATGGGGACTTTTAAAGTTTGTTTAAAAGCCTTCATACACTTTTTAAAGATCATTTTGAAGCATTTCGACATGTTTTAAATTTGGTTTCAAATGTTCAATCACTTTAAGATTATTTAAAAGCATTCAAACACTTTTTAGATTTGTTTAAAAGTATTCTGGCACTTTAAGTTTGTCTTGAAGATGTCAAACACGTGTGTATTCAGCTGGAAGAAAGCAGTAAACAAAAGCAAAAAACCGTCTGTTGGGCAGCAAGAGGGTAACTTTAAGCCAGGAACGGAGATTATTGTCCTCTGCTAACCTTTTCAGTTCTGCTGCTTCTTTGAAGGCTGACGGGTCCCACAAAGGCACCTGCTCCGTCCCTAAGTGTCCCCTGCCTCCCCCAGCTGTCCCCCTGACCTGACTGGCATTCCTGGCCAACAGGGGGTCCTCCCCATGGCTACCTTTACACCCCTCACACATACTTACAAAGTGTGGTAATCCCACAGCAAACATGGCTGTGAAGTTTGGAGGCAAAGCACGAGACTTCTCACAGTGGCTCAGCTGAAAGGTACTCATCACCGTGGGAACAGAGAGAAGCAACAGCAGAGAGGTGCATTGTGGGATTGATTCTAAGAGAGCAGCTCATGAGCAGCAGAGACTGTGATAGCTGTTTTTAATAATAAATATTTTTTATTTGTGCTGTTTGCCAACATCCAGTTGTAAACTTGTGTTCAGTTGTTAGAGTGTTTTTTCTTTTTTTATCAAGAAGTTTCCCAGCAGCTCTCTTCAGACTGAACTCATCTCTCAGGACTCTTGGGTGTTTGTGGTCATCACGCTGTCACTGAAGCTGCAGAGGTGGAGGCATTTTATTCAGACCGGACAACGTGAGCAGCTCTGACTGAAGTGTCAGCTCCGATACTTTCAGACAGCAGGACTCCACCTGAGGTTGTTGGGTCGCACTGCACAGCGCTTCTCTGCCTCATGACCAGGAAGGGATGAATGCCACTGATCAGATCTGGCCTCAGGACGTTTAACTAAAAGTCAGAGTGGACTAACACATTTTCCTGAACTCTGGAGGTGAAGGGAACAGTCCTTCATGAGACACAAGAAAAACAAGCAAGGATGCCAGGATGTCTCTGAGAATAAATGGTATCTCTGACAGTCCAGTTAAGGTAAAAACAGTCCAACACTAACCTCAGAAGATGCTGTTGTGAGATCTTCTGTCTCCAAAATACATTTTTCTTTAAATTATTTCCTTAGTTATCAGCAGCTTTAATTTCCTTCAGTTTCAGCTCAGTTTCAGTCCAGTTTAAACTTAGTATTGGTCCAGTACCAGCCTAAGTTCAGCTCAGTACCAACTGCAGAATCACCTCAGTTTCAGCCCAGTTGCAGACCAGTCAGCTCTGTTTCTGCCTCGTTTCAACACAGTTTGAGCTCATTTCCAGCCCAGTACCAGCCCAGATTAGTTCAGTTTAAACTCAGTTGTTGTTGCCGCAGTATCACTTGTTTACATCAAACTTCCTGTGCAGCAAATGTTCATCACAATAAACAATGTGTTGTTCCAAAGACAAATGGACTCTGATCAGGAACCAGAATCTTTTAAGTACAACCCGGAGGTGTTGTTGGTGATGGCTAGAAGGTGGTTGAGGTGGGGGAGTTATTGAGGCATACACTGGTGATTTGGACACACAGATGTCATGACACCTTAATCCAGCCAGCCTTTATTGATTGTTCCATGTGTGTGACCTTGCCGCAGGAGCTTGGCCAGTAAAACGCACCACTCCTGTGAGGGCGGGGCCTATGAACAAAAGACACTGATGGCTTGAACAAGATGGCGTGTCCAAGAACTCTTTCCACGAGTTTAAAAGGAAACACAGGTCACACACTCTAACCCGGTATCCATGAGCCTCTGCAATAAGGTTCATGACCTCCCGTCATGATCAGCCGTTCAGTCACATGATCAGCTGTTCAGTCACATGATCAGTCGTTCAG
>NC_051435.1:157381-161527 GCF_001649575.2 Kryptolebias marmoratus
TTGATCAGTTAAAATTGAGAAAAGTTCAGAATCACCAAATGTTTCAGCTGAACTGAGAATGACATCAAACATGAAATCTGTTTGTTTCCCTCCGCTGTAGTGGAAACACCTGGTTCTGGACTTTGAAATCCAACCAGAGATCACAGATGTAGGGAACCAAACACACATATACAGAACCAGCACTCTGATGGCTCCAGCTGAAGTTCTATCTGCAGGTGCCAGAGCAGATGCAGCAGAACTCCTGGAGCCTTAATAATAATAATAATAATAATAATAATAATAATAATAATAATAATAATAATAATAACACCAGAAACCAAAGACCATAGACCATAAAAACCAGAGACTCTAGAAACCAGAGACCCCAGAGACCATAGATCAGAATCCAGAGACCCTGGGGACCAGAAACTACAGGGACCAATAGGGAACTGTGAGATTAACACAAACACACTAAAAAAGTAAAATAAACAAATTAAATTAACATTTTTACACTTATATTTTCAAAAATGTTTAGTTTTTCTAATTATTTGACATTGATTTATTAGTTAAAAAATTAAAAACTCTGATTTTCTTTTAGATTTAGCGCTAAAGAGGTCCGTTAGAAAAGCGTTAATCTGCAGCAGAGCAATAAGAATAAGATTATTATTATTATTTGTAATAATAATAATAATAATAATAATAATAATAATAATAATAATAATAAAAGGTATAAATAGTAGTAGTTTTAGCCTTAGTAATAATAATTTTTGCCACTTCCTGCTGTCAAACACAGATCTACATGTAAAGACTTAATTTAAATTCATCACATTTTGATCTGAAGAAAAACAGAAACTGCTCCAGAAAAAAAAAAACAGAAATAAACAGAAACAAACAGAAACAGAAGAAAAAAAACAATAACTAACAAAAACAAACAAACAAACAAACAAAAACACAAACTAACGAACTTGAAGTGAATTCTCTGGTTTCTAAACCTGGACCCTGCCGGCTCTCGGACCCGCGGACCCGCAGACCTCTGGGTCCGGCTCGGACCTCCCGGGAGTCTCGGCCTGAAGTTAGTGCGTGTTGTTGTGCGCGCGTGTGTTACCGTGGATCTTCCTGCGGGGGTTGGCCTGTTTGCGCCTCTTGCAGCGGGGACCCTCCGCCATGATCTCCGGCTTCATGGGTCCGGGTCTCTCCGGTGTCACTGATCCGGGTCTCCGGTCCGCATGGACTCGTCCCGCTGCCGGAACACACCCCACACTCAGTAAATCCCAGACCGGTTCTTCCACCCGAACCGTCCCAGAACTCCAGAACTGCCCCCCAGACTTTCTGAGCACTTTTACTCCACTTTGTTGTGCGCGCACCTCGCGCCCGTCAGACTGATGTCTGAGGAGAGGAGCAACTGACAGAGAAGGAGGGGGCACGTTAACGCGCACGCGCGCGCGCACATATACTATAGAGTCCCTCCTCCTCTCTGAACTCCACTTAACAACTACAGACCTGTTGACCTGTCAAAGACACCTGTCAATCACCTGTCAGTCATCTGTCAATCACCTGTCAATCCCTCGTCCATCCCGGTCTGACTAACAAGCCTATGTGAGAACCTGCAGGTCTGTGTGGAATGATGAGACCGTGGTTCTGCCTCACTCTGCCTCAGGGCCCGGTTCCCTGGTCCCGGTTCCCACCTGGAAGGTGCGGATATGCAGCCATCAGGTGCGCCCCTGCTAAAATATAATAATAGCAGATGTTTGTCGAAAAATAAAAACGTCAGGATGTGTGCGTCACGAGGTACTGAATGAGCTGGATGAGGTTGGCGCGTGAGTGTTTAATGATGACCTCCATCCAGCAGGAGTTGAGAAAAACAACTTTCGGCTCTAACATTTTTATTTAAACATTGTCTTCCAAAGCAGCTGGTTTGTCGAAGACACAGAGTGAAGCTGGTGGGACCAGATCTGGACTCAGCCCCGGTTGTCCGGTTCCCCGGTTTGGAGGAGAACCGGAGGAGGCGGAGCAGGAGGCCGGGACAGAGCTGCTGCCTCCATCCACCCATTCATTCATCCATTCATCCACCTGTCAATTACCTATCCATCCCACCAAGATGCGGGAGCGCGCACGTCCTCTCACCTGTCCAGGTAGATCTGTCCAGGTGAGACCAGCTGATTGGCTGCAAAGAGAGGATGAAGAGGACAGGAAGAGGAAGAGGAGAGATTCGGTGTTTCCGGAACCAGAAGGAAAAGTCACAGTGGGTTCGGGTCTGATCCGCTCTGTCCGTCCTCCGCCCTCACTATCAGCTGAGCGCGGAGCGCGCCACCTTCCTGTACGAGCAGGGATACTTGATCCGGTCCACGCGCGTCTGTAGTACTGTTTGTGCCATTCATGCACCCCGCGCGCTGCTCCCTGCTTCTGATTGGCTCTCAGGTAATCTGTTACCTGAGCAGGTGAGGCCTCGGAGCCGCAGCACGCTCCCCCGCCCCCCGGCTCGCTCTTTCCTCAGGAGCATGCGCAGAACGCTGTATGCGCCTCACGTAAGGTCAGATGTATGACGTGGTTTGACTTTGACTGACAGGTGAACCGACCTCAGGTCAGTAAAGATAAAAACAAGTTTCTGCAAAAAAATTAACTGAAGACAGAATAAAAAAAGAAAGATAAATAAAATAAATGTGGCAAACAAGCTGAAACAAATAAAGATGAAATACTTTTCTGCACACGTTTAAAAATGAGTAAAATACAACAGAATGAGATATTTTTAACTTAGTGCAATGAAACTTGAGGAGGCAGCAAATATCAGTACACACAGAGTACTTTAATAAAGAAACTGGGCTGTATTATGAATGACTCATTACCCTGTACTTATAAACACAGATACTTTACTACTTACTCTATAAATACTAGGAAAATACTACATTAACACTCTGTAATTACCAGGTAAATACCACAGAGGTATCAGGTACATACACTGTAAAAAAAAACAGGTAAACACCTGCTGCTGCTGCTGATGGTGAGTTTGATGAAGATGCCAGTCTGAGTCTAGCTGACTCTGGATCAGTGGTTGTCAGTGTGAGACAGCAGGACTTCAGAAGGATGCTGTTGCAGTGAACAGGTGAATTTAACCCTGCAGCGGTGCCTGGACCCCTGGTGTTCTCTGCTCTGTTTCACCCTAACTTCAGGGTGGATGTGAGAGGGCGTTCCTGTGTTGTTGCTGAGCGGCACCAGGATTCTTCGTTGGGCCATTAAACACAGACACAAAACCTCTGCATGCTCCAAACACTTCTTCACCAAGGCACTACACTTCCAAACTCCTGCCTGAGAGTCTTTAAGTTCCACTCACTTCCTGAGAACCAAATCAGGGAGGTTTCAGCTCAGCAGGCCTGCTCTCACTACTCAGCCTGCATTTGAAAGAAACCTACCTGGATCTCTGAGAGCCCTGGATTCCCTGACTCCCTCCTCTCAGAACCTGCAAAGCAAAACAAACTGTAAAAAAGTCTGAGAGAATACGCCCAATCTACGACCTACCTGGATTACTCAAACCATTTTCCTCCCACACGTGACCACTTACCTGATTTCCATTCCTTTTTAACCCCTTAGTCCCTTGGCTTATTTTTGAGAAATATGCTTGAAAATAACATGGCCATGGTACAGGGGCCGCTAGTGATGTAGGGGTTCAAATAAAAGCATTTACTTTTTTCATGCCTTTGCTGTGAATCTTTCCAGTTTTGTAGTCTGAACCCTTGGATAAAAATGTAGCTTTTCAGTATGACAACTGAAAACTGCTCCTGAAAGAAGACAGTCACAAGGCAAACTTCTTGGAATACAACCTTAAATGTTCTGGATAAATCTGCAGGCTAAACACTGAGCTTTCTGAACTTCACCCCTAACCCCAGCTCCTGTTTCTGGCCTCTGATCTCTGACCTGTAGGAGCAGATCTCTGACCTGTAGAAGCAGATCTCTGACCTGTAGGAGCAGATCTCTGACCTGTCGGAGCAGATCTCTGACCTGTAGGAGCAAATCTCTGACCTGTCGGAGCAGATCTCTGACCTGTAGAAGCAGATCTCTGACCTGTAGGAGCAGATCTCTGACCTGTAGGAGCAGATCTCTGACCTGTAGAAGCAGATCTCTGACCTGTAGAAGCAGATCTCTGACCTGTAGAAGCAGATCTCTGACCTGTAG
>NC_051435.1:162663-183126 GCF_001649575.2 Kryptolebias marmoratus
AGCAGATCTCTGACCTGTAGAAGCAGATCTCTGATCTGTAGAAGCAGATCTCTGACCTGTAGGAGCAGAGCTCTGACCTGTAGGAGCAGAGCTCTGACCTGTAGGAGCAGAGCTCTGACCTGTCGGAGCAGAAGCAGTCAGTGCCTGAGAAGAAACCAAGGAGGACCCAGGAAAAACTGCTTGACATACTGGACAGCACCCAACGCCTGCAGCACCAGACAATACCCAGAGGAGTCAGTTCAATTACATATTGCTGTTAGAACCGGGCTCAACATAAAGACTAAAGGCTTCATCCTAATCCCCGCAGCACAACACACTATTGGCTGCTGGGCTGATAGCATCAAACATTTCTACCGAGCATGTGCAGAGAACACCCAATGGTCCAATACAAACAAGTTAGGTGTTTAGGATCTGAAACGTTTGTCAGTGAGACTGACTCAGATTAAGTTGGTGATTGAACTCATTTGTAGTTTGATTGGTGCTGTTGTTACTCTGACTTCTCTGTTTCATTTGAGTTGAAGTCATCCTGTTGGAATTTGAACCAGTCTTTGTGCTTTGACACACTTGTAGTTTGATTGGTGGGAGACTGTAACCAAGTGAAGATTCATCACAATCTGCTGCTCGCTTAGATAGATAACTTTTACTAATTGGCTTTTTATAATGTATGTGACATTATAAAAATAATTGAGAATTGGTGCTATATAAATAAACTGAATTGATTTTGACTTTACTCAGACTTTGTCTGGATTGTTATTTTATCTAAAACTCGAACTCTCTTTATTTATCTGCCTGCAGCCTCTCTGATCCAGGATCTGTGGCACAGAGCCAAACCTTCATAGACTATAACAGTCAGAGTTGACTGCTTGACTACATTTAGCATGTTCTCTTTATAAACTTCACCTTTTTGGAGTATTTTTACCTTTGAGACACCATCGGAAGAAACACCACAGGAAGCCATTTCACAACTCTGAGTTTCACAAACCAAACGGGTCAGCAGCTTCTCACAGGTGAGGTTTGCTGAAAGAGGAAGTTTATCACAGTTTTACCTTATTTCAAAATACCACAAGGTGTCCCAACAGCTGTGAGAAATTTCAAACATGGGACGTTAGATACTACTTTACTTTTTGTTAAAATATCATAAAGATTATTGATGAAAGTATAAAGGTTGTTTACACAGGTAAAAACACACTTTCAGTCATTTCTAGATGGATGGATGGAACCATCAGCTGTCTGATCCACCAGCAGCAAAGTTCTGAATCTGACCATAAAGCAGTCAGTCTGATTGGCTGTTAAAGTCCTGATGTCACAGCTGCTGTAGAATGTGTGTGTGTGTGTATTTCCTCAGGTTAGCATAGCTACCTTTAGCTTTTGGCTTTCTGCCAGATGAATTTCCTACATTTAATTTTCAGCCAATAAAACTGTTAGGTCACTTGTTCTGACTGTGACCTTTAACCTCAATAAATTCACGTACTTTTCCTGTTACACAGGCGCGCTCACACATGCACACACACACAAAACAAAGGCTCATCAGAGGAATTTTGGGGGAATTTAAGCATCATCTCCTGGCTAATTGTATTAGATTCATGTGTCGACAGTATGACCAATGTAGAGGCCACACAATGCTGGGCTTTTTATTGGCCTGAGCTCAGGGTGGAACATTGCACTTTAAAGTACTGAACAGGAAAGCAGCTTTACTTTCAATGAGATCACTGAACTTTATGAACAAACATGACTGGTTTTAGAGTTTGGAGGTGATTCTGTAGATGAATCCAGTTTGTTCTGAAGTGTGAGCTCATCTTCAGTGATCAAACGTCTTGAATCCAGCAGCACAAAGTCATGAACACTTTAATTTAGTTGTGATATTTTAACTTTCAGTTACATCAATCTGACCACCTTCTTGTTCGCAGTGGTGATGGACAGGTGGACAAATGAGGTAGCCAGGAGTCCCCATGGACTGATGTCAGCAGGCCATCGCGAGCTTGGAGAGGTGGAGGTATGCTCTATGGAGAAAAGGAATGAAAGACAGAATCCATGTGAGAGGGAAACAGATTCTGAAATTTAAATTCCTGAGTCCAGGTCAGCCTGGAGTCAGCCTGGGATCATCAAAAGCATCAAGCAGAACACAGAGAGGTGAAGAAGAGAGAGCAGAAAGGTGGAGTGGATGGAGACGAGTGTACGGGGGTTTGGGACATAAGGACAGCTGCAGGAAAGAAAGGGATGGTTTACAGGATGGTTGTGAGCCAATTCAACAAGCGGCCCGTGATACAAATTTTTTTTTGGTCCCCCAAAGCTGCCAGAATCCCAAACAGATTAATGCTAAAAATATACATATCAGAGCTACCTCCATACCTTGAGTGTCATATTAAGCCAGTAGAAGTCTTTGTGATTAATCCATCTGACCTTAAAGATGCAGAACGAACTGAAAACAACAGCAAAAGTAGCATTAGCTGTCAAGTTTGAGTTTCTTTTGCATTTGGTTTATTTCCTGTCATTTCTTTGTTGTTCCTGTGTTTAGTTTATGTTTGGTTTTGCTCCCTGGTTTTGCTTTTTCCTTCTGTCATTATTCACCTGTCCTCAGTTCAGTACCTGTCAGCCTGCCACACCCATCTGCACCTGTCCCTTGTTTGTAATCAGTTCACCTGTGTTCACTTACTAATATGTAAATAGAAACAGTAAATTTCATAAACATATGTACAAATTTACAAAACAACAAATCTACATATGCAGTTTACACCGAAATGCAGACATTGTTGATTTAAACACTAAATTTCACAAATCTCTCAAATCTCAAACCTTGCTGTGTGTGTTTCTGCCGTCACTTCTCCATCTTTCATGCCTCCATCTTCTTCTTTTGTATTTTTCTTTTTTTTTTTTTTTTGGCAGTTGATAAATAACTTCACGCCTCATTCAGACAGGATGTGTGATGTGGTTTGTTTGGGGGTACGAGAGCGGAGGGGGTTTGCGAGTCCTTCATCTTTGGAAGACATTTTCTCAGAATTGCCCATCTTTGCTAAGGTGTTCTGCACCAACTCGCTCCAAATATGACAACAATTTTAAGGAAAAGATGTGTAAATTATTTGTCCCCGGTGATCTCTGGGAGGGTCCAGGAGGAATCCTTTTCCCTAGTGGTCTCTGAGAGGGTCTGTGAAGATGCCTCTCAGTTCCTTGTTGTCTCTGAGGGGGTCCGAATGAACGTCTCTCAGTCATTACCCACCAAGGGTCTCCAGTCCCCAGTCCCCAGAGGTTTCATGTTTTCAGCCATTGAACCCTCCCTGCTTTCAGCCCTTAAGTTCTCTCAGCCTTCTGTGTCTCCTCACCTCTAGTTTTTCAAGTTTCCATGGCCTCCAGTTCTTGAGTTTCCAGTTACTGAGTTCCTAGTCTCCAGTTCCCAAGTTATTCCCAACTTATAAAGACTATCAAATGGCAAAGAACTCATAGAAAGAGATGTTGCAGTTATTGTGCAAGGAGGAGACAACACAGAGACACAGACAGTTCTCCGTGGCTGTCCTGGCTGGGAGGAAGTCCACCTTGGCTGGGCAGCGTAGGGACACGTCCACTACATTTGCGCATTATTATGCATCGTCTGTCAGAAACAGTGGAGGACTCTTTGTGACAAATATGCAAATGCCAAACAGCCTTTATTGTATCATAAAACTGTCTGGTTGCAGTAAGGGAAGCAAAAATCTGTAGAGGGACGGAGGAACGGACAAGCGGGAAGAAATCGGTTCTCTGTGCTGTGGAAGGAGGGATGGGCTTCCTAGGAGTTCTACACTGCAATTTCTTGGTGAGCATAAAATGTCCATACGAATAAGAAAATCTCACATCCACATGAGAGAGAGCTGATTTCTTCACTTCTTGCTGAATATAAATCCAGCTAAAATGAAACCCAGCTCAAACAAACATGTTGCAACATTCCAATAATCTGTTCATGTTTTTCTTTATCCTCATATTCAGGTTTTTTTTCTTGAGATTTTTTTCTTTTAATTGTTTTAAATCTGAAATGTGACTGAATTCTGAGTAGATTCATGAATTTAAACCTCTGTTCTGAATGAGTGAGTTAACTTCTGTCCAGCCTGCAACACTTCCTGAGACTGTTTAAATAAAGTTAATGTGACATTTTTATTTAGTGAACACAGAAACAATACATTTTAGAACTTTGAAGCATGTGGACAGCAGATGGCTGCAGACTTCATGTACTGAAAGAACATCTGCAGAGCTCCTGATCAAGCTGCTGTTAAGTAACACAAACCTTCAAAATGTCAAATCTGCAGAAACACAACAGGTCTATGAATTATATGGTCACATTAAAGCTGCAGAGGAGGTTATATTCACTCAGAAACTCTGAGCCTACATCTATACAAACACATGGACCAGAGGAGACTTGTCTGAGACAGAAGACAGTCCTATAGAGGAATCCAAACTATTTCTATATCAAAAACAAGAATAACTGATTCAGCGAGGACATTTAGGACAAAGACATATAGGATTTTTATGCAAGGGACATTTGTGGGAGAACTGTCTAAAGATTCTGTTGTGCAGGAAAATGAAGACATTCAATAATGACATATGTAGACAGACATCAGACAGCTGAGGCATAAAAGGACAAATGTGACATTTTAAATTACAGAGAAATTGTGGTGAAAATTTGGAATTTTTGAACAATCAAATTACTGTTTCTGAAATTAAAGACATTTCTGGAGACAAGCTTTGACCAAAAACATGAAAAGTCAAAGGTCAGAGATCCATGTCAGTCCTTATGTTTGTTTACTGGACAGCCTGTGAGACATGAAGTTTGTAAGGAAAACTGCTGACTGAAAGTTTTCTCAGTTCAGGACCATTGAGCCTCATCAGCTGCTGGTTGCCCTTAGCAACAAGTGTCCTCAGCCTGAGTGACAGCTCCAGCAGCAGTGGTTTTATCTACCGAGGACATGGCATCCTGCAGAGCGTCCTTTGTGGTTTTGAACAGTATCCAGAGGAACTTGGCAGTGCAGCTCATGGTGATTATTATTATTCCTGAGAAAATCTACTTCCTATCAGAGACGGTTGCCACGACGCCACAAAGTTGACAGCATTCAGCGACTGTAGAGTCATTGTTTGTGAAGAGGAGTCCAACCGCTCTTCATGCTTCAGTTTGAGGTTTATGTTGTCATTTAAAGGACAGGAGACAGGAAGCATCCAGCTGAGGGACACAATGTCTTCAAAATCATGTGACACACACAGACACACAAACTCTGGAAAAATCATTTCACTGTTGCAGAGTCAAATGAAACAAGCTCAGCTGCTGAGACTGCTGCGTATCGTCTGTAACCTCTGTTATCATCTGTCTGTGTGTCTGTCTGTTTGTGTCTGTGTGTCTGTGTCTGTCCGTCCATCTATCTATCTATCTATCTATCTATCTATCTATCTATCTATCTATCTATCTATCTATCTATCTATCTATCTATCTATCTATCTATCTATCTATCATCAATCCATCCATCAGTTTTTGGAGGTAACAGGTCCAGCAGGGAAACCCAGATGTCCCTCTCTCAAGTGTCACCCTCCAGCTCCTCCTGGGGGAGACCAGAGAGAATCTATGATCCCTCCACTGAGTTCTGTCTGCCTCGGGGTCTCCTGTCAGTGGGATATGCCTGGAGGAGGGTGGAGGAGGCATCCCAATCAGATTCCCAAATCCCCTTTGCTGACTCTTTTTGATGAAGTGGAGCAACAGCTCTACTCCCAGCTTCCCGCAGATGATCAAGCTCCTCATCTTATCTCTAAGGCTAAGCCTGGAGCCACTCTACAGAGAAAGCTCTTTTCAGCTGCTTGTACCCAGAATCTGGTTCTTTTAGTCTTGATTCACACCTCATGACCATAGTTCAGTGTTGGGATTTAGGCAAACCAGTAAATTTAGCACTTTGCCTTTCAGCTCAGCTCCTCTTCACAAAGATAGATAAAAATCACAGTCTCTTTATTGCAGACAAGACCCTGATCTGTCAATCCATTTCTTGCTCCATTCTACCAACACTCAGGAGGAAATTTTTGCTGAAGGTGCCAACAGAACCACATCATCTGCAAAAAGCAAAGATGAGAACCAGAGGTTCCCAAACCAGACCCCAACCATCTCTCCTCAACTGCATCTGGGTTTCCTGGTGATTCTGAGCACCACTAACAGCACTGAAGATGAGGAGAAGCTCAGGTAAAATCCAACCTGCACTGAGAACAAGCTTAGCTTTGTGTCAAGCATTCAGATGCTGCTCTTTCTTTGGTATTAAGGGGATACTGAAACTCCATACTTCCTCAGCATGCACCAGGGCATGCCTCAGTAAGTCTTCTCCAGACCCACAAACACATGTGGACAGGACAGTCAAATTACCATGAGCCCCTCAGGAACTCCACAATGGTACAGATTTGCTCTCCTGTTGTTTCACCTAGATAAAAGCCACATTGCAGAAGTATCCAAAAGTATTACCAAAAACTGGCAGAAACTAAAAGATAAAAACATGTGTACACCGTAGTAAATATGTGCACATAAAGTGACTCCCTAACAATCAGTACACAGACTGAGTTCTTAGCTTTTATAAAACAAACCAATCTCTGAGTTTGTTGAGTGTTACTGAAAATGTTTGCCACTGTTCTCAGATCAGTTAATCTGTAAGTGTGATGTGTCACTGTGAGATTGTGAAGCTCTAAAAATCTCTTCTGCAGTGACTAAAAGTCTATCAAGGTCACTGTTTGGTGCAGATTAAGGACCACTACAGATCGAGGCCTGAAGCTGCCATTGACAACAGATTATCTGGATGTCAGACTCACAGGTGGTGTTGTGTTCTCAATCCACCCACAAACTTATTCCAGCTGCAGGAGAAAACATCTGTCCTCTGACAGCTTTTTCTAAGATCTATTATTGGATAGAGAGCCTTCGTTAAGGCCTTCACGAACCCTAACCTAAACACAGTTACTTTACCAAAACAAAAAAAAACATTACATTTATTTATTTAACCAGGCAAATCCCGATGAGATCCCAGATCTCTTTTTCAAGGAGGGCCTGAGCCTGAAGGCAGCCTAACATGCATGTTTTCATCCTGAGGGAGGAAAGCAGAGTGCCCAGAGGAAACCCACACAAACACGAGGAGAACATGCAAACTCCACACAGAAAGACCCCAGGTCCAACCCAGGGCTTGAATCCAGGACTTCCTTGCTGTGAGACAACAGTGCTAACCACTTAACCACTGTGCTGCCCAAATGTAGATTCTTGAATTAAGGATCTCTCTCCTCTAAGTCTCTGTTAGTTAAGAGCTGATAATGTGAGGATCTGGGCTTGGCTCCGCCTTGTGGGCAGTGCCACTAATCATTCCTCCACAGGTGTTCCAGTTCCCATTGATGAGATCAGCCGGTATTTAAGCAGCAGGCTGGGATCAGATCTTCGCTGGAGCATCAAACCTTCTGGGTTAGATTCTCCGCCTCAGCGTCTAACCTAACTTATGCTCTTAAGCTAATCACGTTCTCTGTTTGTGCCTACGACTCAGGTTTTGCCACGCCACGACTACGGGTCGGAAGAACTACTTACCTGGATATTCACGGATACTTACCTCGCTGCTACTTGGCTCCTCTTTGGAAACCACTGGAACCACTCTGCTCGTCCTCGACGCCGCAACCTCCCGCTAGGACCTGTAAGCAAACAAAGAGACATTGTAACCCTCGGAACCATCTTGGAAATCAAAGCTGTACCCGAGACTCACCCAGTTCTCCTTCTCTTACAGACTCCTTCAGGAAAAGATCTTTGTACATAGTCACACCTGTAAATAAACGCACTTACCTTTATCCTCGTCTCCGTGTTTGGTCTTGGTCTCGCTCTATGGACAGAAACCCTCGGGTTTATGACAGATAACTGATCATTATATTGATTTATTTTGTCTAATGATGTTTTTATGATGCAGAGCACTTTGAATGCCTTGCTGCTGAAATGTGCTATACAAATAAACTTTTACTTACTTTTACTAACAGAAACCTGGCTACAACATGAGGATGTTGTTAGTATAAATGAATCCACTCATGCTAATTAAATGTTTATGTTCGTAGAAGAGTCAAAAAAACACTTCTTGTAATATATCAGGCCCTTATTCTCATCCATCAGTATGTGAATGTACTGTATCATAACAGGAATTGAACTGATTATAATTAAATTTGAATTTGTCTTTAATTTGTGTTATTTTGTTGTATATTACATATAAAACTCTCTGAGTGAGTTTCTGCAGAAACCTTTTGGTCTGGACTGTGTGATGTTAGCCCACCTGATCCAGCTGTGACGTCTGATTTGTTCCATCCTATCAGGTAGGAAGCATTTATTAATCTACTGCTGGCTGCTTATGTTTATTTGCTAGCATGTCAGATATCAGCTGAAACTCTGAGGAAAATGCTGCCCCAATTTCCTAATCAGATTTCAAAGTATCTTGTCTGACTTTGCTTTTGATTTCCCTGTTTGAAGCTGGGATCTTCTCAGATAGGAAGAAAAGTCTCTGTTGCAGAAATCTGAAAGAAAACATGTTTTTAATTCTTGAAATGGATCAGATTCATGTTTATTTCAAGCTTCAGTCTTCACTGATGTGTTTGAAGGTTCAGTGTGAAACTGTACAAACCTTTGTCCTCAATGATGATGAGAATCTGAAAACCTCAGAGGAACACAGTCTGTTTCCAGCTGCAGTAAAAGAAGTTCTGAATGCCTCTGACAAACAGAACATGTTTTTAGGTTAAAGAAAAACAGATTTTCCCATCATGCCCCTGAATGTTGTGACATCATCAGGTGAATGGCAGCAACAGATTGTTTTTTTTACCTTTTCAGTCAGCATTAGTATAAAAAAAAAGCCTCTTAGAGGCTGACATGAAAATCCTCTAAGAGTCTGAGCTGGAGCCAACAGACCGTGTTCAGGTATCTGTTGGTTTCAGGCCGACATGATGAAGATAATAATCCCTCCTCCCCCTTACTGCTGGCGGACTGAGATAAACCCTGAACCGTAACAGAGCTCAGGTCTGAGGTGAGCCCACATAGATCAGATTAAACCCTAAAATCGGCTCGAGGCGCAGCAGCGTGTGGACAGAGACTTCAGCAGCAGATTTACAGATTACAGCTGTGACAGATGTGTTTGGCTGTTCACATCATTTGTTTCAGCAGAACCATCATATGTTTCACTTTGATAACAGGCTTTGATTTCTGCTTGGATTTACCCATCCCCCCTTATGTAGAGCTCAACCTGTTCTGCAGACAGGATCACCACAGATCGGTTCTGCAGACGGGATCACCACAGATCGGTTCTGCAGACAGGATCACTACTCTTAGACAATTGACATGCATTTTTTGCACCTCAGCTGTCTGTGCACCTCTTTGTGCACTCACTGATGCATGTTAACATGTACACATGACAAAAACAGTTTGCATTCAGTTGAGGTTGTTTCAATCATGTTTGAGGTGTGTTGTGTTATGTTGTATGAGGTCAAATGTGGCTCAGTTTCATTGTTCAGGTTCAAACCATAAATATTCAAACTCAAGAAAAAACATTGTGGTCAAATACTTCTTGAGTTCAAAAAACCAAATGGGAGTCATATTTCAGTGTATTTAGGCAAGTTTCAGTACTTTGTAGTTTAATACCGTTGACTAAAAAAGTTGTGTGGTGTCTGCACATTCTCACAGCAGGTCTAAAGTCTGTATATATTTACACACACTTTCACACAACGATCATTTTCAAACATCCCAACATGTGCATGGAACATGGCGTACGGTGTGTATGCACCGCTGAAACATGAATCTTATATCAGTGATGTAACTTCCTGCTGCCGCTCACTTTCTCACAGATCCATTTCAGAGCAGAAGAATCCACTTTTACCTTCAGTCCAGCTGCATCCTGAGGAAACTTTACCTTCCTGCTGCCCAGCCCCTGCATCATCACTGCTGAGAAACACTGAGTCACTGTCCAAACTGTCCACCTGTCCAAACTGACCAGCTGTCCAGTCTTTTTCACTATCAAACCAAATTTTAAACTGACCTAAATACCAAATCACTACAATAATTTGGGGAACCCAAACAAACAGGACTGAAGACCCCCAGAATAAATAATGTTGTGATCTGTTCTCAGTTGCAAACATCTGACACTCTGTAATCTGAATCTTTTATCAGATTAACACAGATTACTAGTGTGGGTGCACACACACACACACACACACACAGTGCAGGTTAATGGGGATAAAACAGTCCAGGATGATTTAAATCTGATGACAGCAGTGTCTATAAAATCATTCAGCACTCAGGTACTGGATCAGTGTCAGCATAGCACCACGACATGCCTGTAGCAGTGGCAATGTTTCTCTGCAGGTTTACAGGCTGAACATGGTTTAATGTAACTCTGTTTACTCTTTTGGATGATAAACATCCAACAACAACATGAGGGACTTGGCCCAGTGGATAGGGTACTCATCCTCTGATTAGAAAGTGGGGAATTCAATACTGTGCAAAAATATATAAATGAAAGCACTGTGTGAAAGGATAAATGAGAAACTCTGTAAAGTGCTTTGCAGAACCTTTAACAGAACAGAACAGAACCTTTAACAGAAAGGTTAAAAAGGTCCTTTAAAAGTTTTGAACCTTTTACCATCATGGAAACAACAAGTCTATAGCAGTGGCAATATCGCTCTTCATGTTTACAAGCTGAACATGGTTTAATTTAACTTTATTTACTCTGTTTGGTGATAAAAATGAAAAAGCAACTGACCTCTGATGCAAACTTTGTTTCATCTCCATTTTGTTCCATAAAATTTCCTGTTTGTTCAAACTGAAGTGAGGTCAGAGGAATGAGTTTCTCATCACTGAAGAACTGCAGGCTGAGGGCGATCATGTGTTCAGAAATGATGTTCATTAAAACTCCAACAGTCTGAACCAGACACCTGTATGAAGCAGGATCAGTATCTTAGGGTTACTTCAGGTTCAGTTTAGGATTTTCAACATCACAAAACGGGTAAACTTGGGTCTGTTACCATGGTAACTGATGCTGGAAACCTTCCCTGGTCAAGAGCAGGTCAGGTCAGGTTTCTGGATTAGAGATCACACCTCTCAGCACATTACCCCTCAACCAATCGCTGTCTTTAAAAGATGAAATAAAAATCCCCAGCTGTGTGACAGATAGTCTCTTTTTTGCGTTTTTCTCTGAGTTCCACCATTATGTCTGACTTTGAGAAAGGTTTTCACAAGACCACAGCAGAACTGAATTATGATGTTACAAAAAAACAGAGAATGATCTAAAGTTTGGTCCTGATAACTGTTTTTAGATCTGGGACTTTTCCCTGGAAACTAGAAAGGATTTTTCTATAGTTTAATCATAAAACTGAGTGTCCGACTGCAGACACTAAACTGTCTGTGTGTTCAAGTTCATTTCCACACAGATCGTAGGGTCAGTGTTAGACCCCCAGCAGGTTTATTAGACCTCTCAAACAACAACACAGCAGATTTTAACCCCACCTCCTCCCACAGGACTCAAACCCCAGCATGTCTTGCCTCCACCCCACCCCTCAGCGGTTCTTGGCCCCTCACAGAGGAGCAAAGAAGGCCTCGACACCCCCACCTCTAAGGCAGCAGGAGTGAACAGAATCAAAGTTTCATTATTTCTGAGATGAGCTGCAGACACTTCAGTCTGTAATCTGAGTTCATTATCAGAGAGCTGCAGATCCTGCCCTGATTGGTCGACAGCATGACTTCATAATGGAACATGGTAATGAGACAGCTGATCAGAGTAACAAGGGTCAGGAGGTCATCGATAATGTTATCAGCTCCACTCCGACGCAAGGATTGACCTTGAAGACTGAAACAAGTTCAGTTGGAAAAGAAAACCCCACAGAAACTCGATGGAGACTAACTTTTGAGGGTCTGAGGGGACAATAAGAAATTGGAAAAATATTGCCTGACTGAGTCTGGATTCCCTGGACTCCGACGGTCTCTGCAGCCAGCAGATCTCAGTCCAATCAAGCACCTCTAAGATGTGGTGAAACAGGAGGTTCACATTATGAATATGCAGCTGGGGTATGCTAACATGTCAATATGGAGCAGAATCTCTGAGGAATGTTTCCAATAACTTGTTGAGTCGATGCCATGAAGAGTTCAGGCAGTTCTGAAGGCAGAGGGGTCCGACATGGTACCAGCAAGGTGGACCTAATACTTGAACAGCCTCTGAGAGTAATCTTCATCACAATAGATGGTTATCACAGAGTTCAGTAGCTAACTTGGAGAGATAGCCTGCTAACATACAAGGAAAAAGCTACACTGTAAAATGGAATTTTGACTTTTTGTTATGTTTTTCATTGTTTTGTTTTATGCCAATTCGATGAGGTATTTGTAAAGTTGTTTTGGGATAACATGAAATTATTAGTTGCCTGGTTGCATGCGGATAAACAATTTAACCAGCTGCAGACTAGAAAATATTCTTTTTTTCACTTATGAACATGTAGCATTTGGTTTGGTTTACAGATGATGGATATCTTCTTGTATTTTACCTCCTGTCCTACTGTTAGTCCCTGCTATTGTAAAAGATCAAGGTTCAAACATGAAATTGGTCCCTTCTGTTCCAGTAAGTCTAAACCCATTAAACTTGTTTAACAAAAGTGGTGGCAGTATTTTACTGTGACAATTCAAAATATTTAACATGTACAAAAATCAAAAATTGCAAAACATTAAAGTGTCATAAAGTGGGGTGAAGGAGGCGAACCAAGAGTGCAGACTCATATAGAAAAATAAACTAATTTATTTTAAAACAAAAGGCTGATGTGGCAGCAAAAACAGACTAAATACAAAACAAACTGACGGAGCAACAAGGTAAACTGCGAAGGTGAAGAACATGAAACAGACACAAGCAGGGAATCAAGAGCAATGAACCAGCCAGGAAGTGGAGAAAGTGACCGGGTTTTAAAGACAGAGGGAAATCAGCGAGAGTGGGCACAGGTGGGAGGATTATGAGGCTTGAGACACGTGTAGATGGGCGTGGCAGGAAGACAACAGATAGACTGAGGAGAAGTGAATGATGACAGGCGAAGAGAACATGAACACAAAAACCCAAACCAAAAGGAGACCAGAAACAAACATCAAACAAAACCGAATCCTGACACAAAGATAAGTTCCTTTTCTCAGATTTGGTTCGGTTTGTTGCTCATGTTGACATTATTTTTGCAGAAGAATTGGAGGCCTAAAAGGAGAAGTTTTTTATGTTACAATGGGCCACAATGAAGACTTATCCATCAGTTCTGCATATTTTGTGGTTTATAGTAAAAGTTAAGATGATGTGGAGAAATAAATAATTTGCTAATTTAACAGCAATTTATTTTCTTTGTCTAATTTGTATTTGCTGTTGACTCACCTAAAATGGGTGTTTTTGGTCTGTGGGAGGAAATCCACACATGCATGGGGGAGAAGACCCAGGCAGGCGGCAAACCTGCCACCTTCTTGCTGTGAGGTGACAGCTCTAACCACTGTTCCTCCATGCTCCACTGACCACCGAGCAGCCCACTACTATGAAAGGAATTTATTTACTGTATTTGGATCTGAATTAAATTTAGGATTTAGACTTGTTTTTTTTTCTTTTGTGTAGTGTCCTATGATGACTTTTGTTGGAAACTGGCACCATATAAATAAACTGAATTAAATGGAGACCAACTTCTGAGGATCACATAGTTCCTGTATGTTCAGATTTGTTCTCTGTTCCAGCTGAGTGATAATCCCACCTAAGACATGAAACCAGACATGAAGAAACTCAGAAGCTCTGATGTTCTTTGTCGTCTCTGTCTCTGTCTCTGTCCTCCCTGTCTCTGTCTCTTCCTCCTCTAATGAACCCTGTCCTTCTGCTTTGGTTGGACATTCTCTGATGAACTCTGTCCTCCTGGTTCTGCTGAACCTCTTGATATTTTCTGACACCTCCTTTTTTTCAGGAACAATCATAAAACCAACAGACAGGAAGCAACACGACGAGAACAGATCAAATGTTTTCACGCTGATTGTTGCGTCTCAGCTGGACTCTCCATCTCATCACAAAAACTCTTTCAGACGTCCATTAGCTGCCAAAACTCTACTGGGCAACTTGTCTTTGTCCTGACAACCCAAACAAAGATGAAACAAATAAACCAGTTCTGCAGCTGAAAGCCTCTGAAAGCCCCTGATGTGCGTGGACCAGAGCAGAAAACATTAGGATCTCCACTTCTTTAGGATTCTCTACAGAATCTCAGTTCAACTATTTTATGTTCTGTTCTGGATCAACTGCAGCACACAAAGTTCTAGACTATGAGGTCCAAATCATGGAAAAATAATCCAGATCAAACACCTCAGTCCTCTTCAATCCAGTAAAAATAAATCAGTTTTAATCTGCTTCTGTTTCCAATTTTATATAACTTTCTGTTTGCCGAACCTGTTTGTGTTGCAGTTAAACAGAACTCCTGATGTAACTGATGACCAGAACCTCTTCCTGGATAAAACCTGAATCATTACAGACTTCCTCCCTGAAACCATCAGAACAGAAAGGTGGAAGTCAGGAATCATAAGGTGGAGCTGACTGACAGCTAAAGATTCAGACTCTTCAGTCTGTTTGTTCAAAGATTAATAAAAAAAAGTAAAATCTCAACATGATATCAGAAAAACAAAACGTCTCCTGTTGGCTCCCAGAAATCTGTGTCAGAATGTTGGCAGCCGAAGACATCACTCCATTTCATTCAGCAGAACCTCCGATCAGTGTGGGATCACAGCTGGGGCAGGAAACACTCACTTCCTCCCCACACATCTAAAAATTACAGAACAACCAAAGAAGCTGGGACACCCCGTCCTCAGAGGCCCAAACCAACCAACCAGACACACTCAGAGATGCTGTCCCCACACATCTAAAAAACACAAAAACAACCAAAGTAGCTGAGAGACCCCAGCCCCAGACATACAAACCATTGTAGATCATTATTTATTGATATGCATGTTTCTTGCTGATGATAATGTTGCAACCAGTGAGGTTGACCCACTTCCTTTAAACATCAAACCAAACATCCATCTATTTTTTACCTGCTTTCCCACACAGGGTCATGGAGAGCTGGTGCCTGTCTTCAGCTGCCACTGAGCAAGAGACAGAAGACACCCTGGACACACAGAGACAAACAACCATTTACAGCTAGAGACAACTTGGAGTGACCAATGAACCTAACATGCATGTTTTTAATCTGTTAGAGAAGACCCACACATGCTTGAGGGGAAGCATGTAAACTCCACACAGAAAGGCCCCAAACAGGAGGTGAACCGGCAACCTTCTTAATGTCAGACAACAGCTCTAACCACTGTGCTGTCATTGGTAATTAACACTGCAACAAACATAAAATAAAAACAAAAATAAAATGGCAACAAATTAATAAAAAGACAACCAAAAAGATAAGATCTAATAAAATCTTGTGCTCTGTTTAAATCAAAAGCCAAAGTAAAAAGATGGGCCTTAAGCAGTGATTTTAAAGTGTCCATAGTCTGACCTGTGTGTATGTTGGGACAAGACCATTTAAAACTATACAAACTAAAAAACAAATTAAAATCAATCTGAAACCAGACAGGAAGAGATACCAAAACAGGGGTGATGTGTTCTCGCTTCTTTGTACCAGTCAGAAGCTGAGCTGCTGTATTGATCAGCTGATCCAGATCGGATCCAGTTTTGAGTCTGGTTTTATGTCAATTGTGATGTTACATCACCCTCTGGTGGTCCTGCAGCATCACCACATTTTCATCTGAACACGACCATCGTCACCTTCAGCCTAAAGAATGAACTCAGATCTCATTTCTGGTCTTAGACTCCATCACCAGTTCCTCCCACACTCTGATAGTGGTGTTGACGTATGACCTTTGTAGAGAAGATCAGAGGTTCAGGTTCTGGTGCAGCCAGCCTTGGTGTGTAACAAATAAGAACGATACCAGCTTATCCATCACCCTGATTAACAATGTTGGGGAACCAGGACATCCTAATGAGAAATGACCTACTGGAACGTTCATAGACCTGGCCAGAGAAGTGTTGTATAAGTAAATAAATTCCCCCTCTACACCTTTGAGAAAGGTTTCTTTAGGTGGACCTTGCTGAATTTTTATTGATAAACATTGGTTTAGAGAGAAATGACTATAGTTTATATCTCTCTCTGCTCCTGGTGGAAGGCGGATGTGTTTCTTTTCTGTCTGTCTCTCTGTCTCCTAAATCCTTATTTTGATTATCCTATATTTCATTTAGATTATACATGATTGTGTTTTTTTTCTGTGTTTGATTATGTACCTGCTGTATTTGATTCTGTTGTAAAGCGCTTTGGATCGCCTTGTTGCCGAAAAGTGCTATATAAATAAATCTCACTTCACTTATATTTTCAAGCATAAAGTACGGATGGAATGGACACTTTCTTGTTTAGAGTGATGATCACACTTAGAGACAAATGAATCATGAGCAGACTAAAGTCTTAAATCACAAATCCACAATAGATGCCCAAACTCTCATTTCTGCATTTACAATTTACAAAAAATATGAATCTTCTGGTGGATCATACTGTCTGTCAAAGTTGTATAAAAAATAAAAAAACAGGTTAAGAAGCCAGGACCTTCAGTGTAAACTGATCACTCAATTTACTAAAACACATTTTAGTGAAAACTTGAGTCACATTCAGCTGATTGAAGAGCTGAAATGATGGTGCATTTATAACTGATATGTTGGTGAATTTCAGTTCAAAACTGAATTCACACAGAAAGCCAAACCTGGATTGTTTGTGTCCTTCTGCTGGACACATTTCATTTAAGGTGCAACATATTTGGATGGAGGAATGGATCAAATTACTCTTTCCTATTCTCAGTTTATTCAAAAATGACTGAGGTTCACATTGTTTTTAGTCAAAGCTGAAACCACTTCAGAGGATCAGATCCTTCCTTCCCTCACTGGAAAGCTGTTTTTCATCTGCTTCCTATAAAAAGGAAAGAAAGATTCAAAACCTGTTCCTCTGTGACTGCATCTTTGTTTTATGTTATTGCATCTTAGAATAATCTGGTTCTGGACCTATGCTGGAAAAACACAGGGACTCTTCCTCATAAAAACCTTTTTGTTAATTAAATAAAGAAGTTTCTTTCAGATTCTTCATTGATATTAACAAGTCAAGTCATTTCTCACAAGATTTTAAAAGGATATTGACACCAATTGCAATTTCTGCAACATGCCAGCAGAGACTGTCCTTCACCTGTTTAGTGAACAAACCCATGAACTGGTTCCGTTTCATCTGTGGCAGCTTTGGGCTCTGTTTTAATGTTATACAAAAAAAGAGATGTAAAAAGAATATTTTTATGCAACCTTCTTGAACTGTGAGTTCTATATTTATAATTGCAAAGTCCTAAAATACAAACCTTTCTTGTCCTTAGAAAAGGAAATTTATTTATTTATAACCTATTTTAGATATAATAATAAATGTTATTACAACAGCTGTTATATGCTTCAAATTTGGGATCCCTGTAACATTTTCATATATATATATACACTTTGCATGTTTGCTTTGTTGAAACTTTTCTTTTCTTACGTTTTTAAAATCTTTTGTTGTGAGTCTTTATGTTTCTAATGATTGGACATATTTGTGTATTCTGGTTGTTAAATAAAGTTTGGTTTAAAAAAAAGAAGCTTAAAGTCAAATTAATTCCTTCATGGCAGCCATTTTACTTTTCATGTTTCGGTCGGGAGAGCAGAACCGAGCCGGAGGCAGCAGAACTCGGATATTATTTCTTTACACTTCAGGATAAATCCCGCGGAGGTTCGAGCCGCACGGCCCAGTACCGGTCTGCGGTTCTCCTGTCAGGAATCCGGTGGAGCTCAGCTAACGGCTCAGCTAACCGCTAAGCTAACGGCTAAGCTAACGGCTAAGCTAACGGCTAACTGGGCCAGCCAAACTGAGGTTTCGGCTCCGGATTCGGACTCTAGAACCTGCCGGGAACCCAGGACTTATGACACAAGACGGTCGGTCCGGGCCTGGACTTTGATCCAAAACCTGCAGGAGCGGTTCGGGCTCAGGCTCGGTTTTCTTGAAGAAAAACTCCGGGTCAGGTGAGCGAGGAGCGCCGGAGACCTGGAACTGGACTTCACCTGTCCCAGAACCGTCCTCTGGTAGAATCTGACGAGCCGAACCGAGCCGAGCCGAGAGTCAGACTATGACCCAGGCTTTCTCGCTCACGAACCGGACAGTTCTGCAGCTATGGGCCCAGGATCAACCTCTCTCTGCAGAACTTTGTCTCAGTGCGTCTCGGAAAACGGGCTGTTTGGACCGGGACATGGTGGTACCGAACCTCGATGTGTTCCGTCTGTCAGAGCCAGTTTAAAAGTTCGGATTAGAACCCGAATGTCAGGTTTAATGTTTGGATCCAGGACTGGACTTAGTACCGGACTGGCCCTCGGTGTTCTGGTCCTGTCCTGCTGCTCAGGTGAGTCCACACACCTGCGGGAGTGAAGCCGGTTCTGTTGATCTGTAAGTCAGAGCTTTTGGTTCTGTTTGATGTCGGTTAGGTCTTCCTGTGGTCCGAACCACAGGACGGATAGTTCTGGATCAGCACCACATGAGAGGGACTCGGGTCGGATTGATCCCATTCAGAACGTCATATCAGGTGTGGGTCACATCTGGGCCACGTTTGGCCCAGATGTGAACTGTGATCCGGATCAGAACCCCGGGAGGCCCTGTGATCCGGACCAGAACTGAGAAAGGCCCTGTGATCAGGATCAGAACATGGGGAGGCCCTGTGATCCGGTCCAGTGGTTCTGCTCCACAGGTTGGGTGTGATGCAGAAGAGAAAGTGAAGTTCTGGAAGGACAGATGGTGGAAACACACGGTAACAAGGGCAGAACAGGAGTGTATGATGATGAGTGTACCATGAGGCAGAGAAGGATGTTAGACTGGGACAGGACCTGTACGAGGACAGCAGGACCTGTACGAGGACAGCAAGACATGTACGAGGACAGCAAGACATGTACGAGGCCAGCAGGACCTGTATGAGGCCAGCAGGACATGTATGAAGACAGCAGGACCTGTATGAGGACAGCAGGACCTGTATGAGGATAGCAGGACATGTATGAGGACAGCAGGACCTGTACGAGGACAGCAAGACATGTACGAGGCCAGCAGGACCTGTATGAGGCCAGCAGGACATGTATGAGGACAGCAGGACCTGTATGAGGACAGCAGGACATGTATGAGGACAGCAGGACCTGTATGAGGACAGCAAGACATGTACGAGGACAGCAGGACCTGTACGAGGACAGCAGGACCTGTATGAGGACAGCAGGACCTGTATGAGGCCAGCAGGACATGTATCAGGACAGCAGGACCTGTATGAGGACAGCAGGACCTGTACGAGGACAGCAAGACATGTACGAGGACAGCAAGACATGTACGAGGCCAGCAGGACCTGTATGAGGCCAGCAGGACCTGTATGAGGACAGCAGGACAGTGATGAGGACAGCAGGACAGTGGTGAGGGACAGATAGCTTCAATGTGGAGGTGGGAGCACATCAAGGATCAGCTCTGATCCCCTTCTTGTTTGCTCTGGTGATGGACAGACTAACAGATGAGGTCGGGCAGGAGTCCCCGTGGACTATGATGTTTGCAGATCATGTAATCTGTAGTGAGAACAGGGAACAGCTGGAAGACAACCTGGAGAGGTGGAGGTATGACCTTGAAAGACGAGGGTCAGCCATAGGAAGACAAGAGTACCTGTGTGTGAATGAGAGGGAGGCAGGTGGAACAGTGAGGCTACAAGGAGCAGAGGTCATAAAGGTGCAGGATTTAAAGGACTTAGAGTCCACTATTCAGGACAACAGGGAGTCCGAATTAGATCTGGGACAGATCAAACCTTCTAATAATTTCTGTCATCAAAAAGCTTCAGATCATAATTTATAAAATATCACAATCTTTCTGTTACCAAACACTCACAACGCCACTTTATTTAACAACCACAGACTGACACAAAGTCCGTTTGTCTCTAACAGAAGCCTGTCTTGTTTTAGGTGCTGTCATGGGCCGCTCAGAGACTCAGAGGTGTATTCATTACACCCACAGCCCTTCATCCTCCTTCTCAGTGGTGACCTGCTCCGGGGACGAGGACAAACGGCTGCACTGCTTCGCCACCTGGAAGAACGTCTCCGGACAAGTTCAGGTGGTTCAACAAGGCTGCTGGCTGGATGATCATAACTGTTACAACAGGTGAGAAGGTCTGGGTCATGTGACTCAGGTGACACTCTCTGCAGGTGAGAAGGTTTGAGCCATGTGACTCAGGTGATGCTCTGCAGGTGAGGTCTGGGTCATGTGACTCAGGTGACACTCTCTGCAGGTGAGAAGGTCTGGGTCATGTGACTCAGGCGAGGCTCTGCAGGTGAGAAGGTCTGGGTCATGTGACTCAGGCGAGGCTCTGCAGGTGAGAAGGTCTGGGTCATGTGACTCAGG
>NC_051435.1:183984-189050 GCF_001649575.2 Kryptolebias marmoratus
TGAGAGCTAAGTATATAAAGTGAGAATGTTGAATTGAATTTATATTGATTTATTTAAAAATAAGAAAGTAGTAAAAGTTTTACATCAACCTACTCCTTTACATACAGATAACTTTTTTATGTGGGCCAAAATGAATGACTGAATGGATGAATGAATTCCAAGACGACCGATTAATCGAGAAAATAATCGCCCGATTAATCGATTATTGAAATTATTGTTAGTTGCAGCCCTAGTTGTGTTGATAGTCAAATTGTTACGATGACCTAATTTCTGAAAATCCACACCTGGCAGGTTCATGACCTCCTGGTCGGGTTCATAACTAGAGCTGCAACTAATGACTTTATTTGGTAGTTGACTAATCAGTCAAAACTCTTTTGATTAGTCACAATTATTTTAATTTGTCCCTTTTTCTGGGGGTGCGCCTCCTGTTCTGGGCTCACCTGCTTCAGACTGCCCACCTGTAATTATCCCTCTGATGTCACTGCAATAATTGAATTATAACATTCCACAGCAAATTAAAAGAGTACCATTTATTTATAATTTTACTTAATGTGACCATTAACAAATAAAACGCAGTAGTCAGTACAAACTAAAATTCAAGTAATTTTTGTAATTTTAAACAAAAAAGTTCAAATATGGAACCAAGAATGGATATGAAAGTGCCAAAATTTTAAAAGGGCTTCCAGCTAAATATAATAACGGTGTACAATTTATAAAAAAAATGAATTTATAAATTTACGGTTGCAGTTCAGCATTGTAAAATGCCAAATAAACCTTGGACCTGATGAAATGAATGAATGAAAGAGGCTTACCGTATAGAGGAACACTATAATTATGTGGGAAGGGTGGTGGTAAGTGGGAGCAGGTAGAGTTTCTGCTGTTAGGATCACATGATTAGAATGATGATGATGTTTTTCTGCTGGCTGCAGTGAGTGTGTGGAGAAGAAAGAAGCTCCTGAAGTCTTCTTCTGCTGCTGTGATGACAGTTTGTGTAACCAGCAGTTCTCCTACAGGCCCAGGAACAGCCCACCACCACATCTGCTGCTACGTAAGATACATCTGTTTATACCTGCTTGTTGATCGAGCTGTTTCCTGTCAGCTCCTCTCTGTAATTTCATCCTTTGCTCCTCTCATGTTGCCATAGCAACCCCTGGCCCTGCCCACCTTCCCACAGAGCCTCTGGTCTTCTCTGTGGTGTCCATCATGGTGGTGAGCTGTGGTGTCCTGCTGTCCTTCTGGGTGTATCAACAACACCGACGGGCCTACCCACCGGTCCGTCTGCCCACACAGGTGAGTCTTGCAGAACCTAAACCTTCAGATGCATCTGTCAGCAGCTGGACCTAATCCAAAACCTTCAGATTCAGATTTTACATCATCTGTCTTCCATTTAAACCTCAGATCTGATGAGTTAAAGCTGCTAACTCAGGTCATCTTTTGTTCTTTGTGTCTCTCTGCAGGACCCTGGTCCTGTGCCCCCCTCTCCCATCCTGGGACAGAGGCCCCTGCAGTTGCTGGAGGTCAAAGCCAGGGGCCGCTATGGCTGCGTGTGGAAGGCACAGCTGCTCACTGAACATGTCGCTGTGAAGATCTTCCCCATCCAGGTAAGTCTGGCTGCCAAAGGTTCATGTAAGCTATCAGTTCTATACTGGTGTGTCTCTCACACACACATACACACCTACTAAAAACACATATTAAAGGCATTTCCATCCTCTATGAGAAGTCACAAAATCGGCTCTCAGTCATGTTGTGTGACAAAAATTTGGTTCTTGTAGCAGCTTCATCCGCCTCTTCTCCACACAAGACCTGGTCTGAACTGTTTCTCACAGGGGTTTGAGCCAAGTGTTGTGTGATTGGTCAGGAGTTGTGGGCGTGTTTCTGTGGAAAAATCAGGTGACCTTTAATGGAGTTAATTTGCTTCTGTTGCTGTTAGAAAATACAGCCATCTTTACAACTGTTCCAGCAAAACTTAGAAACCTCTGAACTTAAGAAGACCGCAGTGACGCAGGAAGTGTGCCTCTGCCTTTGTTCACTCATTGTTCACCGTCATATTTGTAAATGTCAAACACTGTGTACTGTCTCAGTCTGGTCAGTGTAAGGGAAGCTAACATCTGTATAAAGATAGGAGCAGGCAGGAAGAAACCCGTTCTCAACTACGTGACTGCAAACCAACTTCATGATTTCTTATGGAGTATGCTGGAGCCTTTACTCAACTGTCAGCTAAGTGCAGCGCGAACATCCACACAGTTACCGGCCCAGGCTGTGTGAGTCTCTGTTTTTCTGTGTTCAGGAACAGCAGTCATGGCAGAACGAGTACAAGATCTACAGCCTGAGTGGGATGAGACATGAAAACCTGCTGCAGTTCATCGGAGCTGAGAGGAGAGGCAGCAACATGGAGCTGGAGCTGTGGCTCATTACTGCGTACCATGACAGGGTAGGGAACTGCCCTCTGCTGGACTCAGAGGGAACTACAATAACAGTTACTGCCCTCTGCTGGACTCAGAGGGAACTACAATAACAGTTACTGCCCTCTGCTGGACTCAGGGGGAACTACAGTAACCGTTAGGGTCCCCTGCAGGACTCAGAAGGAACTACAGTAACCGTTAGGGTCCCCTGCAGGACTCAGAGGGAACTGTTATGTTATTTGTAAACATATATAATATATATTGTTATTTTCAACATATATAAATGAAAGTGAAGCATAAAGTGTTTTAAATCTGACTTGAGTTAAAACTTTGTTACAGATGGTTTGATACCTGTCTTACCCTATGTACTTGTCTGTCTTCCATCCGTCCTCAGGGCTCTGTAAGTGATTACCTGAAGGCCAACGTCCTCTCCTGGTCTGAACTGTGTCTCATGGCTCACACTATGTCTTGCGGTCTTGCCTATCTGCATGAGGATATACCTGGACACAAGCCTGCCATTGCACACAGGTAACATTAACACACAGGTCCACATATGGACTACAGACAACAGCAGCACGTCTCAGTCTGGTTCTGCTTTCAGGGATTTCAAGAGTAAGAATGTTCTGCTGAAGTCAGATTTGACGGCTTGCATCGCTGACTTTGGACTTGCTCTTAGGTTTGAGGCTGGAAAATCTCCAGGGGACTCCCACGGACATGTGAGTCCACCTGAGTGAGCTCAGAGCTTCCCCTCATGTCCTTTTTAGACCAAATGGTTATGAGGGCTCCTTTGTGTGGCCATCAGATTCACCGCATCTGATCTTTAGTTTTGATTCAATAGTTTTTCTTACCTGAGAAGATTCCTGACTGAGTGAAATTGGTCTCTTATTTCAGGTGGGGACATGGCGGTATATGGCCCCCGAGGTTCTTGAGGGGGCCATTAACTTCCAGAGAGATGCCTTCCTGAGGATCGACATGTATGCTTTGGGCCTGGTTCTGTGGGAGCTTGCCTCAAGATGTAAAGCTGCTGATGGTAACTGACACCCAACAGAACAGCCAATAATAATTCGGTTCAGTTCATTTTTTATATTGCATCAATTCAAAACAAAGGCCATCTCAGGGCACTTTACAAAAACATTCACATACATTATAAAAAGCCAATTAGTGGAAATGATCTATCTAAGGAAGCAGCAGACTGAGCTGAATCTTCCCTTTGTCTTAGTGACCCATCTTCAGCAGCACAACTCTGATAAACATCTACTATAATGACATTTCCTCTCAGTGGATGTAAACTCAAAGGTTAATAAAAGATGGTCAGACAGAACAGGATACTCTCTGCCATGTCAGAACCAGATCAAGAGTGATGAAGAGGATGATTGATTGATTTTAGTTTTAATAAAATCATTTGTCTCTATCAAATCATTAAAGGCTATGTTTAAGCATTATTTTTAACATCTACATGAATATTAAAATCCCCACTATGACTTTATCTGTATTCAATAATAAGTCACATTGTACGTGTAGAAATGCTCTTACTTTCACTATTAAACGCAGCCCCGAGTTCTACTGTTGTTTTTCTTTGATTTGATTTCATCAAACGTTTAAGTGATCACCGATCACCATCATTCAGGATTTTTTTTCCAGCCACATTTCTTCCTTGAAGACGATGGGTCCCCACTATCCTTAATTGCTCATGCATTAATTATCCAATAGGAGGCTCGTACCTGTTTGCTTGGTTAAATCCAGGTAGAAACTTTTTTTTTTTGGCCAGGAGGTGTATAACAAGAAGTAAAGTGTTTTTTCTGATTTTCATTTAGGATGAGAAAGACTGAGCATCAAAGACCCAAACTTTAGTTTAGTTTAGCATTAATCAAAAACTCTGACTGAAAGATAGCAGCTACTCCTCCACCTCCACCTGTTGTTCTAGGAACATGAACACTTAGATAAGATCACTTATCAAATCATTAACCAATACAGACTTAGAGGACAGAGATCTGATGTTCATGGGAACCAACATTTTTTGTTTTTATTTTTCTGTTCTGGTAGACCCCAGAACCTGCAGCCAGTAACACAAACCGACACGCAACAGAACTCCAGAACCTTCCTATGATGTCCTGAAGTTACATCAGAAGAGTTCAGACCATCTGCAGAATTTATTGATCACTAAACAGTTCAGGTTCTGACACATTTCAGTAGAACTCAACATGGTTCTGATGGTCAGTCCATTTCATTAACTTGTCAGGGACGAGTATCTGAACTGCAGCAGGAAAGGTTCTGTTTGTATCTTGGTCTTCTTTTAACTCTGTTATGGTTCTGCCTCTGGTCCAGGTCCAGTAGATGAGTACATGCTGCCATTTGAGGAGGAGGTGGGTCAGCATCCATTACTGGAGGACATGCAGGAAGTGGTGGTGCATAAAAAGCTTCGTCCAACACTCAAAGAGTGCTGGCAGAAACACTCAGTGAGTCACACATGATTTAATCTCCGTTTAATCTCTGTTTGGTGTCTGTTTAATCTCTGACAGGTGTTGTGGATGGTTTGGTGTCTGTTTAATCTGACAGGTGTTGTGGATGGTTTGGTGTCTGTTTAATCTGACAGGTGTTGTGGATGGTTTGGTGTCTGTTTAATCTCTGACTGGTGTTGTGGATGGTTTGGTGTCTGTTTAATCT
>NC_051435.1:190236-192612 GCF_001649575.2 Kryptolebias marmoratus
CCCCCCCCCCCCACACACACACACACACACATACACCACCAACACTTTAGATAAGGGGACTGTTTTTTCTGTTTCATTCTGTGTTTGATGAACTGCAGGACAAACACAAATCAGGTTCTAAAGCTGCCTCATCTGACAGGAAATCAGAGTTTTCTCTCTAATTAAAATTATTTTATTTATAAAGAATCTCATGAAGTCATCATTCCTCAGAGTTATAGGGACACATGTTTCAACAGAGAGAGGACTCTTCACTGAACAGAAACCTGGGCTTCTTCTCTTCTATTAAAGAGGAATAATACAGTTCTAGCTTCATGAAGGCTTTCTTGTATGTTAGCAGGATATCTCTGCAGGTTAAATAAAATTCTTCTGTTTTCTTTCCAACTTTCTAGCTGCCTGTTTTAAAGAACGTAACTCTGAATTAAACCAAGGAGCCATCTTCCTCTGACTGATCACTTTCTTTTTCAGAGGAGCAACTTTATCAAGTGATGTAGGCATGACAGTAACGTTATCAGCAAGTTCATCAATTTGTGAGGAAGTAAAATTAAGACTGCTCTGTGAGACTGAGGAAAAAAATAAGTAATCTTGTATTTTTTTCTCATGATTAATAAAATTGTTTTCTAAATCTTTGAGGCTGTTTTTGAAATGTAAAAATCTTTCAGTTTTTTCACATTACAGCCTCATGTACACAATTTCTAAAATATAACTTCTGTCTGTTCATAAGGTCATGAAAATCTGTGTAACTGATATGTGAGTCGGAAACAGAATCAGTGTTCACAAAGACTCATTAACAAAAACACGTCAGATGTTTTTGACCTAGAGGATGAAGAACCTGAAGATGCTAAAGTGATGAAGAATAGTTCCACCTTTAAACTCTGTACTATCTTTACAAGCTCTCATTAAAGGGCACTAGATCAAATGTATTTATTAACAATTTTTAGATTACTTAATTTATTCATTTTTTTATGCTTTACCAGATCTCAACACTTGAGATCAATCTGTTTATTTACAGGGAATTGTCAAACAAGTTTACAATAAAGAGACCAAAAGTGCCTTCCTGGACTTATTGACAAAAATAAAAATCACAATCAAACAACAAAAGTTGGGACTATTATTCTGAATTTCAGCACCAAGTAATGACTCCAAACGATCTGAACCTGTTTCAAGCAGGTGGTGCGCGGTGGCGCGGCGGCGCAGAGCTGTCGCCTCCCAGCGAGTTTACATGTTCTCCCCCTGGTCAAAGACATGCTAAAGAAATGGCTGCTTGTCTCTCTGTGTCCCTGTGATGGACAGGAGATCTGTTCTCAGGATCCATTTTAAAAACTCTGTCAATTCAGAAACTCCCGATCTTTTCTGTATTCCTGTATTAAATGGTTTTATCGGTTTGGGCCCCCGCCCGGTAAGAGCTTCTGTCCGGCCCTGCACCTGTTCGTGGCTCAGAAGACTTCATGTCCCAGAATTCTCTGCGCCTCGGAGCTCCAGGGTGGACCCAGCAGGTGGGAGGGTTCAGCATCCAGAACCGGAGACACGCTGACCGTAGCCCAGGACCCTGTAACCGGCTGATCCGGATCCGAACCGAGCCCTGACCCGGTCCGGACGGTGCGGGCCGATGGAGGCGGCAGACTGCGGGGGGGTGTGCGGGGTGAAGGTGATGTGTCGCTTCAGACCTCTGAGCGACGCCGAGCGGAGCCGAGGCGACAGATTCATCCCCAAATTCAGCGGAGACGAGACGGTGGTTCTGTCGGTGAGTACCGCTCCGAACCGAACCGGATGACTGCCGGGGCACACCCTTCTCCTCTATCCTGCGCACGCCCACGTGTACATGTATGCAATAGACATCAGAAACACAAAGAAAGCTGAAACGACCCTCGAACACACACACGCGCTGAAAGCAGGTGAGACAGAAGAAGCATAATGTTTGTTTGTTTGTTTGTTTGTTTGTTGTCATTATTTACAGCCAGCTGAGCTGAAATCAGATGATCTTTGTTGATTCTGATTGGAGGAAACAGGCGAGACAGCTGAAGATGATTAATCACCTGCATGGTTGAGACTTCAGGTGTTTGTATTGATTCTGATCACAAAGGCTGCACTATAGAGGAGAAAAGCACCAATCTCACAAAGAATTCAAAAACTTCTCACACACAAGCTGCTTGTAAATAACAAATATTTGTCCCGCTCCTCAAAACACCCCCAGCTGGTTTCATAGGGAGGGATGTGAACACAACAAACACCATCATCATCCTCATATTCAGTCATGACATCATCCACCATCCTCATCTTCAGTCATGACATCATCCACCATCCTCATCTTCAGTCATGACATCATCCACCATCATCATCCTCATCTTCAGTCATGACATCATCCACCATCATCATCCT
>NC_051435.1:198761-209971 GCF_001649575.2 Kryptolebias marmoratus
GCTGAGAGAAACAGAGACTGACTTAGGATCAGGGTTTTTATTATTATTATTATTATTATTATTAGAAAAATTCTGTAGAAATGTTGACAGGTGCTATTGCAGCTGCTGACCAACATTTTCCATAACTTTGTAATAATCTAAGCTGTATGAAATGCCTCCATTTGGATGTCTGAACTGTAGAAGAAGGATAAAGTGAACTAGGATCAAAAGATATATTTAAGTTGCTGCCAGTGGCTCAGTGTGGTCACCATGGTAACACACACCTGTGTCTATCACTTCCTGTTTGCCAAAATAAGGAGAGGCAGACAAAAAAGTAGGCTGAAAAGTAGGCCTCAAACAGTCGCTGTCTGAAAACTGTAAGTCAGATCTTACAGTATAGAGTATATTATGAGCAGAAGACTGATGGTCACACGTTCACTTTTATGTTTTTACCATGTATAAAATATAAGAATTTAAAAAATGACTCAACGTTAAGTTTTAAAGAGGAATTCTGAGCTAAACTAAAATAACTATAACTGTCATGATTTCTAGCAATTTTGGGTTTGTTCTTAGTTTAGTTTTGGGTTCTTGTTTTTCCTGCTTTCTTCAGTTTTGTTTTTTCCTTTTGAGTTTTATTTTAGACTTTTGGTTTTGTTCTCATGTTCTGTCTGTCTCTGTCATAGTTTGGTATTTTCAGTTTGTTGTTTTGATTATTGTCTTGTTTCGGTTTATGTTATTGTTTCAGTTTAGTTTTTCCTGTTTATGTTTGCTGTCACTATTCACTCCTCCCCAGTCACTCTTTTGCCTTCCTGCCATGCCCATCTACACCTGTCTCTAGTCTGGTTAATTGCTTCACCTGTGTCCACTTTCCAATCACTTCCTGATTATAAAAACCTGTCCGTTTCTCCACCACCCCGCTGGATCATTGTTGTTTTGTTGTTGCTTGTTAGATGTTTATGTTGCTCTTAGTGTTGCCTTGCCTTGTTTTGTCTTGCCTTGTCCCGCCTCTGTTAATGCCTGGATTTTTGTTAGTTTGTTTTGCTGCCACGTCAGCTTTTTGTTTTCAAGTTTTGTTATTTTAATAAATCAGTTTTTGTTTTTGTAAGGATGAGTCTGCGTCTTGGGTTCGCCACGCTCACACCGCACCTTGACAATGACTTTAGAAACTGGTCTGTGCACTCTGCTCTCTGTAGGGAATTGAGAGGAAACCATAAGTATTACAGCAGTGAGAGATACTCTGGGTAAAAGGAGGCAAAAATATCAACAGCTTGATGTATAATTTGTGTCAAGCTCAAAACATAATTGTTTGGAGGGGAAACTTCTTGCAGTTTTTTGATAACTTGTCTGTACCAAAAGACAGAGCACATGTTTTATGTCGAAGCTGTGAGGCGTGAAAACAAAAAGTTACACCATTGACACATCTGTACTTCTCTCATAGGTTTTCTAGTTTTTTATTTTGACAGTGTGTTTCCTGTGTTTCAGGGGAAGCCATATGTGTTTGACAGAGTCTTTCCTCCGAACACCGAACAGGTTCAGGTGTACGACACCTGTGCCAAACAGATTGTCAAAGGTGAGCTCAGTTCCAGTCTATGGTACAGGCTCCAGTTCTAAGTGTCCAAGTGTCAAAATGTCCTGTTTCCTCATCATTGGATGTGGACTTTGTTAATCCGGATGATGTCCAAGCTGGCACGGCATCATTTCTGTCATTAAGTCCTGTTCAATAGCCTCAACAAACTCTTCCCACACTTTTTTGTTTTTTTCTCCACAACCCCTTCAGCTGTGGTTTACTTTGCCTTCTGATACCTGTCAGCAGCTTTCAAAGTCCCACAAGTTAACCAAGCTAGGTGCACATGAGCGTGATCCAGAGGTGACAGAAATAGATGACAAAGGTTGGATTGTAGTCTCTGACTAATGACAAAATAAACTGTTTAACTGAGATGAAAGAAAATTAGGATATGGTAATATTGTATTACTGCCCACCCATAGTCTGTAGAGGGCTAGGGTAACCTTTTCCTCCTGTTATTGATTGTTTGTCAGAACAATATTGATTCACTTACAATAACTCTGCAGGATGTCAAACATCATCCACAAGCAAAAACAAACAGGAAGTATTAATTGCTCTTAAAAGCACAAAGTTTCAAACTGTTTCCTTGCATTTGTTGAGTTTATGGTTTGTTTATATGTTGGATGATTGTGTGATTTCTATGTGTGGAATGTTTTCATGTGTTTCAGATGTCTTGGGAGGATATAACGGTACCATCTTTGCTTATGGACAGACATCATCTGGAAAGACTCACACCATGGAGGTCAGTGTGTTGGTGTGTAAGTGATGGAAAACGTTTGTTTTTGTGTTTGTAATGTTGTTGTTGTTCTTCAGGGAAATCTTCATGACCCTCATCTGATGGGCATCATTCCTCGAATCGCCAGAGACATCTTCGACCACATTTTCTCCATGGACGAGAACCTGGAGTTCCACATCAAGGTGATAATATCGCTGATATCACACATTATGTGGCTAACATTTTGTTTGATTTTAGTTTCCAACATTAATGTGCTTATATGATCATGAATATTAATCATTCACGTTAGTCAAACAGAAACAGAAAAATCCAACTTATTTTTTCTTTCAGAATTAATGAAAACACTCTGTTTAAAATATTTAGAATTTTAAATGATATTCCTGAAACTCTTAGTTTTTGTTTTGTATTTAAAGTTAATTTGGACTTCTGACACACATCACCCTGCTGTTGAACTGTAGTACTGCAGCAGCACAGCCGTGTACGGTACTTTTCTGTTTCATGTGCCTCCCTGTCTGCAGGTTTCCTATTTTGAAATCTATCTGGATAAAATTCGAGACTTGTTGGATGGTGAGACGTTTCCCATATTTGCAGTTTTTAAAGTCAAAGAGCCGAACGTTTGACCAACGTCCCAGTTTCTGTTTCAGTGTCGAAGACCAACCTGGCTGTTCACGAGGACAAAAACAGGGTTCCTTATGTCAAGGTACCAAATATATATTTGGTATATGTACTACAATATCAGTTTAGAAATATGAGTGATACAATGTCATTTCACAGCAATAGTACTGCTATAACAGTTTACTATGTTTTCCATCAGGGTTGTACTGAACGCTTCGTGTCGAGTCCTGATGAGGTGATGGATATCATTGATGAAGGAAAAGCAAACAGACACGTTGCCGTCACCAGTAAGAAAGAAACACCAACTTCAACCCTACTACAAATGTTGCTCTGTGGATTGGAAACAAAATAGTTTATAGATTTTCTGCTACTTTAGCGTGCTTTTTTAAGTCAGAGTGGTTCCCCCTGTGGACTAAGCTGTAATACTGTGAGTCCTCTGTAGGGTGCTGCACTGACAGGTTTATTTCTGGCCGAGTTCTTTACCTGTGGTCACGTGTCAAACTCTGTTTCTCAGGGACCGATCTCCTGCATGTTTTAGATGTGTTCTTGCACTGAAACACCTGCTTTAAATGAATGACTTGTGGACGTGCTTCTGGAGAACTTGAGGATTTGGTGAGGAGGTAATTAAACCATTTAAATCAGGTGTGTTGGAGCAGAAAAACCTAAAACTTCCAGGACAGCGGAGCCTTGAGGCCTGGCGTTTGACACTCCTGCCTTAGGTTTTCAGCTGAGTTCTCACCTGATTTATTACCTGTTTTTTCCTGCAGACATGAATGAGCACAGCTCTCGCAGTCACAGCATCTTTCTGATCAACATCAAGCAGGAGAATGTGGAGACAGAGATGAAACTGTCAGGAAAACTTTATCTGGTTGACCTGGCAGGCAGTGAGAAGGTGGCACCTCGTCTTTATCTTCTTCACCTCTTTTCACTGCATCAAAGATTCTTGTTTATTGTTGTTTATAATACTATTGTTCTTGTTTACAATTAAGCTAATTAAAAGGAGGCCCAAAAGGACTCCAGAGACCTGATCATCATTTAACATCATCATTTAGTCCCACAGTGGACACAGAACCCATTAATACAACTGAAACTCAACACTCCTCTGTCCCCCACCTGTCCTCTACCTGTCCTCCATCTGTCTCTCACGTCTTCTACTTTCTCCTCACCTATCCTTCACCCGTCCTTCACTCATTTTCTTGTCTCCATTCCTTCTCTTTCTGACACCTTGATGATGTATTTTGGCCCATCAGGTTTGGGTTTTTGATCCTTCAGGTTCAGGTTAGGGTAGGATAAATGTCACCTGTTTGTTTTGTTGTTCAGGTGAGTAAAACTGGAGCAGAAGGTTCGGTTTTGGATGAAGCAAAGAACATCAACAAGTCTCTTTCTGCTCTGGGGAACGTCATTGCTGCTTTGAGTGAAGGAACGGTGAGTGTCCACCAGGGGACTTGATGCTTAGAAGGTTCAGGTGAGATTGGTTGGATTCTTCAGTGTCGACTCTAAAATAGGTTCTGTGTGTCTGGTCTTGGTAAGAATTCAGGCTGCAACCTTCTGAGTAATTTTGAGACATACTCAACTATGCAGGCTCTTTTCAGAGTTTCAGAGATGAAACTATGAACTGGAACAAAGAAAAATGGTTGCAAATGTTTCTACTGACATAAATCAGGAGTCTTTGATCTGACGCTTGAACCCAGATAATAAACTTTAGTTATCAAATGTCTCTGTAGAAAACCCACGTCCCTTACCGAGACAGTAAGATGACCAGAATTCTGCAGGACTCTTTGGGAGGAAACTGTCGAACCACCATCATTATCTGTTGCTCGCCATCTATTTACAATGAGGCTGAAACCAAGTCCACCCTCATGTTTGGACAGAGGTAGAGTACAGGAGTTTTCTCTAATGGGTTTGTGTATTAGCAGCAGTTTGTTGTAGTAGGTAACTCATAAAATCCCAAGTAGAGAGATGGACCAAGAACCAGAAAGAACCTCCTGTTGTTACCAGATCCTGCAGTGTTTTTGAGATGTCCATAGGGTGCAGGCCGGGGCTATGAGCGGGTTTTTGTGTAACAAAAAGGAACAGCTGTAGATCAGATCCTCAGAGTGTAAATCTGAAAGTCTGGAAAGTTTAGTGTGAAAACAATGAAAAAATAAACCCTGAATCTTCACTCAGACTACTCATGTAATAATGAAGTTAACCCGTTTCTTGTATTTCAGAGCTAAAACCATAAAGAATACCGTTTCTGTTAACCTGGAGTTGACAGCTGAGGAGTGGAAGAAAAAGTACGAGAAGGAAAAAGAGAAGAACAAAACTTTAAGCATCATGATCCAAAAAGTGGAGAATGAGCTAAAGCGCTGGAGGAAAGGTCAGAAACATCTTCAGGAGAGGTTTTTGTTTGGCAACTTCAACATATCCTGTTTTTTTTTCAGGTTCCACTTGTTGCTCTGAGTGTTTTATGTGAGACCAGAATGGTAGCTAATGTTGGTGCTGAAAATAAAATTTGGCTTAGAAATTATATCTTGTACCAAAAAATACAACCAATTATGTTGGAACGTGTACTGACAAAGAAAAAACAGGCATCTGTTTGGTCCTAAATATAGAAAAATAAAAAATATCCATCTGTCTATCGGTCCCTCCCTCCATTGTAGAGGTATCAGGATCAGGTGGGAAACCCAGACCTCCCTCTCCCCAGCATTACACTCCAGCTCCTCCTATGGATCCTAAGGTTTTCTTAGAGCAGAGAGGATATATAATCTCTCCAGTGAGTACTGGGTCTGCCCCGGGCAAACCTCCACAGGGAGGCATCCAGGAGGCATTGTAATCTGATGTCTGAATTACTTCAGCTGACTTCTTTTTATGAGGAGAAGCAGCGGCTCTACTCCAGCCTCTTCCTGGATGATGGAGCTTCTCACCCTATCTCCCAGCCTCCCTACAGAGGAATTTCATTCCTGAGGGCTGAAAGAGAAAATACAGCAGTTGTGGAGAGTCAAGGCCTCAGTGGTGCCAAAGGTCATTAGAGCACTCAGTGCTGTGACCCCCAAACTGGAAGAGTGGCTCCAACAGATCTCTTTCCATGACCGAGATGAAACCCAGACTGATCTTCCTTCATCTGAGGTTTAGCAATCAGTTGAATGTCACATCTGATGTCCACCAATGAGTCCTTTGGTTGCTGCTTTGATGGACACCAATGATCTTCTGGAACAGTTCCTGGAAAGTGCAGCTACAATAAAAACCCTGAACATGGTCCATTCAGATTCCGTGTCCGTGACTTCACTAGGGACCTGTGAAAAATTCTCCCAGAAGTGTGAGTTGAAGATATCATGAACATGGGCCACTGTCAGACGGTCCCAGTTCACCCTTAGTATTTGTTTGTGTTTACCAAGTCTTTCCATCAACCTTCTTCACCACCAGACCCAAAATATATTATCAACCTTTAACCCAAGGTAGCGTGGTACTGAGTACACTTATGTCCTGCCCCAGGAAAACCTCCTGCATAGAAGTCTAATACCAGAACATCACTCAGGTTGAGATCAGGGAGGCTGTTCCTCCCAATCACCCCCCTCCAGGTGACTCAAGCACTGAATTTCCCCAGAAGAACAACACCCAACATGACACCCCTTCCCCGAAATCATCCAGAGACTCCAAGGAGTCTGCATAATCTGAACTACTGTTTGGCATAAAGGCACAAACAACAGAACGTTCCCTCCTGCAGTGATGAAGAGGTTTCAGACCTGACTTTAGAACTGATGAGTGAAAAGTTTTACAGATGTGATGAAAATCTGAATCCAGCTCTGGTCCTTTTTCTTTAAACAACAGTTTCTTTAGTGAACCCAGCCTAAGTTTAGATTTAGGTTTTAAATTCCTGTTTATAGGGTTAAGGCTCTGAATAAACATCTGGTTTAAATCTTTCAGGTTCTGATCAGAAGTTTTGTTTGCATGAACTTGAAGCTGTCTTAACTTTAACATTTTTGCTGTTTAGTTTTTGTAGTAAACTCAAACGTTCAAGGTTTATCCCCATGTTTGTGGAAGTTTTGTTTGCTAGATATGCAAGGGGGAGTAAAACCACCAGCTCCTGATCTCTGGTCTCATCTATACCTGTCTAGGTGAGTGTGTACCTGTGGAGGAGCAGCTGAGCAGCAGAAACATGAAGAGCAGCACTGAGACACCAACAGTGATCGACAGCTTGGCGCCAACCACTCTGCCCTTGTCCGAAGAGGAGAAGACTCAGTATGAGACCCTCATCACAAACCTGTACCAGCAACTGGATGACAAGGTGAGTCTTACCTATAGCATCACCAAGATTATGATGACAACATGCTAAAAACTGCTGAATCATGTTTCAGGACGATGAGATCAACCTGCACAGTCAGACGTCTGAGAAGCTCAAACAGCAGCTGATGGAGCAGGACGAAGTGAGTCTCACACCTTTCACCTTCCTCTCAGGGTCACAGTTCACCTGTCCTCACCTGTGTTCCTTACCTGTCCTCACTTGTCCTCTTCACCTTATCTTACATGTCCTGAGATGTCTTCATGTGTCCACGTCACATGTCCTCCTCACCTAATCTCACCAGACCTCTTCATCTGTTCTCCTCACCTGGTCTCATCTGTCCTACTCATCTGTCTTCACCTGGTCTCATCTGTCCTACTCATCTGTCTTCACCTGGTCTCCCCTAAACTTACTTGTCCTCCTCACCTGTCTTGCCCTCCCCCACAGCTGCTGACGTCCAGCCGTCAGGACTACGAATGTCTGCAGGAGGAACTGTCCCGCTTGCAGAGGGACGGGGACTCGGCCAAAGAGGAGGTGAAGGAGGTGCTGCAGGCACTAGAGGAGCTCGCTGTCAACTACGACCACAAGAGCCAGGAGGCAGAGAACAAGACTAGATGCAATGAGCAGCTAAACGAGGAGCTCGCACACAAAACTGTAAGTCCATAATTTACAAAAACAAATCATTTCTGTACTTTGTGGAAAAAAAAATTCAACAGCTTTATCAGGTAGGAATCTCCTGCGAGAAAAGTGGATCATCTGGTGTAGATTCTCAATCATCCATGCCAAAACCAAATAAAACAGAAAACATAAAACTGGACTTCTATTCTGTAGTAGAAAACCTTTTGCTTCCTGTCTGCAAACTTGGGGAGTGAGATTAAGGGCAGCTTGACTGCTAAGTGGTTAGCACTGTTTCCTCACAGCAAGAAGGTCCTGGGTTCAAGCCCCAGGTTGGACCCGGGTCTGTCTGTGTGGAGTTTGTATTGGTTTCCTCCCTCAGGATGAAAATATGCATGTTATGATTTTCCCTTGAAAAGAGTTTGGGATGGGGATAATAACTTCTATAAACATCATATAAGGCATTAGTGATGTCTAACCCTCATAACTTCTGTGTTTTGTTGTATTTTGGTAAATGTGAGCAAATTTTCATTAGCACAGGAAACTGTTGTTTAAATTATAAATGTACCTTTAAACGAGACAGGTGAGTGACCAGGCACATCTCCTTAGACATTTATGTTCATGCTGTCCTAAAAAAGCTCCTGCCATGTAGCAGGAGCTAAAAATGACCGTATAAAAGTAACTTTGGGTCAGGGGTCATGGTTCTTGTGATTTAACAACAAAAACAAAATACAAACAGACTTAAATGGTTTTAAATGTAACATGTTAATTCAGAGACAGGAATTTATATCACATTCACACTGCAGTTACAAGAATGTCAAATAGACAGTAGTAAAAACCCATGAATGACTTCTGGACTCTTCCAACACACTATAAAGGTTCATACTGTCCAAAAACATCTATTATGTGCTGTAATCACAACTGAAGGGGGACAGATAAAAATGTAACCTTTTTTTCAGTTCAGTATGACATTAGGATGGGAAGATATTTGGTTGAAAAGATGTTTGTTGAATTTCTTGGATCGCTCTGTGGTTCCAGGCAGGTCTGGAAGCGGTTCAGAGAGAGTTGTCCACTCTTCAGGAGCTCAGCTCCCACCATAAGAAAAGGTCTGTAGAGATCCTCAATCTTCTGCTCAGAGACCTCAGTGAAGTTGGCAGCGTCCTCGGAACCACCGAGCTCAAAGCTGTAAGACTCTCTACTGTTCTCATTTTTCTGCACAAACACGTCACGTTTTAGCTTTAACAGGTTCATGCTAAGTCTAAAGGAATGTTACTCAGAAGTTGTTGGAAGTAACAGTAGTAGAAAATGTTAAGTTTGAACATTTATAAATAAATTCAGCAGATCTTGGGGCTTTACAGTTTCCATCTCACTGTGTGGTCAGATGGCTGAGGTGAGTGGAGTGATGGAGGAGGAGTTCACCACAGCTCGTCTCTACCTCAGTAAAATGAAGTCTGAAGTCAAATCTCTGGTGAACCGCAGCAAACAGCTGGAGGTCAGCCTGACAGAGAACACCTGCAAGATGGAGGCCAACGAGAGGGAGCTGAGTACCCACCAGCTGCTGGTCTCACAGGTAAAACACAAAACACAGCAGGTCTGATCATCACACTTGCTGCAAATAAAGAATTTACTGTGTGAAGGACGAAAAGTTTTGGTTGTTATTTTTGCTATTTGTTGTGCAGCTTCGGGCCAAGTTGGAGTCTCTGGCTGACGACCTGCAGAAGACGGAGCAGAAGAAAAGGCAGCTGGAGGAGAGTCAGGATGCTTTGATGGAGGAGATTGCCAAACTCCATGCTCAAGGTGTGTTACCGTTGGGGGGTTGTTGGGTTGAGGCCCACAGGCTCTGCTTCCTCAAAGGTGGACAGGGTGGCCACAAAGTTTGCAGCCTCAGTTTTTTAGAACTTTTTGTCAGATGTTTATATGGTATAATGAAGTACAATTATAACCATTCCTTTTAAATGTTTTTGTTGTTTTACTTTTTATCGACAAATATAATCAGTTGAAGCAAAGACTTAATATTTACAGTGTTGACCCTTCTTTAAGACTTCTGCAATTTGTATTTGCATGCTGGATATCAGCTTCTGGGCAAAATCTTGAGTGATGGCAATCCATTCTTGCCTAGTCAGTGGTTGGAGTTGATCAGAGCTTCTGGTTTTTTTTTGTCCACCCTCTTTTTGAGGATTGATCACAGAAAGAGACATCTTGACTCTTGTAATCACTTAGCTAATGCTAATTTTACTGTAAGTAAGTAAAATGTATTAATATAGCACCTTTCATGTTAATGTACCGTACTACAGTCTTATTGCTTTTTGCACAGTTCAGATAAATGGGCCAATCAGACAACTTCTTACTGGTTTACCCACCCCACCCCTTTTTTTGTCATGGTTTACTAAAGATTACTAAAGGTTTCACAAATAACTTATTAGCTTAATATGACCCTGATATGTACGCATATTTTAGCAATATATTCAAACAAATCAGCTTGGGATTTTGACAGCTTAGTGGGATCCCAAAAAACCTAAAAAGGGGTGCATCCAGGCTGCTTGTTGAATAGGCCTGCTGTAGGGACAAGGACAAACTGAATACGTTCTGTGTGTTTTCAGGTCAGATGCATGAGCTGACGGTGATGGACAAAGAGAAGGAGCACATGAGCAGACTGAAGGATGCTGTGGAGATGAAAGTAAACACCAGATTATCACGTGTTCTACAGGAATCCTGATGGGTCCTCAGGTTTTACAGCAATCCTTATGAAACCTCAGGTTTTACATTAATCCTGAAGGGTTCTCAAGTTCTACAGGATTCCCTATGGCTCCACGGGTTATACAAGCATTTTAGTGGTTGCACAGGTTTTACATGAATCCTATGAAACCTCAGGTGTTACAGGAATCTTTACAGATCCTCGTGTTCTACAGGGATCCTGATGAATCCTCAGATTCTTCAGGAATCCCAATGAATCTTCAGCAGTGACGTGCGGTGAGGTTCATGGTTGGTGAGGCACCGACTCCTTTAGAGTCAGATTTACAAATAGATAAACCCAAAAGGGTAGCTTATTCAATTGGCTGCTGGTTATTTCGTATCTTATCAGCGTTCTTCACACTCACTCACTCACTCACTCTCTCACTCTCTCACTCTCTCACTCTCTCACTCTCTCACTCACTCACTCACTCACTCACTCCCTCTCTCATACACACGTGCGCGCGCACTCACGTATTAAAGATAAAATAAGAAAAAATGTTACAATTACCGTTTTGGCAGTCCGATGGAGCAAAACAAAACTTAACGGCTGGCAGCAGTGCACGTGACTGTCACTGGCCTCTGCGTGAAAGGACAGCAGCAACAAGCTCCTGTTGGCTCACGTGCGCCCCCTTCAGTGCGGCAGAGTACTGCCTGCCTCTCCCTTCGCCTTTTCACCGCGGTTTTATGTCCCCTCAGCAAAACTAAAT
>NC_051435.1:211102-232404 GCF_001649575.2 Kryptolebias marmoratus
AATATTTCAACGTGCTATCACCGTCACACTCGACTCTCACGAAGTCTGATCAAATTTGCGACTTTCCTTTCAACTCTGTGAGCTTAATCGACAAGTCATTACTTTTTACTTTGCGCTGCAAAACATTTTTTTACCGCATCAGTATGACGGACGTTAACGCGGAAAGCAGCCACCGGAAGCACTGTTGCATTTTGGGCGGTGTAGTTCTTTTAACCTGTGTTAGTAGGCTCTCTGAAATAAAACTACATAATGGCAGTGCATGTACTATGTTTTGCCGTTGTTTGGGTGTTTTTTTTTTTTGGTTGGTTCCCGCTCCCGTCCGCTCCCGTTAAGTTTTTATCCTGTACCGTACCGATCATGTGATTAACAGTAAAGTTGACTCCCATCCCACGGGAATCCTGCGGGAATCCCGTGACCCGTGGGATTCCCGAGAAAATGTCAGCCTCTAGACCGCACGTCCCTGATCTTCAGGTTATATGGGAATCCCAATGGTTCTTTGGGTTCTACTGGGATCCTGATGATTCACAAGTTCTACAGGGATTCAGATGTTCCATTAATTCTAACCCCCTCACAAAGCCCATGTCATATCTCTGTTAATGGTGTTCCAGCTCTAAATAAAGTCTGGATCTCAGAGATTCCTCATCATTTCTGATGTTTCATCATCAGAAACAAATTATCATCAAACCAAAAGCCTAAAGTTAAACTCTATCTAACCCTGATTCAGAGTATGAACCTGACTGTTTTACAGACATAGTTTTATTTATCACCATCATCATCACCATCACCTTCATCATCAAATTTATTTATATAGTATGATTTTTTTTTTACTATGAACCTAATTTGTTTCACAAGTTAAAATTTAACTATCACCCCCCAAATTTTTTATGTGTGATTTTGCAAAATCACTCCTAGCTACCCAGATCTGTAGAAGAAGAATCCGTGTTTAGTTCGATCTTTGGTTTTTTCGTTTCAAAATAAACTTGCAAAAACAATACAAGCATGTGTTTTTTCGTTTTTAAAACGAAATGAGAAAAACGGGAATTGCAAAAATAAAAAAGGGGTACGTTTTTTTTGAACTGCAATGGTTAAACCAAAGACAAGCTTTTATTTTGTTGTTAATTCAACGGGACCTTATGGCGGAACCGGGAATGAAGACCTGAACTCCCGGCACATAACTTTTTCAGTTACCAGTAGGTGGCGGTCTACATTTTTCAGTAAAAGTCTAAAAACCAACATAGTCATACAGAAACTGTACAGTGACAGACGGCAAGCCACACACACTGACACCATCTTGGATGGGTCATTATCATTGTCACCATAATCATCATCATCTTCATGGAGAATCATAGGAAGTCAGTTTCTGTCAACACTCTTGGTTCTGGTCTGTACATGTAAAGTTCTGACGTATTTGACCAGGAATCCCAAAGTGTTCCTGAAGTTCTTTTGTATTTTGTAGAGAACATTGGAGGAACAGATGGAGAACCACAGAGAAGTTCATCAGAAACAGCTGAGTCGACTCCGGGATGAGATTGAGCAGAAACGAAGAGACTTTGACCATCTCAAAGAGTATGAGTCTTTGAGATGAGACTTTTTTTCTTCCATCTGGAATTATAACTTGTTCTGATCATAACTTCAGTTTTATTGTTTCATTAAAAGCTCAGTTCCATGTTGTTTTCAGTGTGAACCAGGCTCTGCAGCTGGAAAACAGAAAACTTCAGTCGGACTTTGACAAACTGAGGGTCGAGGATCAAAACAAAGAGCAGAAGCTACAGAAACTTCAGTAAGTTTGGCCTTTTTTTGCTCTTCGTAATCCTAACATGAGTCTCGGCAACTTGTCTACAAAAAATTTACATTTAATAATCATTTCCTTGCAAATTATTTTTTTTACATGATCAAAATAAACTGAATGGAGACTGAGGGTCATGAAAAACGGAAAACAACTTCATTGTGTTTTATCATTTTGAACCATTTTGAACTTCCATCAGAGCTCTTGAATGGTTTTGGTTATTGTCACCAGCTGAAGAATTCACTTTTTGCATGTTTTTGTTATTCGATTTGGGAATCTACTGCTTCTAGAAACAGTCCAAGTGCAAAAAAAAAACCCACCCAGCTATTTCTTGACAATAAGTAAATGTTTTCTGGTATCTGCAAAACCTGTTTCAAAAACCTTGGGATAGTTGCGAAAAAAGCCCAGCCCTCACCTAGCAACCCAAGTGGAGCTCCGCCCACTTCATTACAGGAAGACCGTCACGTTAGTTCTGCTGGTTTTGTCTGCTGGAAATGGAAAATGTTTTGTTGTTGGCTGCAGTATAGAACATGTGTTCTTGCATGTTCTCCCAGTCACGGAGAACAGAGCTGCGTGGCTTCATGTTAGTTTTGAAGACAATGTGTCCCTGCCATATTGCCAAAGAAAGTTGTAGTTTGAACAGCTCAGCTGGCCCAGAAACACGTCTCTGTTAAAGTCACAGCAGGTTTGTCTAAACTAACATTGGAACTAAGTTAATTTAAAGGAAGAAAAGTTGGAAAAATAAATAAAACTGATCTTTACCAGGCGGCCATCCGGACACTTTTCGGGTTTGGACCGCTGATTGCCGGTGTCCTGACCCACTACCAGTCGGGGTTTGGACCACTGATAAAATTCCCGAGCCCCCACCTCCCTGGATGTAACGCCGTTTAGACTCAGTAAAAACAGTCAGACACACAAAACCTCGCAGGTTAACTCGGCGCCTGTTCACCCTTACTTTGGGGGCAGCTATGGCCTCAGAGGAGGAGGTGGAGGATAGGAGAACTGTGACGGGCCATCAGCAGCTGGGGACCTCCTGATGGAGGAGGAGGAGGTGTCTGACTAAACTGACCCTGCTTCTGCTGGCCAGGCTGATCCTGGCCTTATTTTTGTGAATTAATAACGATATAAATGTGGGTCAGATCCGCAGCGTTTAATCCTTCAGAGAGTTTTTATGTTTTGAGGCGGGACACTGAGTTAATGGGGTGTGGCCAACAGCAGACAATTTGCATAATAGTGACATAACCCTAAAACCACTTATTCTGAAATGAGCTCAAAACAGGTAGAACTGATCAGGGGAAATCTGAATATCTGGGAATGATTTTGTGTATTAAATGTAATGAACATGTTTTGTAGTTCAAGGAAGCAGAATAGGTTCCCTCTGATACTTCTGCATAAATCTGAGCTGCACTGGATGGAAATTTTACTGCTCAGTTTTGTCACATCTTTCAACTTCTCTTCATTAGTCTGCTGGTGTGGTTTTAGGTTCTTGAATGAGAAGAGAGAACAAGCCAAGGAGGATTTGAAAGGTCTGGAGGAGACTGTGGTATGAGTTTCGTTTATATTCATCTTATTAAAATATGCAGCTAAAACAGATATGAAAACATCAATCTGAAAGTGATTCTGTTTTTATTCAACAGACCAAAGAACTTCAGACATTGACCAGCCTTCGTAAAATTTTCATCCAAGACCTCAGCTCTCGAGTCAAGAATGTAAGAAAGAAAATCCAAAATACATTTAAATAAACACAGGAATTGGACTTTTTTTCAGCTCAGGTTTTTTGCTTTAGTAAGAAAGAAAAGATCTGGCTGATCAGTTCTAAAAATATGATGAACATTGTCACATGACCACTTGATACATAAAAGCAATCACATGATCCTAAGTGACTTCAATGCCCATTTGGGCAATGATGAAGTCATCTGGAGAGGAATGAATGGGACAAACAGCCTTCGGGATCTGAATCCAAGTGGTGTTCTGTAACTGGACATCTAGGCATGGGTTGTCCACAACAAACACCATGTTTGAGCATAGATGGTCCATAAGTGTACCAGGTTGATGATCCATTATGTAATTGTATCATCAGACCTGCAGCCCTATGTCTTGGACATTTAGGTAAAAAGAGAGGCAGAGCTGTCAACTGATCACCACCTGGTGGTTAGTTGGATCTGGTGGCAGGGGAGGCTGCTGGACAGACCTGGTAAACCCAAATGAGTAATAAGGGTAACCTGGAAATGTCTGGCGGAGGTCTCTGTTTGTGAGATCTTCATCTCACACTTCTTAGAGAGTTTTTTACATGTCCCGGGGAGGTCGGGGACATGGAATCCAAATGGGCCATGTTCATAGCCTCTGTTGCCACTGCATCTTCCAGGAGCTGTGGCCTGAAGGCCATTGGTGCCTGTCATGGTGGGAGCCAAAGGACCTGGTAGAGATGGAGGCCGTCAAGCTGAAGAAGGAGGCCTTTAGGGTTTGGCTGTTCCTGAGGACTCCTGAAGCAGCTGACAGGTACAGGGTGGCCAGAAGGACTCTGGCTTCTATTCTTGTGGATGCATAAACCTAGGCATGGGAGGAATTCATAGAGGTCATGGTGAAGGACTCTCAGTTGGCCTCAAGGAGGTTCTGGCAAACCATTTGGTGACTCAGAAAGGGAAAATGGGCCCGTCCAGGCCAAGCTTAATTTGGATGGGGAACTACTGACCCGGACAGGGGATATTGTTGAGCAGTGGAAGGAGCACTTTAAGGATCTCCTTAATATGGCCACCCTGTCCACCTTTGAGGAGGCAGAGTCTGTAGACTCGGAGGAAGATGAGTACATTACCATGGCAGAAGTCACCGAAGTAGTCAAAATGTTCCCCGGTGGCAGGGTGCCAGGGGTGGATGAGATCTGCCCTGAGATGCTGAAGGCTCTAAACATTGTTGGACTGTCATGGTTAACACTTCATTGTCACATGGAGGACCGGGCCAACTCCTGCAGAGTGGCAGCCTGGGTGGTGGTTCCTGTTTTTAAAAGGGGGACTGAAGAGTGTGTTCCAACTATTGAAGGATGACAGTTCTCAGCTTTCCTGGGAAAGTTTACTCCCGTGTGTTGGTAGGGAGGCTCGGACCGACTTTGAAACCTCAGATCCAGGAGTTTTTTTCCTTGTGTTGAACAGAGTTCAGAGAACGACAGTGACGAGGCCGGCGGCAGTCTGGCTCAGAGACAAAGAATTATCTTCTTAGAAAACAACTTGGAGCAGCTCAGCAAAGTCCACAAACAGGTGAGATATAGGTGACACTACGCTCATGGGATAAACTAGTTAGAGAGTTTAAGAAAACAGGGCTTTCTTTTTCTAGCGTTTCTTGACAAAACCTAACCCTCTCAGATAATGGGTTCTACAATGGTGGCACTGTTTCACTGCTTTAGGTTTGGGGCATGTTTACATGAGATGGGTCACTCCACTCATTATCTGATGCTTTTTTCCCCTGAAAATACACAGATTCAACAATTAAGGTTACAGGAAAAAAAAACTCTGCTTGCCTCGAGACTTCATTTATAAATAACAACAGGTTGTTTGAAAGTGGAAATAAAATCAATACAGTATGACCCCAGTTGGATCAGAACCAGAAAGGACTGTTACAGAAACCTGTTAGATGTGTAAAACACTGAGCTAATACGTGTTTCTGTGGGTTGGACCAGAAAGATGTGAAAAAATATTTTTCTAATAGCAGCTTGATGCAAAGCAGGAAATTCAAGTTTCCAAGCAAACTTTTATAGTTCAGGGAATCATACGAGTTAAAAAAGTAGTTCTGATGAAATTAGATGATTTTTACTTAAGAATATAAATTATAGGCAATAGTCTGTGTTTATTAGAACCATTTAAAATATAACCCTAAATATTATATTGTGGTTAGATTTGACAGGTAAGATGCCAACATTTAAATGTTGATTCCTGTTATTGGATAATGTGATATCTGATTAAAATATTTCAGCATCAAGCAGAATGATGACACCATTTAATTGTTGTTACAGTCTGGTTTGTCCTACGTAGTATCCATCCATCCATTTTCTTTACTTCTCCTTTCCGGGTCTCGGGGAGCTGGTGTCTGTCTCCAGCAGTCACTGAGAGAGAGGCAAGGGACACCTGGACAGTTCTCCAGTCCATCACAGGGACACACAGACACAAACGAGACAATTTAGAGTTACCAGTGAATCTAACATGCATTTTTTTGTCTGTGGGAGGAAATCAGAGTACCTGGAGTAAACCCAGGTGAGCACAGGGAGAACATGCAAACTCCACCCAGAAAGGCCCCGTGTCGGGAAGAGATCCTGCAACCTTCTGACCGGGAGGTGACAGCTCTAACCCCTGCACTGCCGTGCCACACATCCTGTTTAGTATATAATTGGGAAAATAATGCCTAACTCTACCCTAACCCTAAACCCCACTTTACGAACAGGTAGAACCTCACTGAATTTAACTCTCTGTATTCTCAGCTGGTTCAGGATAATGCAGATCTTCGCTGTGAGCTTCCTAAGCTGGACAGGAGGCTGAGGGCCACAGCAGAGCGAGTGAAAACTCTGGAAACTGCCCTGAAGAACGCCAAGGAGTCGGCTGTGAAGGACCGCAAACGGTACCAGCAGGAAGTGGACCGGATCAAAGAGGCAGTTCGATCCAAGAACATCTCCAGGAGAGGACACTCGGCTCAGATTGGTAAGAACCACAGTTTCCAGTCTTTACAACATTAACATGACGCTGAGTCTCACCTGTTACGTGTGTTCCTGCAGCCAAACCAATCAGAGCCGGACATCAGTACCATCAGCATCCGTCCTCCTCCCCGATCATCAGACCCACCATCAGAGGAGGAGGAGGAGCCTCCAGTCCACGACATCACCCCTCCCAACAACAACAACAACAACAACATCTGCAGTAAAACATGGTGATTCCAGGTAAGTCACAACAACAACAGAAAACTTGTCAAACGTGTAAACCCTGTTTTAGTTTTGCAGAACCTTCAGTGAGTTTTTTTGGAGTCTTTTTTTTTTCTTCAATGTTCTGCATTTGGATTTTCAGTGACATTTGTTACAAAAATAAAGAATCTTTCACTGAAGAAACTTATTTTAAACCATTTATTGATCTTTTGCATATTTTAATCCCTTCAACTTGTCACAGTTGATTTGCAACTATTTTCCCAAGAATTTTTGAGAGGAATGGGAGATTAGATATAGGTCTATAATTGGCCAGAACTCCTCAATCAAGATCAGGTTTCTTAAGTTAAGGTTTAATTCCAGCAACCTTAAAGCTCTGAGGTTCATAACCAGTCATTAGAGACAGACTGAGCAGACCCAAAATGGGAATATTAATTAGTGGAAACACCTCTTTAAACAGCCTGGTTGGGATGGGATCCAGCAGACATGTTGATGGTTTGGATGAAGCTTTTATCTTTGACCGTTTAAAAGCTCAACAGAACAAAAACAGTCCAAACACAAATCAGGTTCTAGTGACGCGTCTAAAGCGGCTTCATCTGACAGGAAATCAGAGGCAACAGCAGGAAGGTGGTGGGAATTTTCTCTCTAATTGAAATAATTTTATTTATGAAGTCATTGCTACTTAGTTATAGGGACACATGGTTAACAGAGAGAGGACTCCTCATTAGTCGAGCTCCAGAACTAAACAGAAACCTGGGGTCCCCCCCCACCCCCAAATATTTTTTAACAAAGCAACTGGACTTCTATTTGTAGTTGAAAATGTTTCTTTTCCCATCCAAGGAGGTTTCTCGGTCCAAACTGGAGAGCTTTAAACTGCATGACATGCTCCATTTATGCAGCTGAACTCACATGCAGATTAGTCTTACTCCCCTCCCTCCTGAGCCTCGTTAGGGTCTCTGTTTTCCTGGCTCCCAGAGAGATGTGTGTCACATGAATGAAGGTGTTAATTTAAGTGAAACTGACTGGGGATCAGGCTTAATGCCCCACTGGAGGTTTTAGAAAATTGAAATCTGAGACCTCCTCCTCTGTTTAAAGTTTTTTTTTTCTCTTTTTTGACATAAATGGCTTCCTTCAACCCCCTCTCAAACCATCTGTCTTTCCTGTCCAACATCTGAACCCTGTGGTCCTCCAAAGAGTGTCCCTTCTCCTTGAGGTGTAGGAGCTCAACTGAGTCCTGTCCTGAAGAGCTGCTCTTCTGTGTTGAGCCATGCCGCTGTGTAGGCAATGCAAACTCAAAGATTATTAAAAATGCTCAGATAAAAGTGGGTTGTGTGGAAAAACAAATTTCACATTAAAACTAGATCAATCCTGAGTTTTTATCGGTCTCACCATGACTGTTTTAAATGTAAAAACATAAAAAAGTTATTTACCATACCATCAATATTGTTGAGTAATAAAAAGTGAAACATTTTGATTTAAGTAGTGACTTTTTATTCATTTCTCTAGGAAGTTCTACATATATTCTACTTTAAAGTTAAAATATGTATTTTCTTTTTAGATAAAATTGATCTAAATTTTATGAACAACATTATCACTTCCTGTTTTCACAGATATCAGCTGACTCTGGATCAGTTTCTGTTCCTGAACTCTCCTGCTTTCACCACTTTGCCTTCAGAATTCTTATCTCTGCAACTTTACTTTTTAACAACGAACAAACGCTGTCTTCATTATTACACTATTTCTGATTTTACTGAATGTCTTAAGTTTAAAAATTTCCTCTTGTGAATGTTTTAAAATGCTGATGATTATTTTGTTTTAAGTCTTTATTTAACTTACTACAAAATATTTTAAATGCCTTTTTAATGGTTAAAAATATTGTTTACCTTTAACTGCAGCTCAGCATTTTCTACATTTGTCCTCCGACCACCAGTCCAAAACTTCCTCTGAGAAAAGGAAATTAACCTGAAGGCGTCCTGAGCTAGACTCCCCTGAACATAACTTAAGGCTCTGGCATACTCCATAGGATGTCAGAAAGTCGGTTCATGGTAATGTTTGTTTTTGCACACACTCAATCCTCCGTCTTCCTCCGGGTTTCTTCCCGGAGGAGGACGTTTCTTCTCAACTCTCGTGTCCTGGTACAGATGTTTGCTTCTCTCACTGCGACCAGATGTGTTTATTAAACAGACTGAGACAGTCACCGCCATGAAAGGCCGCCTGTGTCTCGGCGGTCTTTTAAGTCCAGAGGTTTCTAAGTTTTGCTGGAACAGTTGTAAAGACGGCTGTATTTTCTAACAGCCTCCAGCTGCTGGTCAGTAGAAGCTAAATGACTCCATTAAAGCTTAACCACGCCCACAACAACTTCTGACCAATCACACAACACTTGGCCCAAAGCCCTGTAAGAAACAGTTCGACCAGGGCCTACTGTCGAGAAGAGGCAGACAAAGCTGCTACGAGAACAAAAATAACTCAATTTTCATCATGCGACCACGAGACAGAGCTGATTTTGAGACTTCTCATGGAGGATGACAACACCTTTGACCTCGCATCATGAACCTCTTTCTAACAGCAGAACAGCTGTTGACCTGTGACGTTTGTTTGTGGGTTTTCTGTGTTTAGAACCTGTTGTGTCTGTTGTTTTATTGTTGTTGTGGTTTTATACATACTGATGTTATCTAATAAATTTACTGTTTACATCACTGGCACATTTGAAGCTGACAGCTGATGTCCAAGTGAGGTTGACATGTTTGTTTTTAAAAGAATGATCTTTAAGTGTTTGAAGCACAACATTTTCCTCTCTTTGATGATAAAAATAAAGTTTCATTGATGTCAAACATCTGATATGTTGCCTTTACTTCTTTCTGAAGACATGTCTGATCAGTTCATGTGAACCTTATTGGGCTGATGTTTATTCATAAACTGACATACTATAGACTTGATATGATGAAGCGATTAGTCAGCAGAGGGATTCAGAAGACATTTTTTAAAAATATAGAAGTTAACTTAAGCCACAAAAGCAGTCAATATTTGTCCCAGGTTCTAGTTAAAGCACCTTGTTGGCTTAAGGTTAGGATAAAGCAATTGTAGGATTTTGATTGTGACTCTACTACAAAATTTTGTTGTATTGCATTTACATCCAAGTTTCCATTTGTTATCATTTATATCAGGCTGAATTTAAGTTGTATTTATATCTACTGTAGTCATGTTGTATACATAATTACTACCTAGCCGTCTCCTTAAATAGAGAGGAATCAAGAGTTAATTGTGCCTTTCAGCCCATTCATGCAGCAACTTCTATGCCTCAAATTTTAACTCAACACCAAGATCAATGTAAATAAGAAAGGGAGATGGTTTTAATACCAATAAGGAGACAGCTGGTAAAACATAAAGACTTAATTACTTTCGTGCTCTCATGCTAGGCACCTTGCAGAACCTACTCCGCTCTTGTTCTTCTGCACTTCTAACACACACTTGTCTGCCCCACGCTGTGACAGCAGCGCCATCCAGTGAGAAGAAGTCATACAGCAACATAAATTCACTGTGTTGACATCCGAATACATCTCCTGTTACCCAAACATCTTTATTCACTTTAACCTAAAGTAGTATTTTCTCCTGTAATTCAAAATGTCTGCATTTTATCTGTAATATTTTAGAAGTAGCAGAAGTACCCTTAAATGTAAATGGACTTCTTCATAAACATTCAAAATTACAACTGAAATAAGCTCAATATCACAAGACATTTGTTCACATTCTTTCTCTTTGTTTCACAACCATTTTTAAACCAACTTATTTCATCACGTAGCCTTTGTCCAAGTTGGTGCACATCTTTCCTTTTTGCAGAACAGTTTGTGTTGGTGTCTGTTTCGAGATGAGGGGTTCCTGTGCTGTATCAGTTTTTGGTGTCTCATTTGGGCAAAGAGACAGTCGAGCTGTATTCCATCTTTTCCCATCGCTGAGGATGAATGAACTCAGTCCAATCTGCTGCTGTACTGACAAAGGATCTCTAAACTGGATCTTTCCTTTTCCCACATAAAAAGGCTTCTTCACTCTGACCAGATATCAAACAGTGACTTTGTAATGAGAAAAGCAATTTTAAGTCTGGCCATGACACTATAAAATGATGCAAGTTGATAAAGTATTTCACTTCTAATCTGATCTTTCTTCAAACTAATCTGACAGTCTGAAATTATCAATCAAAATTATTAAGTTTCTTTTGACCCAAATTCCAAAGCGAACAACTTCTCAAATAGACTAAACTGTCCACAGTCTTGCATGTGTAAAACCCAAAACATAGATTCTAATCTCACACATTCTGTTCAAAAGATTCTCATGTTTAAAATAAATTTATCACCAAAGTCTTCCCTTTGATTATGCAGATTATTTATTGCTAAATCATGAAGCGACTATAACAATTTAACTCAGTAATTCAGAATATTATTCTCAAATTCTCAGGTGCTGCAGGAGGCAGCGGCTTGTCTGCTGCATTCACTGACTGTTGAGGGTTGATCAGCTGATCACTAATGCTTACTTTGTGCCAAAGCTGTTGTTACAAGGGGGTCGCCTTTAGGTAGACGGGGGTTTTGGAGTCATTTCTTACTGATCAATAAAATAATGAAAGAGAAATGAAAGCTCTAGGCAAGTTTTTCACCTTCATGCTAATCACACATATAATACTATGAAAATGCATGACATTACCACAAAATAATAATAAATTGTGTTCAAATCTTTTGTGTTTATGTATGGATTATATGATTTATTTACTTTTTTATTTCATAATTTATTGATGACAAAGAAGACAGAGGTCTGAATAATTCCAAAGAAAGTGAAGGTTTGAGTAATAATCATCTTATTATTACTTTCCTTGGAAAATTATTAAGTAAATTATTTGAGGTCTTTCAGTGGAAACTTAACATTTTCTCTCTAAGCATTATGTCACTTTTTCCCCCTAAACTTTTAAGTTTGAGTATGTTTGGTTCTGTCTTTGTTTTGGGCCTGTGTTGATCTGAAAACCTGTCCTGTCATACCTGACGTTTTATCCCTGTTAGGTGAGATGGACCCCACTCTCAGGAACCTGAAGGTCGTATGTACAGAGACCTGATGGAGTTTATAAAGCTACATGTTATAAACGCATACCATTTTTGTTTAAAATATGCACATAAATATTATTTGGGTAATGTACGTTTCAGATTTCTTAAAGTTTAACAAGAATTTTCTACCATTTAAAAAAAAAGCCTCCAGTTGTCAGGATCTGGGGGTTTTGGGTTTTTTTTGTACTGAGTTTATTGTTTCGTTAATTCTGTTATTTGGCTCCTGTATTTAGCTGTATTTGTTTTTTCGCTCCCTGAGCCCTCTGTGCTCTTGTCCTCGGTCAGTCACTGGTTTTCCTGCCACGCCCATCTCCACCTGCTCCTTATCACTCACCTGTGCCCACTTCACCTAATTACCCTCTGTCATTAAAACCCGGTCATCACCTCCACTTACTCACTGGGTTGTTTGTCTATCTCCCCTGCTGTGTCACAGCTTCATCTGTTCCTGCCACGCCTCTTGCCTCTAGCCATGCCACAGCCACAGCCACGTAACTTCCCACTCCCAGTTCCAAGCCACGCCCATGTCATCATGCCCACGTAATCATAGTCATCTGTTTCACCTGTTTCACCATGCTTAAATACTCACAGCTCCCAGTCATTCTTCGCCAGATTATTGAACGGTTCACGCCCAGTAAATGTCCAGCATACTTTCCATGTCCTTGCCTGATCTCGACCATTGCCTGTCCCACGACCCACGTCTCATGCCTGCCCCTTGTTGGATACTGCTTTGGACTCTGATTACTGGTTACCGTTCTCGCCTTGCCTTTCTGGACCTCGCCCCTTGGATTCTCCCTAACTGGATTTGGCTTCTGCTTTCTGACTCATCGGTATCGACCCTCTGCCTGGACCTGGACTTTGCCTCTCGCCTCAGCCCCTTTCAGACACGTCTGTCTGCTACGAGCTATCAAGCTACGAAGGACTTACCAGTTCCGGTCTCGCTCCCAGGCGGTCACGTGAGTGCCCATTTCAGAGACATTGATCCTGCTTTTGGTCCGTCAACAATAAACACCTTAAAACTTTGTCTAAGTGTGCTGGTCCTGAATCCTGCCAAGCCTCGCCTTGTCATGCTGTCTGTTTTTGTTTAGCTTGTTTTGTATTTAGTTTTCATTGTGCTGCCTCGGCAGCGCTTTGTTTTTGTTTCTTTTATTTTACAATAAATTATTTTATTTTATGAAGTTGAGTCTGCACACTGGGTTCCACCACTCCTAACACCAGTAACAATTTATAACTCAAAATTAAAACATTTCTAACCCTGACAGCTATAATTTAGTAGTTTCAGATCCATGTAAAAACAGTCATCAAAAGGATTTAGACTACACAAAATACATTTATTATTTTTACACTCCAGAGAAACATACACAGCATCAATGAAACAACTGAATGCAACTGGTTTTGATGAGTCAGAATGATTCTGGTTCTGATGGTTCCAACAGTCTCTTACTTCCTGTCAAGGTTGAAGATCTCTTGGCTCTCGATGAGGATGAACTCCATAATCTGGTTCTGGTACACCATGTTGACTGCCATGTTTCCTGCATCTAATTCAGGCCACATCAGCGTTGGGCCAAATACGATACTGATACCCTGAGTAGACATCAGGTTCTTCTGAGAAAAAGCCAGAACTCTGAAAACAACAAAAGCAACAAATTCAGAGGTAAAATGAGAATATGGTGAGATTAAAGTCTGGGTCACTGGATGAAGGACTGAGTCAGATCAGTAGTCAGTCACCAGGTTTGGGTTAGATGTTGGTCAGTTCTTGTTTATGTGTGATCCAAGTGTAGTCCAGGTGTACCTTTGCAGATGGCTGAAAAGCATCTTCATGGTGTCATGGTTGGGTTTGGGCAGTTGTTGGATCAGTTTCTTCACCTCCTGAATTTTCTGTTTGGATTCTTTGAGTTCTGACCAGAAGAAAAAGAGCAGTGTTGGTTTAACTTCAACATCAGTGTTTGAAAAAACTTATTGTGTGTTGACTATCTTTAAAGTTTTTTATTAGTTGTTTTTATATTAATTAATGATAAGGGTCTGTAGTATTTGCATTGATCCTTATCTAACCCTAACCCTCTTTAGGTAGAAGTGTAATATTTGAATCCCTCCAAGATGGAGAGGCTATTCCTTACTTAAGAGTCCAGTTAAAACATGTCTGGAGTAAAGGTTTGAGTTTTTCCCTGAAAACTTTATAGAATTTGGTTTGAAGACCATCACTACCCAGTGACTTGTTTACCTATTGCAGTTTCAGTTTATTTATCTGTAATTTGTGACATGATTAGTTTATTTTGAGCCTCCCCAATAGTAGGTAGGTCAAGAGATATTGAAAGTGAAATTGTCTAATTCTTTCTTTATCTGCCGCTGGAGATTGAGAATATAATTTTGTATAATATTTTTCAAACTCATTTTCTATTTCATTTCAGTTGCGTTGCCAACCTCTTAGTTTGGGTCCTAATTCATAATAGCTTTGCCTTGCAAATCTTGCTTTCTGTTCTGATTTCTCCTATTTGTTATAGGATTGACTGGCTTCCTGTTTGCTTATGTTCTTCCTCAAGGCATTGAAGTTTTTCTATTTTATTTTTTTTATATGAAGTCCTTCTAACATGTTTTTGAAATTGCTGTAAGAGCAATTAGTTTTCCTCTCAGGACTACTTTCAATGCATCCCAAAGCATGGGTGGGTTCACGTCTCCTGTGTTATTCTCTTCAATAAATTGTTTGATTTCTTCCTAAATTTGTTTTATATTATCTTTCCTGTATAGGATGCTCAGATTAAGCCTCCATACTGTATTTATTTTTCTATAATCAAGGTTAATTTTAAGACTGAACATGTTATGGTCCAAAACATCTGCTACATCAATCTTGCATGCTGTGAAATTATGCATTTCTTCAGTATTCTTTAAAAATAGTCAATTCTCGAATATACGATATGGGGAACTGAGTAGTGTGTGTAGTCCCTCACTTGGGGGTGAAGTGACCTCCACAAATTCACCAGCCCCACTTTTTGTATCATTGTATTCAATAATTTATTCATACTGCTCCTGCAGTTTTTGACACTAGTTGTGTCGTTCAACAGGCCTTCAAATTCTTGGGCTACTATATTAAACACATCTTTAAAAAATTGTTTCTTACTTTTCAGTGGGGCATAAACATTAACCAAAGTGAAAAGTTTATTTTTCAGCCTTCCATTAAGTAACACATCTTTCCTCTTTATCTATCATCTCTTTATAGCATTTGAATTGTACCAAATTTGCAATCAGAATAGCCACTCCCCTTTTCTGACTTGGTCTGAATGAACTACAGAATGTATTCTTATAGCTAATTTTTTTTTAATTTTTCATGTTCCTGTGAAGGCAGGTGGGTCTCCAGCAAAAAGGCCACCTGAGCTTTTTCTTTTCTAATTTATTCAAAACCTTGTTTCTTTTAACTGAATTGTTTAACCCCTTTAGATTCAGTGACACCACATTAACATTATTCAAAGTTGTCTAAGCGGCTGAAAAAATATGTTAGAAATCTCCAGACTCAAACTTGAGGCCTGAACAAATGGCCAACTGTATTCAAACATCACCACACTAAAATAAAACATACAATAAAGACAAAAAACGAACTTCCAATCTGGGGGAAATCTTTTACACCCAAAGTCCCCATTGGAAACCGACCCACACAGAGCAGAACCTTCTGTTTGACTCTCACCACCCTCTGGAACACAAACTCTCTGTCATCAGAACGCTACAGCATCGGGCTGAACACGTCCCCACAAGGACAGAAAGGAAGAAAAAGGAACAGAAAGATATCAAAAAAGCTCTCCAAACATGTGGATATCCTAACTGAGCTTTTCTCAAGTCAACAAGGAAATCTACAGAAACACACCACTGAACAGAACAAGGAGAAGAACAGATGGAAAAACCTCATCATCCCTGATGTTGCAGGAGTATCTGAGAACCTCAGAAACATTTTCTCCAAACAGAACATCCATGTTTGGAAAGTGCACAATGAACCCAGAACGCAGACTCATGGTTTAAGAAAAATAAAAATAATTTATTTATTAACAAATCAAAAAGGAAACAAAGAGTTGACGTGGCAGCAACAAAATGAAACAAAAACTTAAGAAGCGTAAACGTGGCGTAGACAAAAACACAGAGACATGGGCAACCAGGAACAATAAACAGACGTACAGGAATGAACCAGCCAGGAATGAATTAAAAGAAACTGGTTTTAAAGAACTGAGGGTGAGTGAAAAAGGAGTTGCAGCTGGGAAATGATGAAGAACAGGTGAGGTAGACGTGGCAGGCAGACCGGAGAGTTCCATAGCTGAAGGCAGGTGAAAAGTGACACAGGAAACACATGAGAAAACTGAAACAAAACAGAATGGTGTTTTGGTTGTCTTGGTGATTCAGACAAAAAACAAAACTATACAATAACTTAACTGAACGCAGTATAAACAAGACATAAAACAGAATTATGGAAAAATGAACAAACAAAAAAACAACAACAATGAACCTAATGCAAAATAAACTCAAAAACTTAAATCCAAGGCACACCAGATCCAATAAAACCCAACAGGACTGAGACAGAGGCTGGTCCACCCTAAAGACAAAACATCCAAACACAAACTGAGCAGTGTGGTGTCTGAAGGTCAGTGCAGAGAGGAATGTTCAGACCTCCATATTGGAGAAACCAAACAGCTTCTCCACAGACGCATGGCTCAACACAGGAGAGCCACCTCTTCGGGACAGGACTCAGCTGTCCACCTACACCTCAAGGATAAGGGACACTCCTTTGAGGACCAAAATGTTCATATTTTGGACAGAGAAGACAGATGGTTTGAGAGGGAGAGAAGGAAGCCATCTATGTCAAAAGAGAGAAACCAACATTAAACAGAGGAGGAGGTCTCAGATTGGAGCTTTCTAAAACCTCCAATGGAGCATTTAGCCTGATCCCCAGTCAGTTTCACTCCAATCAACACCTTCATTCGTGTGACCAGAGTGGTCCATCAGTGAGTCAGGCAAACAAAGATCTTAATGAGACTCTGTTGTGAGGAGAGGGAATTAATCTGCAGGTAAATCCATTTTACAGAACATCTCAGCATTAAAACCTCGAACTCCACACTCTCTGCTTTTTGACCTGAGAAAGCTCCTCTGATGAGAAGAGAAACGTCTTCAGCTACAGAACAGAAGTCCAGTTGTTTTTGTTTTTGTTAGGGTTAGGGTTAGGGTTAGTTTCCCACCCAAACCAAGCACAGACTGGATGGGACCTGCTTTTCTTTTCTAAGCCATTGAACGGTTTGCTTGAGCCTCCCTGAGGCCAACAAAAAGTCCTTCTATTTGGCCTTTTCATTTTCCTTCCACTGCCAAGTTTTTGCTTTCACAACCACATAAGTCCTTCAGACCATTTTGTACCTGTCAGCTACTTCAGGAGTCGTCCAGGACAGCCAAACTAAAGGTATTCTTTCTTCGCATGATGGCCTCCATCACCCCTGGTGTCTACAAACCAGTCCTCTAGTTGCAACTACGACAGGCACCAATGACCTGGCTACAGCACATGAAAACCTCATCTTCCATGGGTCTTGAATGCTGCTCTTGTTTTGACAAGAGTATTGCTCAACTTAAAGAATGAGAATTTTTCATTAGGTTTTACTCACGAACAACCTCCACAAACTGCTGGAAGAACCTGAAGGGAAAGAGTGGCTCTGGTAGCTCACGAAAAAACATTTTGAGAGCTCCAGTGATGACGTGAATGTCCTCCCACTGACTGTCATCCAGGTCCAAATCTTCCTCTGACAGAAAGGAAACAAGAGACAAAACATTTAAATCAAATTAAAATTGATCTGACAAAGATGTCAGTTTATGACAGATGTCAGAATTCAGCTGTAAACTCCAGTTTCACTCAATATTAGGTTTTTCTCACTGATGTAGGCATTTCACTTTTCAGGGTTGTTTTCTCATTAAACATTCTTTAAATTCATACAGATTTTTCATGCACAGAAAACAGTGGGATGCTGTAAAAACTGGAATTTTTCAACAATTCACCAAGGAAATCTAGAAAACACACCACAGAGCCGACCAGGAAGGAAAATATGAACAAACACAAAACCTTTGTCATCCCTTATGTTGCTGGAATATCTGAGAAATTCAGAAGGATTTTCTCTAAACATAACATCCTGGTGTATTTTAAACCTAACAGTCTGAGACTAAGGCTGGTCCATCAACCGGACACAGGGGCTGGTCTATCCTGAGGACACAAATTGAGCGGTGTGGTGTCTGCAGGTCAGTGCAGAGAGGAATGTTCAGACCTCTATATTGGAGAAACCAAACAGCTTCTCCACAGACGCATGGCTCAACACAGGAGAGCCACCTCTTCGGGACAGGACTCAGCTGAGCTCCTATACCACAATCTTCATATGTTGGACAGAGAAGACAGATGGTTTGAGAGGGGGATGAAGGAAGCCATCTATGCCAAAAGGCATTAAAAAAATTTAAAGTTCAGCATTGTTATACCAATTGTTGTTTGTGTAGATACACACACCTCCTCAGGTTTTACCAGTGAGAGCATGGCTCCTAACCAACCTAAACATTGTTAGACTTGGAAATCATCCCTATCTTTTTTTGCAATAAGGGATATTTCTTGTAAATCAAATGCTATTTTAATCATAAGCATATTTACAGACAGTTACATATTAATGTAGGAGCACTTCTTTCATATCACCTTAACAACTATCTTATCCACTGAACCTGTAAGTCCATGTGTGGTTTGTTCCTGTTTCCTTTGAGGATGCCAGAACTGCCTTCCAGAGGTGCTGTTTTGAGGTAAACTGCCACCAAATGTCATGGATCCTCCTTTTAAGGATGTTTCATAATTTCTCAATAGGGTTGAGGTCAGGAGACGATGATGGTCACGTCATGATTTACTCTTCTGTTATACCCATATCAGCCAAGGCCTCAATGGTATTCTTTGCAGCATGGGATGCTGTGTTGTCTTGCATGAAAATCATTTTATTCAAGAAGGCACAACTCTTTTTTTTAATACCTTGGCAGGAATTGGTTTGCTAGGAATGCCACATATTTTGCAGAAGTCATTTTGACACCTTCAGGCACCCTAAAGGGACCCACCAACTCATTCCACATTAATCCAGCTCAGAACGTCACTCCACCACCTCTTTGCTGACATCTCAGCCTAACTGAAACATGATGGCTGTGCAACAAGCATCAAGAACTCCCTCTATCTGGACCATCCAGCATAGTATTCATTGGTGAACAAAACTGTTTTAAAGTTAGTCTTCATGTATTTCTGAGCCCACTGCAATCATTTCTCTTTGGTGGGTGCTGCTGGTTAATGCAAGGCTGAAACGCAGCTCTTTGCACAACTACATGCCTCTGGAGGATCATGCATCGAGAGGTTTTTGGGACTCCAGAGACACCAGTAGCTTCAAAAACTGTTTGCTACTCATCAGTGGCTTTGTCGCAGCTGCTCTCCTAATTTGACATGTTTGCCTGTCAGAAGCTTTCTTTATTATGCCTTTGTCTCAATGAACCCATCTAGACTCTGTATCACACTCAGATCTTTTCACAGTACAATGATCTGTTCTTTTTTTGTGAAATATCTAGTATTTGGCAAGGCATTGCACTATTTCACACATTTCATTCACAGAAAGATCTTTCTTTTCCCCATATTGCTTGAAACCTGTGACTTTGCTTAATAATGTGGAACAATTAGTCTTACCTGTCAAACTAACAAGCTTCCTGTAAGATAGATGTCAGTGATCTAAACAGACAGGAAAAACTGCAAAACTGAAACCTTTATTTGAAAAACTAAAAATTTTGTTTTTTTCACAGAAAATGTATTTGCATAATAATTTGTAATGCAGTGTAATTTTATCAGTGTTTGAAAGTTTTTCCAGATCCCTGCTTCCAGCTCACTATAAATGTTTGTGGTAAATCATCCGTAACCTGGTTAGTGTTATCAGGAGCCACTGTGGCCTCAGCTAAAGCTGGGTTATACTTGATGCATTGAACATTGTGCGAGGGTTTCAAAACAGTAAGTCAATCTTGCTGTCTCCGCCCCTGTGCACTGGCCCCGTCCCGCACAGTGTTGGGGTGCATGGTTGTGCATCTCCCAATTTTTATACCTTGGTGCGGGCTGTGTGTGCTGTGCTCCTTTAAAAAAGGACAATTTCGAAGGTGCTCTCATGGAGAAATAACAAAGATAATCAAATGGCTCAAAACCCGTGGAAGGAGATTGCTGCTGCAATTGGTGAAGAGGAGTGTTTATAGAGTGTTTATGTTATGTACTGCCACCTATCTTTTCGGAGAATACTGCACCAACGTAAATATCAAGTATAAACACCTATGCCGCTCGCTCAGGTTTGTGCTCTGTCAGCGGCATTCTGCACAACTCTGAAACACGACTATAACTGAGCCTTAATTATGGCCACGTCATCTTGCAAAAATAAATAAATGAATTCTAATTCAGCCTAAAAAGACAATCCAATAAAAATATTTATTACCCACAGAACATTTCTGTAGGAACTGTGGTGAATTCTGGTTTTCTCCCATTTATCAAATGGATTTTGTCATTTTTTGTCACAGCAATTTAAAAACAACAAAAGTTGCCACAAAGTGTTATGTAAATATAATTAACATTCCCTTACACTTTTTAAATTTGTAATGTTAATTTTTTTCTGATTTTACTTTACTTTAATGTTTTGTGGGCTCTTGTTGTGACCATTAGTTCAGCTGTGGAAAGTTTTGGTTATCTGTAATGAGTTTTTAAAAAAAGTTTATTCCATTTGATAAATGTAATTTCATTCCAGCTTTTAAGAACAAACTTCAAAATTTCTGCTGAGCAGCACTAAGTGAGTGTTTCAGAAAAAAAGGTTACTGGTGCTGCAAATAGAGCAACAGATAAATATGATTGTTCAATGATTCTTTTAGTCGGTGTTGTTAGCTTTAAGGTTGGCAGTTTGAAAAAAAAAGTCACAGGAGTATTTTTTACTGCATCATTCAGAACATTCACTGTAGAAACTGAAAGACTAACTCCAAAATAAACTCACAGTGTTATTACATATTTTTTCATTCAAATACTTTTTTTGTTGTAAATTTAGAATATTTAGTATTTTGATGTAGTTTTATTTGATGAAGTAATAAAACATTAAGCTTTAAACAGACCTTGATCAACAATGAAGCGAAGTTTCTGGATTGTGGCCAGATTTCCACTGACCCTGTAGATTCCATCTGCCTCCAGACCTGAAGACCAAAAAATAATTCATGAAATGAAGTCAGAGGATCCAGACAAAAAAGCTGTTCTTGGTCTTATCGAAATATGTGTCCTCAAAATAAATTATTTGTGATGTTTTCATCTTAATTAAGTTCTGTTTCCACTGAAAAACATAATCATTAGCTTTAAGTGAACGTACCTCGTTTCTCTACAGTATCCAAACAAGTCTTTACAAACTTTGGAACTGTGGTTCCTTCACGTTCACACAATGTCAGCAGGTGGCAGCCAAACACTCGGTCTAAAACAGAAATTATATTCTGAATCAAGTTTTGAGATATGTAT